>NC_044571.1:33423400-33732567 GCF_901933205.1 Camarhynchus parvulus | reverse complement strand
TAAGAGGGTGCTCTGATGCAGTTAGGTAGAGAATTTTACAAAACCAGTCAGTCACCAGCACATTTTTTATATGCTTCACAAGGTGAAGAATGGAATGGCTAACTTAAAATACTATTAGTTTAATGTCATCCAGTGTGGTATAGGACAAATATAGATAAAACATAATAAATACTTCTAAAAGGCAGGATGTACAGAGCAATCCCTTAAAAAGGAAGCCAGGTCCCATCAGTCTGTGCCATATATAGGGGGGCAGTACAATGCAATCTTACCCCTCCAGGAGTTGCAGCTGGGATTAATTACTAGAGATTAACAACACCTGTAACTAATGAGAACAAGTGACATAAAAGGGTGTAGCAAGAAGAGGAGTCAGATGGCTGCTGCAAGGATCTAGAGGAGTCACTGGTCAGAGGAGCTGCTCCACAAGATGCATTAAGAAGGTATGAAGCTATGGGATCCTTGCAGCTTAATGATAATAGGATTGTTGCTGTGCACTGTTCTAATATATAAGGCGACACCATATTGTTGACTAGCTGGTTTATTTTCTGTAGTTTACCCCTGGGCAGGAGCACATGGGGTAGGGCTAACCCTCATCAACCAAGCGCTCAGCCACTGAGTAACCACCTCAGAGTGTGCCCTTAGCAAGGACTATGGATATATATATACTATGGATATATGCAGAAAAGGAACAAACCCACTCCTGTGCCAGCTTCCTTCATGCCTCCATCAAGGCAAGGGGCCTTGGCATTGCTTTGGTGAACTGAGGCTGGAGAACAGCCCCAACACGGCTTTTAATTAGCACTGTCTTTCAGAAAGCTAAATCACAGAACAGCAACTTCTGAAATGTGAAAGAAGCAAAGCAGTAGGCCTTTGGTAGCAGAGAGAAACTCATCTATCTTCAAGGCTTTTTTTGGTTTGAGAAGCTAAGCTACAAAGAGAGAGTTCCCAAAGGACCCAGACCTTGGAATGTGAGAGCAGCACACACCATGTCTCCCTTTAGAAATGGATGAAGGAGTGGCTGCAGAAGAGCAAACCAGCAGCCCCAGCTTACATGCCTGGGAAAGCTCTAGGAAAAAAAAATATTGCAGGGATGGTAAGTGTTTCTCAAGTGTAAATTGTTTCAAAATTATCTACTTTGCTTTTCTGGCAGAGCAAAGGACCTAATAGGCAATTTTGCAAGTAACTGGGTATTTTTGGTTAAATAAAGTATCTGCGCTCACTTCCTATATTTTTTTTTTAATTAAAGGTTAGGGCACTCGACTTGCCTCCAAACACCCTGCCATCACATTCCTCTCCAGATGGGGTAAACAGGAAATCTTGCATAATTCTTTATGTTCCCTATACCAGTTTGGCATTGACGTGGTGCCAAAGGGCATTTAGCACCTTTGCTCTTAAGAACCTTCAGCAGTTTAATTACTGCTGGAATTATGACTTAGGAAGAAAAACAACAGCCTATTTGTTTAGCAAACATTACAATAAGCTGAATGTTTTATTTCTCAATCTAGTTGTTTCTGTGCAGCTCCAGGGACTCACCTCCCTTCCAGGGTAAAAGGTAGGAATGATAGGCCAAGCCCCTTCATCCTGTTATACAAATTATCTGGTCAAGCAGCACAGGAGCAAAGTGCTCACTAATGATCTAAAGTAACCATCTACAATAAGTGTTTGAAAAACATCTAACATGGGTTTTAGAGCAGACTTCAGGTAACTGCATTGAAATAACAGTACTTAGTGAATAAAGCTCCCTTCCCGGTCCTCTGGATCTCAGATTTCTTTCCAGACTGTGGCCCAGTTCAACTGAGGGGTCAAATATACCACCTAACCTTCTCCTGTCACCTTTGAAATGGGTACAACATTTTCCTAGGACATGTGGCTTGACCCACCCCCTGCCTGATCAGATCTCAGCACCAGATCTCCTCCTGCTTGTCAGCAGGCCAGAGGGCTACCACATAAGAGAGTTGGGCAATAAGGGTATTTTTAAAGGAAAAATCAACCCAGCTTGGTTCTTTCAAAACCAAGGGACGCCTGGCTAGAAGAGGGATGCTGGATTTGGAGAAAACAGCTAATTTTAGAGGCAATCTGCATACAGCCCCATGGAAACTGTGTTTAATATTTCTGCATGGCTAACCACAGTTCCCCTGCTTCTCTGTGCATGGGTTTTTGGGGGAGATTATCCTCATGAGGCACTGAGTACTTTCTCCCTACTCATACTGTCCGAGGGCTTTGAATAGCAGGGGTGAAAAGGTCAAATACCTCAGAGGAAGACACTGAAACATCTGGTCTGGTAAATAATGCGTATTATTGCCTTCTTTGCAACATTACAAAGTGCCAGCATTAAAGATCTGAAAATGTAGTATTTTAAAATGGTGTGTCTCTTTCCAGGCAGCAAAAAGATAGCAAACTCAATGCAAAGGCTGGATTTCACTGTGTGTCTGCAGGTCTCAAGCATTCTGAGATCCTGAAAGGATCACCGTGGTTCAGTGAGTCCTGGATAGAGCTGGGTCGTTATTTAAACAGTCTGTAAAAATACACCTTGATGTTGTGCTTTCTGGAGGAGAAAGGAGGGAAGGATCTAAAGGGAAAAAGTGGGAAAATACTTGAAATGGGAGTGGATGAGCACCAGAAGAAAGGGGAACAAGACAGTGAGGCCATGGGTACATTAAGGCTGTAAAGCAAAGGGAAGTTCGTGTGTGTGTGTGTAAATATCACCCCTGAAAGGACAATTCCACCAAGCATCCATGTTTGGTATTCCAGGCTATCCTGGTGGCTCACAGGCTGTGTGTGCACTGCCTGTGTGTGGTCAGGCAGTGCTTTCAAGGTAACATCTGAATGCAGAGGAAAAAACGTCTGTAAGCATTTCTTTAAATGTAGTTGTGTAGTTTATTTTCAGCAGTCTAAGTGGTGCCCTAAAGACAGGACAGCCTGGAAAAAGGCTAATGAGGATGGAAAAATGGAACCTTGATACTACAAATAGGTCTGATCATTAAAGGAAAAAAAAGACCAAAAACAAAACCAAGCAACCTCAGGGGAATCAGGGAATCCTGCAGCAGAGGAACAGTCCAGTTCAAGACATCACTCTTTAAAATGTTTATTAAAATCTGCTGTATTGTTGCTGGTGCATCACTGTAACATGAGGAGTCAGATTCTGCTTTGGGAACTGCACAGACTTGAAAATCCAGAGCTGGTCATCAGAAAGTTCAGCGAAACTATGCTTGAGCATTTAAAGGTTTATGGAAAGTCACAAAAGCTACCAAGGTGTAACACAGATTAACTTTATCTCTCTAACCAAGCCACAGGCCCACAGAAGAAGAAATATCTTCAACTCCAAACAAGCACGCTCACAAATGTGGGCTTAGAAATCTTCACACAAATAAATTCTGTAGTTCACTTGACTTCTTCCAGTCAGATTCACTACAAGATGGAAGCATTTCTTCTTTGCTCTTTAGTGTCAAGGTTCAAGCAGCATAGAAATTCTGTGGGATCCCTTTCACACCCAGGCCTGTTATCTGTTTTAAAAAATTAAAAATTAAAAGATAAAGGAAACAGATAAATCTCCAACCGAGTATAATGAAAACATTCAAATATTGTTGAACAAATATCATAGCAACAGACTACGATGTGGAGGGTCCCCAGCTTCAAGAGGAGCCCAAAAGGAGTCATTATTAGGAGTTCTTCCAAAGTCATTAAGATCACTAAGATTATCAAGCACTACCCAATATTTTTGCTAATTGAAATGTTATCTGTGGCCTTCGCATGTAGTCCTTATCTTCAAAACAATTAATAGTAATTTTTAACATGCTTTGCCTATGCAAGACAAATGTGAGTTTGGAAAACACCAATTCCCTTGTGGAATGGAAGAACTCAAGAACAAAACCAAAAAAGATGCTTATTTAATCCTTCTGTGGGCTTCTAAACTGTGATGCTTGAATATATCAGTTCTCTGCCATGTGATATCTCCTCTAAGCACTGCTTTCAACAGGAGTGTCCCAGATCTCAGAAAATATTTCCATCCTTCCAGTAACACGTCCTCATCCTGTGGCCAAACTGATAAAAGAGTTTGGTCTGGGTTGATGGCAATTGCTGAATAAGAACTGCATTTTATTCTCCTGATGTGCTTTTTGCTAATGGAGTGAAAAAAAAATGAAGAGAGAAACAAGTTTCAGATTCAAGAGCCCCAGACAAAAATGTTCTTTTAAAAGTAGCAATAATTTTTTTTGGAATCTGAAATGTAGGGAATTCTCAGAACTTTAGGCCTGTAAGCCAAAGCTTAGAATTAAACACAGAATTTGATTTGAGACCTTATAAAAGGTTTCCAAACTTAAGTGTGAGAAGTGAGAATGTGGATTTATAGTTTAAAGTAGAGACACGTTAAGATAAGTAGAGGAAAGTTTAGAGTTTTAGAGTACAGTATTATAGATTTATATATCAAAACATGATTACCTAAGAAAGCTTACGCTGTAACATGAATCCATAAAAGAAATATTTAAAGATTAAATCAAAAACATACATATCCTTGTTAACAATGTTTTATTAGTTAATAAATCCTTAGAAGATCTTATAGCTAAAAGTCTCATGACCTTCTAAACCATGTGGCAAAGATGTGAGCCAAACTCGCTCTTCCTGCCTATATAGAAGATTAAAAAAATAAATCACATCATCTAAAACAATTCAGAAGTCCCATTTCTAACTCTTTCAAAATTCCTTCAAATCCTCACAATTTTTAACAGACAAAAAATCCTAAAAGTTTTCAGATTGAGATGCAAAATTTTGCCCTGGTAAATTTAAAGCAGAAATATGTTCTGTAAGCATTTAGATTTCCTGGCACAATTAAAAACCGAGAAGTAAGAAAATGAAATTTGCAAAAGGGATTAAATTATAGTAAGAGATAAAGGCAATTTCATGCAGTGTATTATAGAACACACTATCCATATGGCAGATCCATACCCACTCACTGCCTTCAGATCCTCACCAGCCAATTTTGGCCAACCCAGATATCAACACTGTAACTTCTAATTTCTCCAAGTCTTCCTTCCAAATGCATGGGCAGCTCTGCAAAAGCAGCTGGACCTGGCTGGGGGACAGATGTACAGAAAGAAAGAAATAAAATCTGCTCACCTTGAAAATCTCTCCCGCATGAGGTTCCTTGGCTAAGGTGGCCTCGTCCAGTCCATCATATGCAGAAGTCACATACATTTCTGAGTAGTCTTTTCCACCAAAGCAGCAAGAGGTGATCCTTGGAGTAGGCAGCCTCACAGTTTGGATTCTTTTTCCTGGGAAAAACGTGCAATTGTTTTCTAATGTTCATTTTCTAGGAAGTGTGTAATTATGAATGTACTGTTAGTACACGTGGCACAGATGTGACATTTACTCAGAAGGCACCTCCCCTTCAGACAGAGACCACATCCTAAAGGACAGTTTGTGGCAAAATCAAATTACTTCATCTGTCTCATTTCTAACTGTCTTTCAGGCTCTCCCCCGCATCTGTGAGGCTTCATTTCCTTTTCTCAAAACAAAGCAGTACTGTGTGTGGGGTCAGGAAGGGCAGGGACACCTGGCTTGGGATGGATGTTGTTCCTTAAAGCATTTTCCAGTTAAATATTTCAACACTGAGAAATGTTATATGCAGCATCTTGTGGGGTTTTTTGGATAGTGGTATTATTAAGAAGAGTGCAGTTAATCGGCCAGCGATGGGAGCAGGGGTACCTGACACTGGGAAGCAGCACAGGGAGCTGCACTCTTTACATGATCAGAGCCTGAGCCAGCCATGCTCTTGGCAACCCATAGGGCAGAAATGGGCAATATTTTCCCCCTTATCTCCCCTTCAAACCATTCCTCCTGCTGCCATTCCCCTCACATTTATATGCACAAACTGGTGGAGGCCTTACCTGTCTCCGGGTCGATGCGAATGACTCTGCCGCCATCAATACAGGCCACCCAGAGCTTCCCTTCTGCGTCTATGCACATCCCGTCAGGCATCTGCTCCTCCTTTTCCAGATGGTACAAAAGCTTGGGGCAGGCTGCAGGAAGAGTTACAAAGCTGATGTTAAGTGGGCTGCTCCCCATTCTGTATCAGATCCCAGTCTAACCTCTTCCATGTCCTTGCAAACAGGCTGCGTTCATTTTCTGTGAGAAAGACATGCTGCAAAATGTACATCACACCTGCATTCTGCAGATGTGTTAAAAGCCTAATTCAGCCTGGCAGAGACAAGTCCCCAGCACAGCCATTTCAGTCTGGGATTGTACCAAATTAGTGTTCCAGTTATTTTAACAAGAAAAGAGAACAAAATGCCCCCATCTCTCTTGTTAACCCACCTGCTGCCTGCCACACACAACTGCTGCAAGTGCAGTAACTTTTCCTGGACCTTTATTGGTCATATCACATAAATAATTACCTGCATTTAAACATTGGTGATAAGCAATCTCTCCTAGATAAAGATCAAAAAATTTACTTTTTAATGGCCAACCAAGAAACCAGTTTTGATTAAACCTGGACACCAGCTCATGGTCAGGGATGCAGTGCAGATATGTTGGTGAGCACGTCTGGTCCGTGGAGCAGGGCCCATGGGTCATGGATCACCTGCTCTGACCCACCCAGCACCTTCTGGTCATTACACTACCCAAGAATAGACAGCTGTGAACATAAAGCCAGGCCTAAGAAGCTCAAACATGTTACTTTTTTATATTTGCAGGGAGAAATGTTGCATTATATCCTCTTTTGAAATCTTACATCCTAAAATCTGTAGAAAGAGATGTTCTCAACAAGATGAAATCTGAGTGAATGCAATTACTTTGTGTGATTTTCATCTGTGATTACCCAAAGTCTGCACTCTCTAAAGTACAAAGGCAGTTCAGACATTTAAATTCCTGTGGAGTATATCAGCTTGATACAGCATGAAAATATTTCAAAGAGTTTTGAAATGAGGTTAGATCCATTTTGCTTACACTTAAATTTAGTTCCTTGCAGATACAATAAAAATGTTTATCCATAAAATGAACTTAAGTTAAATTTGAAAACATCTTAATTTCAGAAATTTGGTTGGGAAAACTCTGTCACAATGACAGCTTGATCCTCCAAGTACCTTTCTGTGAAATACGTATATGCATGTTCTCCACTTCTATTTATGGAGCTAGGGCAATCAAAGGAATTCCAGTAGATGGCACTCAAGAATAAATACCATCCTAAAAGCTCTTTCTCATTCTGCAGTGTAAATGGCTTCTTCGTGCAACTCCTTGAACAAGTCTAAGTATGAGCCATCTCTCCAGATGAAAGAAAGCTGAAAGACTGTTAAAACTTTGTTCACCAAATGCACCTTCTGAGTAAATTTGAGGAACATCACAGCCAGCTGACAAGTTGTAACCAGAAGATATGAGACCTGTCAAATAAATCCCTGCATCTCACAGGCCCAGGTCTTGCTGCAGACAGAGCAGTGGCACTACTTGTCACCAAATTTAAAAGCATGTGTACCAATCTTTCCAGTGTGCACATCGTAGCTGAAGGCATGGACTGCGTATGACAGGCTGTCGATGTGGAAGAAGGTCCTGTGGTCCAGGGACCAATCCAGACCATTGGAGATGTCCAGCTGGTCTAGCTGTTTTATTACTGAGTGGTCAGGGAAGAGGGTATAGAGAGCTCCTTGCCGCCTCGCTCGGACTCCTGGCGCCGTCTCTTCAGCCATTGTGCCTGAAATGGAAATGGGAGCACAGGGGTGAGAAAGTAGAAGCTTGCTCCTCGTGTTTGATCAAAAACTTCCTCTAAGTATTACCAAGAAGTCCTAGGGAGAATCACAGGATTGTGATTTTTTTTTCTTTTCTTCCTAAAAAGAAAATATTTTTAGGAAGAAATTCAGGAACAGGTTGCCAAGAGAAGTTGTGGATGCCCCATGCTTGGAAGTGTTCAAGGCCAGGTTGGATGGAGCTTTGAGCAACCTGATCTAGTGGAAAGTGTCTCTGGCCACAGCAGGGAGGTTGGAACTAGATGGTCTTAATGGTCCCTTCCAACCCAAACCATTCTATGATTCTACAGTTCTGCAATCCTATGGTGAAAGGGACTAACAGGTCCTGTCAGATTGATGAGGAAGAGCAAAAGGAGCAGATCAGGGGCAGCTGCCTCCCACATGGCAGATCCTGGCCAATGAAAGGATGTTTCTGCATTGCCATGACGTTTAAGTCATAGACATCAAAGACCCAAAGGACCCCAGGACACGCCAGGAGGTTGAGTTTTTTTGCTCGCAGCAAAAGTTGAGATGCAGGCAGGCATCGATCATATGTTGTTTTTGTTGTTGTTCTTTTCAGGCTACTTTCATAATTTAAATGGGCTGTGACCATTAAAATACAGGTGCACACCATGTGGCTGAGAGCATTGTTCAAACAATTCTTGAACTCTGTCGGGCTTCGTGCCGTGACTGCTTCCCTGGGGAGCTTGTTCCAGTGCCTGACTACCCTGTGGGTGAAGACCCTATACACAATGTACAACCTAAGCCTCCTTCTTGCCTTCAGGAGGCTGAGGATCTCCCCCCATATCCTTGTTTTTCACAAGTTAACCAAAAGAGGCTGCACATAATGGGTGCAGCAAGCTGCAGCTCATGCTCTGCTCTAGAAGCTGCATCCTTCTCTACATCTCCAGAAAAAAACCCCACCTACATGAGCCCTTTGCTGGCTTTTCCATGAAGGCAGTTGTTTGAAAAACACCTTCCACCAAGCAGGAGAGCCTTCCTGTCAGATGGCCCTTGTCAACAGCTTCTGTCCTCATCTAGGTCAGAAGAAGAGTTCCCTGTCCTCCTCCACTGGGCAATAACCAAGAAGAGCACTCACAAGACAGGGAATAAATAAAAATGCCTTATATAAAATACACTGTAATTAGTTTTCCCTTGCTCCAGGGGAAATTTCTGCCGGGAACTTACCAGCAAAAAACCTCCCCTTTGGATCCACTTTCCCATCATTGAACCTGTTGTTGGGTTTATCCTGCTCGAGCTCGAGGATGGTGGTGACTGCCTGGGTGTCCCAGTCCAGGAAGGCAAACCTGGTCCCCAGGGTGATGACATAGCCCCCACACTGCCGCAGAGCCACTGAGCTGACACGGGCATCTGTGGGGGAGAGAGAGCAGAAGATGAAGGGCAGCTCTGGGGCTGTCACTCAGCCCTCACCGAGGGCATCTGGGCTTGACCAGGACATCCCTGGCCAGGAAAGGCTGAGCTGATGCTAAGATTCTTCTCCCCTGGGATTGTTAGCACATCTCACTGCTCTATTTTCCATGGATTTTTCCACCTTCTAGAAGGGCACAGCCATTAGGACTGTGTCTTTTCCTCTGCAGGTCCCAAATGAAACATGCATTCCCTCTTAGGCTTATCAGGGGCAATACGTGCATGGTCCTCTCCACTCAGCTGGCTTAGGCCACACTGTGCTCAGCAACACATTGTGGGAAGACAGGGAGTGTGGTCCCATGGAAAGTAAGACAGACCACCAACCTGCAGGACCCCTAGCAGGAGGGGTGGATGGCACACACAGAGTGCCAGGATGAAGCAGTGGGTGTGGACTCTTACCCACAGACACGCTCTGCACCTCATTGGTGACCGGGCTCCAGCGGCAAACTTTCTGTGAGTTGATGTCTACGTAGACAAGTGCATTCTCCCTTTCCTCCCAGACTGGGCACTCTCCCATCTGGTTCTTCTCCTTCACAACAGACTCGATTTTGATGGAGGAAGACATGGTCTGAGGGGAAGTTAATAATAGATGTAATTAAAAGCTGTCATGTGAATTTTTTCATGCCTACAATATTGAAAAGCAGAGGTTGTAAATAGCAAAGCACTCCAAATCCCACATGACAAAGTAATTTAGGAGGTTCTTATGACATTTCCATGGCCTCGTGGCTGGAACTGAGCTTGAGGTGCCAAAGCTTCTCCTTACCAAAACTTTCCTAAACCACAGCTGCTGATCAGGCACCTGTCTCCAGGCACAGGAGTGCTGGGGCTATGGCCCTAAGGTGGAACCAAGCTGCTGTCTGGGGATCCATGATCCTAAGGGTCCCCCTGACCACAGGGAGGGATCAGAAGGCAGCAGCACCAACGAGTGGTGGATCAATCTTTTTGTGGAAAATCAAGGCTCTGCCCTATTAACACAACACAAATGAATTGATTTCCTCCACAGGAAGACATTTACACACCCACAGCACCCACTCCACTTTGCCACAGAAGCCACTGCACAACAAATGCCTGTTCCCACACCAAGTCAGTGAGAACATGCAAATAATGAGGAAGGCTCCTGCCTTTGTAATTCTACTGCTTTGTTTTCCCTCTAAACATTTCCTCTTCATCAGCCCCCTCAGCGGCCCAGCTTCATCTCCAACCGCTGCTGCACACTCCAAATTTTGCCCAATGCCAGGCTATGGGGTGCAATTACCCAGCTGCTGCTTGGGGGGCCAAAGCCACCAGTGAAGCTCCCATTCCATATGCCTGCTTCTGCCAGAAGTTGTTCATGCTCTGGCTACCCTGTCCTCATTGCAGCAGGGTGCTTGCAGGGACATCAGTCAATCAGCCACAGCTGGGTGACACCCACACATGGTGCACAACCCATCAGTTTTGTGTCCAGTACCCACTAAAACACAGATCCTGTCCCTTCCCTGACCTTGCTGTGGGGTGGGAAGTGAGCAATAAGCTCCACATTGAGCTCTTACAAAAGAAAGGGGCCCACTCAGTGCCTCAGTCACCCCTAATGGAGCCTCCTCCCCTGCTGCACCCACTGGCCTCAGCACATTTTTTTTCCACAGATTGGGAGATAACTCTTGGAAGGCAGCCAATCCCTGACATAACATCAGTCCCAGGGATTACTGTCTTCAAGTGGGTATTGTTCCCTAGTAGGTGAGCTGGTGATAAGGTGTACCAATAATTAATTAGCATTAATGCACTTCAAAATACGTGGGAAGAGACAGTCAATCACTGTGAGTGGAAATGCCAGGGCTCAGGGACATGGGATCTTTCCTGCAATGAGTCACACCACCAAGGTAAGTTTGAAACAACCCATCTATCAAATATATCCTTCTCCCTTCCAAAATACCTTGGTCACAAGAGGCTGGGAAGCAAGCTGTTCCACGCAGGAAAATAGCATCTAAAGCATAAGTGAAGATACACAGCAAGATGCCAAGTTTTAACCTCCAGAAACCTGTTAAACAGTGCTTGAGCTGGAGGAGTGAGTTTCTTGTGGGTTAAAGCTTTGTGTCATGTGGCTGCCATATGTGGGACCCGAGGCTTGGAGACACAATGCTGACTTTATTGTACCATGGTCTGGGAAGCACAGAGCTGCTCTCACCCCTGTGGGGAAACAAGGGTTTGGCAGCAGCCCGGCAGCACTGTGGCTCCTGCAGAGGCAGAAAGTCTCCAGATCTGCAGCAGCCAGTGTGTATTTGTCTTGTCAGCTGTTTCATTGACCCAACCGAGCCTCATTAAACCTTTCTTTTCCCACCAGCTCCTGTTTCATTTACATGCCCCTTGTCCAAATTCTGCAACACTAGAACAGGGGCCTGGCAGATAAGCCATGGTGAAATACTGATTCACAGACCCATCCCACATGCCACATGAGGAGTACACAATCACACCACTGCCAGATGTTTCACAAGGCATAGGCAGGGGAGAAACCATCCTGCCTGCCCCAGCTGCCTGCTCCCCCCTCTCCTGCTCCCCCAGAGATGCTGCAGAGACCTGCCCTGTCCCATGGACCCTCAGAGCACATCTGCCTTCCCTGACTGCACATTCAGCCCCAGCGTCCCTCCCCTCTGCCACAGAAATAACTCCTGTGTGTCACTCCAGCTGTGGAGGTTCCCATACTGGTGAATATTGTGGATCAAATCATCCTCACCCCTCCCTGTTTTTAAGAAGAGGGCAATTAGAAGGGAAGGTCTGTGTTTTGCTAGCTGAGGTTTCACTAATTTTTACAAGCAGCTGAAAATGGAGGCTTTTAGCAGGAAGGACCATCCAACCCTCAGTGGCAGCATTGCCTCCAAGAGTCCCCACAAGCTTTGAGGGACTCAGCCCTGGTCCTATCCAGTCCATGTCCCCCCTCTGCTCAGTGCTCTGCTCATTTCCTTCCATGCCCTCCCTGCTGACACCCCAGGGAACTATGCAGCAGTAACATTTCACCAAATACAGCATCTCAGAGGGAAAAATGAGGAAATAACCCCCAAAAATCTGGTTCAAAATCTCCCAGCATAATCAGTCCCCAAGCATCCTGCCACCTGGGCACCTTTATCTGTTGCACCTTGCACCCTGCTTGATACTGCACTGACCCATCAGAGATGAGCATGCACGGAAAGACGAGAAATTCCAAGCAAAAATCACCAAATACTTCTGTAATCTCAAAATCCCTGCAGAAAAAATCATCACATTCACCCTCCCTATATCCTCTTTCCAAAATTTTGTTGGCTTTGCAGCCTCCTGGACTCATGCACAAGGGATGGACAGGTGTCACTGAAACATTTTCCAAGTTAAACCGTTAAACTCTTTAACTGGTAAAAGTTACCAGAATTTGGAGACTAAGAATATTTTCCTGTTAGGAATAAAAAATGAACATAAAAACATCCTGTCTGCTCTAGAAATTAAACCCTCTCTCTGGCAACCATTTGAAAACAGCCTTTCTAGACCTCTGTCCACATCCCTTTTCAAATCATCTGCACAGACGTTGGTCATTTCCGTACCCCTAAAAAGATACAGGTAAAATACAAATGAATGACTGCCCTTAAAAGTTTTTTTGCTGGTTCCTTCCCTCTCTCCCTCCCGTGCAAACACACATAATTTCATTGTTAATGTCAAACTGACCCTTCAAATAAGCAGGCAGACAGCTAAAACTTTTAATGTACACTCAAGCAACCATCTGCATAAACCAGAGAATTTTAAGAACCCTTTTCCCCTCAGTCAAACAGCTGAATATCTTTACCAAGCTGGAGGACACCTATGCGAAACTCTGCAGTTCATCACACCAACGCACCTGCTGAGGAAAATATTGCAAGGCCTGGCTTGGTGACTCTTTTCCAGCACTGGTCCAATGAAACTGGCTGCTGTTTTCAGCGACGGTTAAAAATGTGCACCAGTTGATGTTATCTGCATGGAGCAGGTAACCCTCTACATTTTGTATTCAGTCAGCAGTCACATGAATGATGAGGCAGGGACCAAAGCCTTTCTGAATGGTCTGGTTTGCAGTGCCAGCAGCAGGACATGTGATAGAGAAAAATCCTTGCTCAGGACTTTTCTCATGTCAGGAGAGTGTGAGAGGAAAACTGAGGCGTTGCACCATTCAGTCGCCCCAAGGGCTAGCTCAGCCTTCCAAAATTTAGGGTGCTGAAAAGGGAAGGTTAATGAAAGATGCGAGGGAGGGTTTTGTAGTATTCTGATAAAGAAAAAAATATTGTTGTGATGAAGGCCTATTATCATCTTTAAGACTTGGATCCTACTCCCAGCTGTGCCATGGCCTTCTGGTGTGTGCAGTCACGGGGCTCCTCACCTCGAGCATGAAAAGCCTGATCCCCCTTTGGCAAAAAGCTCCAAGCTGCTGCCTGTAGCACACACAGGGCAGGACTTTTACCAGGCAGTCTCAGCAACTGCCATGGATGCTGCAGGATGGTGATGTCTTGCCTGGCTTTTATTTTCCTCCTTCTTTGACATTTGCCTTCTTTTTTTTGTCTGTGGGAGGCCAAGGTGGAAGATGCCAAGTGCCTTCTGCCAACCCAGCCCTGCTCAGCAGAGGTAGGTGATGGCAGGGCCAGCAAGGTGGGGACAAGGAGGGCCTGCCATGGGGACAGGGACCAAGCTGGGCAGTGAGCCAGAGAGACCACCAGAGTTTTGGTGACAGGGCCACACTCAGCAAGGGCAGAAGCCACTTGGGAGAAATCAGCTTTAGTCCAGCACACAGGAACAATGCATTTCCTTATTCATGAAAGACTTCAATGAACTTTGTAATTTGATGTTCAAATGATTCACAGGATGAACATGTTTCCCTGATAAGCAAGTAGACAAGATAGATGTATTATCCTACCATAGTCGCTATCGATCCACATGCAGAGATTAAAAAATTACAGCCTTAAGACACAGACAAATTCAAACATTTCTAGGGAAAAAGCCAGATATATTTCCAAGTCAAACTCCTTCCAAAATCATTGTATTACAACAATGTGATTCTGGGTGCCTTGAGGACCCTTCTGAGATTTCCTTGGCCTCCAATGGCTCCATCTCATCTTCGCACAAACCCTCAGTCTCTGCTTGCTCTCAGAAAAAATATTATGTTACTCTCTGCTTTCTTCTTCATAACCTAGATGATAACTACGAAGGGAGGTTCAAGTAGAACAATATGCATGTTTTTCACAGCATTTTCAGCTGGAAGACATATTCAAAAGGAAAATTCTGGTTTATGATAATTTTCACTGAAAATTAATTTTCATCTGAAAAAAAACAAACTGAGAAATATAAGTTATCTTGTTTTCTGCAAAATATTTCCCAAAGCATTTTTTCTAAATGGATTTTGGAGGAGAAAACCACATTTTTCACACAGCTTTTCACTTCTGGTGACTTGACCTCCCCATCACAGGCTGCAGCTACGTAAAACCAAGTGAGGCAGAGGGACAAAGAATTCACCTTGTTGCAAATAAAAACACAAAACGTGCAGCTTGCTGGGTGAGCAGCTTGGATGCTGGATCATCAGTGGCACAGGAAGGACAGCAGCTGGGAAAATTATACCAGAACACATCTCTCTAATTTATTCATGTGGCTGCAAATGCTCTGGGGATGCCCCTGCCACATTTTTCACCATCTCTTATTCCTACCCTGACCACTTCTAGGCTACCAACACAATTACCACATCTCCCAGTCTGCCATTTCAACATCCTACGTGTCTGCCTTTCCAGAAGCCGGTCACTTTAGAAAGAGACACATCTCAAAGGTTTTGTGGGTGTTGCTGATGAGTGATGCAGCTCTGCAGGAGCAGGTGCATGTATTTGCTAGCCAGTAGCTTTTCTATTAATTGTTTCCACAACATAAAGAGCCTGGCCCTGCCATGCACTTTGTTTGTTTCCAATGTTGCTGGGTTGCAAAGCAGAAGTTTCTAGTGAAGTTGGCCAAAGGCAGCCACACACCCCTGTACCCCTGGCTGACACCCAACCACTTGTCTCCTTCTGGTGTGGCTTCCTCTCTCCTTTTCCACTGCTTTGGTGTCCTCTGATGCAGCTCTTACCCGCTGCTTTTTGCAGTCACTTGTTTTTATCAAGATAGTCAGGAGAATATCATGGCATTATCACACCACATAATGTGGTATTTAAATAGTTGTCTTCTGTTCCCCACAGGCATGTGCTCAGACAATAGCTCAGAATTTGTTCTTGTGGCTTTGCAAATATTTAGTAAATCCATCGCTTCCCTTTTTTTCCCCATAGCTCTCCAAAATATACTTGCGCTACTAATTCCCCTTGAGGATCCATCCCATCATTCACTGCTCTAGAAACTCAAGTTTGCTTGTTATTTGGTTGTCCTGATCTCTTAAAGTTTTTGTGCACCTTTGCAGCTCTTGGAGGAAGAGCCCTCCCTCTAACAGGCAGAGTTAACAAAGACACTAGCATTACAAACCCCGGGCAGACACAGGTATAGTTACTCACCCCAGAGATATCCCACTTGACAGCGTGGTCCAAAAGTGAAACCAAAGCTTATCTTTTCCTGGCTTCACTCTTTTGTGGGAAGGGCCTGGTCCCTCCCTTGTGCTTGAGACGAGATGAACTGGAGCTCCCCAGGCAGTCAGTGCCGCCTGCTTTTATTTCAGCAGAGCTATTTTGCCAGTAAAGGATTACAAGAGCTTTCTCCACCTTGGTTGGGAACAGCTACGTTTCACCTATGACTATAGATTTTGGTCATGAGGGTGAAGAAACCCTTGAGGGCTCAGCAGCTGCTCCTCCTGATACAGCCTTTCCTGTCGCTGGGTTCTTGCTCAACCCTAATTGAAATCAGTGCTGATCTTTGATCAAAGAGGTGAGCACCATTAATAAGCGAGGGATTAAACAAAAGTCAGGAAGTCTTCCTAATTGAGGGAACCAGCAACGGCTCAGCTCCAGTTTGCCAGATCCAGCATCCTGTCATGGGACCTGAGTGAAAATATGCCAGCAGCACCAGTTTGGGCTCCTCAGGGCTGGGGTGCAGGAGGCAGTTTCAGCCTCTGCACTGCAGGCTGCACTGAGACGCGCTCCCAGGGCATTTCGGCAGCATTAAAAATGCAATTCTCCTGGCAGAGTTGGCTCTTCCTGCTCATGGGAAGCCCACAAAACCTGTGCAGCAAAGAGTAGGTGCTTTTACTGAAGGGGGAGGTGGCATTCATTTGTAAAATGTCTGCAGCAGCTTATTTTACCTGCCTGTGCTCTCACACTCACAAAGTACAAAGAAACATGTTATTCAGACATTTGCCCAGTGCCACCCATGCACAGCATGGAGGAAGAGGGGCTCCAGCTGCCATGTCCTCCTCCCTGTGTCTCATGGGTGCCTCCTAGCCAACTCTGATAAACTAATCTTTGACCCAATTTTTCATGTCTGTACAAGCTGTTGCTCTTACTTTTCTAATGCAGCAACATAAAAAAGATTGGCTTGTTCTTTTGTGCTGGCAATCACCTTGCTGCCAGGTGGTGTGAGGGTGAGCACAGGTACAAAACCTCAACAGCAGTGGCAGAGGGAGCTTATCTGTGTTTATGCCCACTTATTTTCTGCTGCATCTCTGTATCTCCCCTAGTGATCAACCACAGCAGCCCAACAGCCTGGTTCCAGAGCTGCAGGTTTGTGACTTTAGTGAGATCAGAGCCCTAAATTTGCCACACTCACCATCTCCCTCAACTCAAGCTTTCTCAATACTGTGCCTTGAGTAGATCTTAGGTTGTGCCTTTAGATTGGCTTGTAGCACAAAATAAATGAAGGATTGGACGCTCCAAAGAACAAGGCCCAGTTTCCATCACTGCCTCATGATCATCCACACTGAAGTGGAGCTGCTTAAATCTCCTTTTTTTTTCTAGCTGCCAGGACAGATCCCTGCATGATTTAAAGAGGGGAAATAGTAATGTGCACAAAGTAATCTTAGAACCCTTGGATCAAAGCAGCACTGAGGCCTTGGTGGACAGCTGAGACACCCGCTGCACACTTGAGGGCACAGCCAACACAGATGATCCATCAGAAACTAAGTGCAACAAGCCTGCAGAAATGGCAAACCATTATCTACTGATTCTTGGAGCTACCTGGAGGCTAATGCACTGCCACAGGCTCGCTTGGCAGTCACTTGGTGGGTTACCCTCACACAGCAATTCCACCTGCAGATGGAGGTGCACTAACATGGGAACGTGTAACATTCCAAGAGCAAAATTCTGCAGAATGAAATCCAACTGAGATACATCACAGTTGTTGCAGCACAAACAGGCCTGAAGTTAAAGTGAGTAAGTTTTCGTTCACAACAGGTGGTGTGAAGAAATTGCAACAGATCTTCCCTTTCCTTCACACTTGTAAAAGGGAGGATCTTGCTTTTTGGGCATGTGGGCCTGCCTTGCCTCTCTGTACTCTGGGGGAAGTTGGTTCTGGAGGAGGCATGTGCAGGTTGTGTTTATGCACAAATAGCCAAGAAAGCCCAATGTTTTCCTGTCATCATGGATGTCCCCAGAACAGGCCAAGATCTTCAAAGGATAGAAATCATATAGTTCTTGACTCCAAAATTTTGGGGTTGTATTTAACAAAATGAGCAACATGGTAACAGGCACTGGGGAGAGATCATGATAAATTCCAACCAGAGTTAATTTAAGCACAGCCACAGCTGAGGCCTGTTAGAAGGAAGCTGCAGATGCAGTGAGAGGTATTAATGTTTCAGTTGTTGAGAACATCACAGGACAAATGAAGTTACAGTTAAAACAGTGGTAGGACCACCAAAAGGCATTTTGTGAGGAACTTTGAAAATATGTAAAAGATACAGTACAACTAATTTAATCAGTAAAACAATATAGGGTAAGTTGCAAATGAGACAGACAAATACTCAATATAAATATATTAAAATATTATTTAATCATAAAATAGAATTACAACAGTAGCTTATTAGGATGAGAATCTTTTTAGCACAGCAGAAAAAGTACCATCATATATTAAAGCAAGTTAAAAGGGAGAAAAAAGATCAGTTTTAAAATATTCCATGTATTTCAGTAGTTTTTCATCCTTTCCTGATGAAATATTATAATGGTGTTATGGTTTCCAAGCAAAAGATGCTGAACACCAGAATAAGACCTTCAAACTTGTCTTGCTTATGCCAGCCCTCTGTAATCCATTCTGAAGAGTGTATTTAACCTGCAAATGGATATGGCGGAACTCCTTTCACCCCCAGTCCTGTTATCTGTTAAAACACAGAGAAAAAAAAATTAGAGTGATAATTCACCATTATTAGGCACTTGGTTTCCTTAAAAAACTAGACATGCTTTAATTTAGAAAAGGACTGCATCCTCCAGCTTGATATCCTACTATATTTTGCACACATCAGCTCATCACAGACTGGAATTTCAATGCATGCTCTTTCTCTAAAGCTCAGTAATCACAGGCCAGAGTCCATTCCCCAAAAGCCTCTTCTCTTAGATACGGCTAAGCCTTAATTCTGCAGTTCACAAGCAGGGCTTTAAAACAAATCCCAGTGGAACAATTTTTTAAAGAGATAACTTCTGATAATTAACTAGAAAGTAAATAAAAGCAGATGCTTTGATCTGCCACTGATTAAGATATGTAAGTATTTACCCATCCTTCTATTTACCCATAAATAGAAAATGCAAACAGTGTTGGGAGAGGGAGAAGTATAAAGAGATGATTGCATAGACAATTTGCACTATCAGCATTGGTACAAAGTTTAAACCCTGAAGTATCTTCAAATCTCTAAATGCGTTTAACTTTCAGCAAGAGGAACAAAAAATACAAATAACAGCTTAACATATATGACCAATGTTCTAACAACTGCCTTTTCCAGCTTCCCACCACTGCCAACTGGAGTTCTGCTACCTGAAAAAATCAGGAGTGAAACAATAGCCTTCTAAAATGAAAGGAGAAAGTATCATTCACCTTGAAAATCCCACCAGCCTGTGGTTGCCGTGAAAGCCACTCTTTATCCATCCCATCACTGGCAGAAGTCACAAACATTTCTGAATAATCCTTTCCTCCAAAACAGCAGGAAGTTGTTTTGTCTACAGGAAGTTTCACAGTCTGGAGTCTTTTTCCTGGGGGAAAACATGCATGGTGTTTCCTGTTTGTCAACTTAGAATAAGAAATTTAAACAAATTATCACAAATAACTGTTGTGGAGCCAGATGTTCTGCAAAAGTGGAAACCAGGGCTGGGAGAGGTCCCATCCTGACTGATGAGCACCATGACAGGGAGAAACCAGACTTCTGTGAATCCTGTTGATGGTGACGTATCATTTGACAAGTTTCAGTTTCAGGTATCACCAACAAATCCCACTTCAATCCCAGCTTGTCCTCTAATTAAATGCTAACATCCACAGCACAAACACGTATCTGAGCTCATCATCTAGGCTGTCCATGGAGTCAATGGAAATGGGATAGAATTCCTCTCTAAAACAGGTCACATGAATCACGCCCTAGACCTGCTGACTTTTCTACTTTTAACTACAAAGGCAGCCTGGAGCGAGCAGACCTCATGCAGCGCTACGGAGGCGTACCTCCTGCTACACCTCTACTGCCTGCGGTTAAGGAAGGTTAATTCCTAGAAGTTTTTCCTGAAATTTCAACAGTCTTCCAAATCAAGCTTGCATAAAACAGGGATCATGGGACATGTGTGATGTTTATAGAAAATTAGTGCTACTATAAATAATACTAGACATTTATTATGCCAACAAATAATGACAGTTTTAATGAGGGTAGTGAACAGATAACTTCTAGTGCTAACCAGAAGGCTGTTGAGACATCTTGCAGCAGATTTTTCCAAAACTTCTTCTAATCCTGGACAATAACAGCCTATTCCCATTATGCCTATCTTATGTACCTACAAGTGAATTTCTCTTTCTAGAAATATGCTAAAGCACATGAATTTCCTTACAACATGTGTAACTTCTCTGTCCTCCCAATTGCATGTGCAAAGGGCTTGGTCCCCTTACAGCAACTAACTTTAGTGATGTGTTGAAATGGCAAGAAAGTAACTTTGATGTTGGGAACCCTAGAAACTGACTGACACCAAGTCTGGGAGAAAGTGAGTGGAAGGGCATTCAAAAGGAAAAAGCATGGATTGTAGGAAAAGGGGCATGAGCCCCAAAGACAAGGGGATAGAACCTGGTTGCAGTTGTAGAGTGCTTTCAGTGGATAACAGCCTGGAAGATATCATTTACAAAGCTCTGAGGTGTCTCCCTGGAGTTTCAAGAAAATCTGCACCTCGATGCTCTACAATCTATCTATCTCTGTGCTTGGTCTCTATTGAAGAGACAAATATAGCAAATCTTTTTGACACTACAAAAGTCATATGATATTGAAAATATAGCATATTTTATAGTTCTTCATTAGGAAGAACTATAAAATATTTAATTGCAGTTTAGATTGGACAATAGGAAAAATTTCTTCACTAAAAGGCTTGTCAAGCATTGGAACAGGCTGCCCAGGGAAGTGGTGGGATCATCATCTCTGAAAGTATTTAAAAAGTATGTAGATGTGGTACTTAAAGACATGGTTTAGGGGTCGACTTGGCAGTGCTGGCTGATGGTTTGACTCCATGATCTTGGAGGTCTTTTCCAGCTTTAATGATTGTAGGATTCCAATTTAAAGAATAAAACTAGCGGGTCACTGAGTGACCAGAAGCTATGACAAGACTTGGTAACATGTACATTAGACACCCCTTAAGTCCTCTGCAAACCCCAGGGATCAGCCATCAGCCTTTCCCTGTAGCACATCCTCAATCTAAAGGCAGCAGCCATCTCTGCTAAAGAAGCCTAGACATGAAAAGCTGCTTCACCCTGATCCTCAAAACCTTCACTTAGGAAAGATGCCAAGCAAACAAGTTTCCTGGTCCCATTGCCCTAAAAACAAAGTCCAGGCTTTGTTATCTTTGAAACCTGAAAATCCCTCACGTGCTTTAGATGAGCTCTTTATTGGGGGATGTATCTGCAACTGGCTGACAGCCATTCAAGCCACACTAAATGGCTATTGTGCATTAAAGCAGGCTCTCATAGAATTCTCTTCAAACCTGACTGGGTTATCTCCCTAAATAACTACAATTCATTCAGAATTCAACAAATTGCAGATTTTAGATATTACTTTAAAATGATAGCATGAGAGGGCAGGTAAGCATGAGATATTCGCAAAAAAAGGTGGCTCTTTTTGACATGGACATTTACCCTGTGAAACTTCACAACACTCTTCTCTGCAGGTGCTATGACATGGGTGAGGGGGAGACGGAACAGGTTCATGGAAGAGAAGTACACTGAGAAATGCCCTACCAACACATCAGTGCCACATCCATCTGTGAGCATAGTTAAAGACTGGGAGTGCATTAGGGATATGTACTCTGCCATCAATATTCCTGCTATCCCTACACATCTGCTAATGGACACTATTCCTTCTACCTTTCCCATATGAAAACATCTCCAAAAGGGAGAAGGAAAAGGAAAGTAAGTGAAAAAAAAAAAAAAAAAAAAAAAAAGGAAGGAAAATAAAAGGTCAGAAGACAGAAAAAAGGCAGAAACATTGAATCAGAGAGGAAAAATTATTGAATCTACTACCCCAGGAGAGGATTCAGAGGGCTGGTCACCAAGGAGTGTTCTGACCACCAGAGTGAGAGGATGTGGGTCCAGAAACAAGTCCCAGCATTGCTGGCATCACCCAACTGGAGCTTCCTTCTCCTAAAGCTGGAGTGTAGACTCTGAACAACCAGAGAAGTCCTACAGGTTGGCAAGACTTTGGATGGGTACAGATAAAAAGGTGAGGGGGAAAGCAACAGTGTCCTGTGGGACTTGTAATAAAAGCCAGTAGGCTGCCCAAAATAATACACTAATCTGAAGAAAAAAGACTCAGAAATGGTAGAGGTTTCCAGCAGAGTCAGAAGCAAGGCTGGTGCACGTGTGCCAGGGTCAGCTGCACACTGCACACAAGGCACTGGCATCCCTGAATCCACAGTCCCACAAAACCCTGAGCCTTCTGCTAGGCTCCAGAGGCATCCCAGTGCAGTTGCTTTTCTGCTGCATGATGCAAACTTGTGCTGTCTGGGATCTGACAAAATCATGCTCCCATTCCCACCCAGAAGCCCTTTGCAGTGAATGTGGTTCAGTTTCCCTTAAGTGCTTTACATGTGTTTTCTACCCAGAGTAAATCATCCCTGGCACATCACTAGAGTCCAAATGAGAGCAGCAATGAACAAGAGACTCAGACAATGGGCACACCCAAGACATTACTGTGGGAATGATAAAATGCTGTGGAATTCATTAAACATTTTTTAATTATTTCATTGCAAAATTGATCGTGCAAGTAACTTCCAACAATAAAAAAGATGTTGTTGGCATCAGTGTCCCGTGGGACTTGTAATAAAATCCAGCGGGCTGCCCAAAATAATACACTAAGCTGAAGAAATAAGACTCAAAAATGGTTTTAAGTCATCTTTCCCATTTATCAATGAGATAACCACTGGTCTTAACTTTGGAGGATGCAAGAGATGCCAACACAAACAATTCACATGCAGAATGATGGTCTCCTTAGTGACTTTATATTTTCCAGCACAACAGATGCTGGGAACAAAGGAGACATATTTACAAAGGTAATTTTTGAGAGCAAGGACATAAAATTGTTTGAAAGTATAAGAAAAAAGAAAAAAAAAAGAAAAAAGCACAGTTTTTAAAAAGGAGCAGATACACTATTTCTGTGAGGTGAAAAAACTCCACCCCTCACTCTTTGTTTTTATTTCTTCTCTTGGAGTTTTTTTTTGTTTTGCTTTGTTTAACACAAAATTCCAGTCCATCTTTTGCAAGGACTTACCTGTCTCAGGGTCAAGGCGAATCACTCTCCCACCATCATAACAAGCCACCCAGAGTTTGCCTTCTGTGTCAATGCACATCCCGTCAGGAATGCTCTCCTCTTTTTCCAGTTTGTATATACTCCTACGGTTGCCTGCAGTGTAAAAAAAACCACAGAACTGAGTGAGACAGTTGTTAAAATTTTATCAGTCACAGCCCAGCAGAGTTATTTGTACTATTATTTCAAAAACTGTGCTGAGGCCCTGAGATTTTTTCCCCTGAAAGAAATAGATTGTGTCTGCTACCCTGTTTGTTTCCTGAGACAGTTGTTTCTCAGCATGAAAGCCTGTGGATCAGTTTCTATCCATTGAAAGCATAATCCTTCTTTCTGGCATTCATTTCTAGCACACCACTCGTGTTCCCTACTTACAATATTAAATGAATAACCAAATAAATTCATGTTAAATATATTCATAAAATTGATTACTTGTTTTAAAAGCAGTTTGAATAACTTCAAGTGTAGGTTGCTCCAGCTGGAGACTTTCCAAACAGTTTGCTGGAACGTGCCAATAATCAGTTTTATTTCAACACAAAACTGACCTTCAGATCTATAAACTGAGAGCTTACATAAACACAGAGTTTGGGGATAAAGCATCCATTTCAAAGGCATACTATTGACCAAAAAACAAACAACTCTATCTGGACTTTTATCCACTATTAAACCCAACTTTCCAACATTGTTTATTTTATGCTCTGACAACTTCAATGTTCCTCATATGCAGCAATATTTTTAATGAGTTTCCTTTTTGCTGCTGGGGATTGTCAGACTGCCCACAGAAAGAGCGGGCAAGAACGAGTGAGAGAGAGAAGTACCCTATTTCCTAGAGAAAAATTCAGTTGTAAGCTATAGCAGAGAGACATTAGGACAAGGTGCTAGCTACATCCAAAATTACTTCAAATTCAGAGTTTTAAAACTAAACATCAAATTGACCGGGTTCTTTTAAAGCAAAATACTGCAGCCTATGTACTCAAAAGCAAATTGCTAGTCCAAGTCACTGGAATTTTTCTTTTGCCCAAGCTTGTAGAAGCCCTCAAGGCTTTGTTTTGTTTTAAATTAATGAAGGAAACTTTGAGTTACTGGTACCGTTGTTGCCTTGTTCTTTCTGCAGAATCTTCCTTTCGTAGCTTGTATTTAAAAAACAAAACAGGGTGAAGAGTGAAAAAATATCTAGAGAAGCTGGCAGAGGTTTTGTGCAAGACTACAAGCTTGCTGTCACTTTGCCTGTGCTGCCAGTAACAAGAAACACGCAGCCACAGGAAGAGACAGATGAGATACACTTTGTCCTTTTTACTGCAAGATCAGATACGCCTTGTGTTTAGTTACAGTAGTACAGATTGTTACTCAAAGTGCCAATTTAAATACTTCATAGGATTACCAAACGACCCTGACTGGTTTGAGCCAGGAGCCTATGCAGACAGAGGTTAATATGGCTTCTGTTCGTCCCCCAAAACTCTGATCATCTCTGTGTAATAACCAGAGCAGAAACAAACATCACCATCTTTAGGCACAAGCAGTTGCTTTAGAATACAAGCATTCATACCAATTTTTCCAGTTTGGAGGTCATAATCAAAGGCATCCACCGAGTAGGACAAGCTGTCAATGTAAAAGAAGGTTCTGTGATCCAGCGACCAGTCCAGCCCATTGGAAATGTCCACCTGGTCAAAGTGCTTCACCACGGAGAGGTCGGGGAAGAGCGTGTACAGAGAGCCCTGGCGCCTCTCCAGCACAGCAGGACGGATCTCCTCTGCCATTGTACCTGCGCACAGCCAAAGGGCAAAAAGCAGGTTCAGAACAAACAGACTCTTCTCCAGCTTTGGGGACAGCCTCTCACTACGATAGTGATCACACTGCCAGCAGAGAAAGGGGGGGCTTCTGAAATTTGAGGAAGAAACTGAGTTAAAAGCAAAAGAAAAATGCAGACTTCCAAAGTGGTTGCTTTTAGCAGAAGGTGGCAAAACACAGCCTTTGTTCTTTTGTTGAATATTTCTGCAGCAGAAATGGTGTACAGCATGATTCCTGCAAAATATTTTATTCAGTCACTCATATGTTAAGACAGGTGTGGTCAGCATTTAACTTACAATAAATCTTAATGCCTTGTAGAGCTGAGAGAGTGGAAAAAAATTACCTCCTCCCTCAGAATGAGTCTCACACTAAAGCCTTTTTTAAAGCAAATCTCATCTTTACACCTTGAAGTTGGCAGCTGAGGCCAGCTCTTGAGAGGCTGGGTAAATGCAGGTTAAGTCAGGTCTTGGGACTGAATGACACAACAGAACCACAGAATGGTCTTTTAAAAATCAGGAGGACAGCATCACAGCTGAGGCTGGAGGGCACCTCTGGGCATCATTCAGGATCACACCCTGCTCAGAGCAGGGTCAGACACCACAGGCTCCCCCCAGCAGTGTTGGGCATTGAAGATCTCCATGGATGAAGACTCCATACTCTCTCTGGACAACCTGTTCCACTGTCTGGTCACTCTCAGTAAGAGTTTCCTTACATTCATACAGAATCGGCTGAGTTTCAGTTTGTGCCCGCTCCCTCAGGTCTTTCAGTGGGTACCAGTGAGCAGAGCCTGGCCTCCATCTCTTTTACTCCCTCCTCAGTCAGGCACTTATACATACAGGTGGGATCCCCTGAGCCGTCTCATCTCCAGGATGAATAGTCCCTTAGTTTTTAGAAATAATATTCTGAGTTACGGAGAACAAACCACACAATATAATAAATTTCCCACTGGAAAAGAATTTTCTATTGGCACCTTTCAAATCAAGCAGCTGACAGGAAGGAGGCAAGGCCAGTATCTTAAACTAGGCAGGCTCGGTGTAGCCAGCCTCTTTTTAACAAAATAGTCTAGATTAGATAGTGCCCAGGTGATATAAACAAATCTGTAAATGGATTTAAGCTCTGTTTGAAGAAAAAAAGAATCCCTACCATTTAACTGTGAAGGAAAACTTGCTGCATCTACAACTGATCACTGCATCTTATCACCAAAACCCAGCCAGCACCAGAGGGAAGAAAGAGACTGCAGCATACCCGCAAAATACCTCCCTGCAGGATCCACCTTCCCATCATTGAACCGGGTGTTTGCTTTATCCTTGTCCACTTGAGTAATGGTGGTTACCAGCTCCTCTTTCCATTTCAAAACAGCAAACCTGGTTCCCAGGGTGATGACATAATCCCCAGACTTCCGGAGAGCCACGGAGCTCACAGGAGCATCTGGAAACGGGGTGGAATTGAAAAGTGAGATGTCCTATGAAGAGACATTTCTTTCCTGCCCACTTTAGACATGCCAATTGAACTCAGCAAAACCACAGCCACGAGAATCAACCTACTTTTCTACCAACAAAACTGACGTTTAAATACATAGAAACAGATTATGTCACGTGAACTTGAGTATTACCACTGCTACCAAGAACTATAATCATTACCAGCACCTAGTTGTGCTAGGTGCTTTGTTGAAAAAAATAAGTATAAAAATGGGGACAGGAACATATGCTTTTTCAATAGCTTACTGTGTGGGTTCTCCTCTCTCCAAGGGAAAAATCAATTGTCACAACAGCTCTAGGGCAACGGTGTTTATTTAGCACGGCTCCTGTGTAAATGAGCCGTGAAGTGATGGAGGCAGAGTATCTATGCACTGGGACAGGTCACACGGGGCAGGGGAGACACCCCTGTACCACACTGCTGTGCCACTCAACCTCCAGCAGCACCAAAAACACACCAGGGAGTGGCAGAGCTCCCCAAGAGCTAAAAAAAAACCAGAAAACTAGTTCACACTCACTTTCCATGATTTCACTTGAGCTATTATGCATAAACCTCAATTACATGTTATTATAAAGGAATTAGTAAAAGAAAACAGTGAGTGCAAAGACAACATTTCTGTAAAAGCCTACAATCAGATGCAATCTAAGGAAAAATAACTTTAGGCAGGGCAACCAAGTCTGGCATAGTATTTTCTGTGAATGAGACTAATCACTAATTTTCTAATTTAAAACCGAAACATTTCTTGTATTTATAGCTTTGCAGGGGTATAATTAAGTAATACTTTCACAAACAGCCACACCACTGGGTGACAAGAGGAACTGCACCTATCCAGCTGTTTGCTCACGGCTCAGGACGCCCCTTCCCTCTGGAGCCCTGGCAGCAGTACCACTGTGACAGAAATTTGAATGCTATATGTCCCAGCACTGGAGATGGACACCTGACAGCAAGCTCAGCTCTAGCAGCTGAGGCTGCTGGTGCTCCGGGCTCACTCACACTGGGGTGCCACTCCTCCTTCCCATGCCAGCACAGAGAGCAGCAATGTCCCATCAGCCGTGCGTGGCACCTGCCACGTGCTGTAACTTTGCTGCTCTTTGCATTGCCAGTAACCACACTAATAACAGTGGTTTTCTGCCTGTATCAGCAGCAGGGGTTTCCTAGCAGAGCACGGGATTGCAAGTCTACTTTTGTTCTCCCAGGAAAAGGCCTGGGGCCAAGGCTTGGCGGAGTCCTTCCTCCTGGGCAGCACCCAGGGCGTTCCTCCCACCCCGGGGGGAGCAGCCCCCAAACACAGCTGTCCACTGGAGGTGCTGGGCATCCAGGTGCCCCTGCAGCCACGAGAACAGCTCCACACCTTCCTGACAAATCACCCCAGAGGAAAGGGGTGCATGAGGACAGAGCCATCCCACTGCTCACTGCACAAACCCAGCACAAGGAGTGCCTCAGCCCATGCACCCAGCTCAGGCTGCTGTGACCCCAGAGGGCTTTGTGAAAGCAGCATCTGCAGGAATTGACTGATTTACAGCACCATCCTGAACCCAAGAGGAAACTGACCATAAGGTCTCCCCTCCAGGCCCAGTTATGCAACCATGGTGTTCCCCCTGTAAAGTTATAAAGGGCATTTGAAGTTGTTTCTAATCACAGGGTTGTTGTAATTCTCTTATTAAAACCTTTAATAATGAATAATTTCTCTTAGTTTCCACTTTGGAAGCCCACTACTATAATCTCATGGCATTCTTTGGTTTGGGGTTTGTTTTATTTTTCCCTTTTAATCGTGGCATTCCAGAAGACACAGCTATTAATCATAACTATTTTATTACTAAAGAGAGGAAATAATTAAAAAAAAAAAAAGAAAAACAGGAGCTACTTCATCTGCTCTCCCTTCCATATCTCCAGAGAGGCCACAAGCAAAAGACTACACCTTTGAGAGGAGATCAATTTGGGGGAAAGGCAGGGAGGTGCACACTCCCTCAGCTAAGCTAAGAGGAAGTGAGTTTGGGAAGCAACACTTCCAAAATCACTATCAGGCCTTCTCTCATCTTGAAATTGGCAACTACAGTAATTTGGAAGGCAGATAAGCCCAGGTCAGTTACAGTGAATAATGAGAACAGCTTATAGGTAGGCAAAATTGATTTTCACCAAGTGCTATTGAACATGAGAAAATAATAAATTGTACTGAAACCACTTGAGGAGCTGTCTCCCAACACGAATATTTACCCTATCACATCCCGCAGTAAATCTGCAATCCTTTTGTAATGTGAGTTAGCATATCTCTTCCTTTCTGGAAAAAATACTTGAACCATTGAGACTCTAGCTGGTGACACTGCTACCTTAAAAAAGTACCAACTTCTTAAAGCATTATTGGAAATCATCTTTCAATACAGAAAATGTTATGAGCATTGATCATTCACATCAGAACTACTAGGCACCAACAGAAGAACTTTGGGACAAAGTACAAATAAAAGAGAGCAAGCTGAGGACAACTTACAGGGAAAAGAAACAGATCAAACATAACCCAGTACTAAAAAATCATAAGGAAAGTCCCCAGGACTAGGTCTGGTCTGTGTTTAGTGTCTCCCAGTGTGCTGGCAACCGAGGAAACCCAGGCTGTAGGGAAGGATCTCCGGATCTGAGCCAGTGCAGCGGCCGAGGGACAGAGCCCGAGTCCCAGCGCCAGTTCCCGCACCCCGGGAGGGTTTTCCAGGGCTCCTTACCCAGGGCAATGGCCTGTGCTTGCCTGGTGACGGGGCTCCAGCGGCACACCTTCCTGCCCGTGATGTCCACGTAGAGCAGCGCGCCCTCCCTCTCGTCCCACACGGGCGACTCGCCGATCCTGCAGCCCTCGCTGGCCACGCACTCGATGCTGACAGATGACATGGCCTGCGGGGGAAGCGACACCGCGTTACAGCCCGGCGCCGCCGGGCCTGAGGGGAGCGAGCCACCAACGGGAACGGGGAAGAAAAAAAGGAAAAAAAAACCAAGGAGGAGGAATAATAAAAGGGAGAGGGAAAATGAAATCGGGGTGCGGGCGGGCGCAGGGAGGCCAAGGCCGCTCCGCCGCGGGCCCGCCCTCGCATGCTCGGCTGCTGGGGCGCAGCGTGTGTGTGTGTGTGTGTGTCTGTCTGTGTCTATGTCTGTGTGTCTGTGTGTGCCTGTGCGTGTGTGTGTGCCGCCGTGTCATGCACACACAGGCGTGTGCGGGACCCTGCCTGCCAGTCATCAAGGGAGAGAAGAGCAGCAATTACAAATATCACTACCTCACAGCAGCAAGGAAGCGCCCCCAGCCCGCCCCGGCCGTACCTGCTCCCAGCGCGCAGCAGGAGCGCTCCCGCTCCCGCCGCTCTTATAGCGCTCCTTGGGTACCCCCGGCAGGGGCGGGCTGCGCGGCCGGGCCCTTCGGGATCCTCCTCTCCCGCCACGGCCAGCCCAGGAGCCAGCGGGGGCGGCTGTCCGAGCAGCAGCGGCTCGGCACCCCTCTTCCAAGAGCTGCAGGGAGGGAGAAGAGGGGGAAGAGCTTTCTTTCCCACTACGATGGCTAAGATTCTCAGCCCCCGGAGAGGGTGATTCCCTCAAGGCCTGGTTTCTCCCTGCCTTCTTGCTCTGGTGGAGGTGGCCAGGGAGACTTGGCCCTGACTTCAGCACCAGGGATCCTTCACAGCTCCTGCAACAGCACCTTGCTTATCCAGATATCCCGGGCCTTCAGCGTGCCCTGTCCTCTTTTACTCCCCGTGCTGTTTAGTCTCAAAAATTTCCTAAGGCAGGAGGCAAACAGCTGGCAACAAAATTTGCAGATAGAGTCGTCTGTTGCGCCTGCTTATCTCTGTGCGATGGCCACTACAGCTCCCAGGCCTCAAGTCTCAAAGCAGTGGGTACATTTTTTATTCCAGGTCTCCTCTTCAGCCTTTTGACTTGGACTTTGTGATCCCCACAGGGATCAGTGACATCAAGTGGCTTCAGTGACCTTGTGTGTCTCCACCTGGAAACTCAGGAGCACAAGGCAGGCATGGGCTGGTTTGCTGCTGTGTCCCCATAAACCAGAATTAACTCAGCTGCTCCAAAGTTTGCCTCTTCCCCATCCAGACTCTAGTTTCCAGCTGGCATATGTAGCAGCCCAGTTATTCCAGGGGCACTGCACACCAGTGATCCCATAGCACCCAGCAGGGTCTTTTAGGAGGTAGTTCCCACCCAGCTCCTCTTAAAGATTTTATCTGTTCCTTATCCTACACCCTCCTTGCAGCAATTATATCCTGTTTAATATTTTATTTGGTTGCTTTTATTCATAAAGCAGGTGGTCACAGCCCAGGCTTCACTTGCTAATTTTTATTTCTATTAGTGGTATCTTTGGAAAGTTCATGGGCTACATGACCTTACCAACATGTGTTTCATGTAGGCTTCTTCTGATGGAGTACTGATGTGATATTCATTAACTTATGTTCATTAACTTATTGTCACCTTATGTGAGCAGTTAGAAGGCTTCCATGGTATTCCTTCAGTGCTTAGCATTGAATTAATTTCTCTTTCTGTCCTACTGCTGCATGTACAACAAATAGCAGGATTTCATCTCAGACCTGAGGCAAGCAAATTATTAGCAACAACCAATGCAGAGAAACATTCAGAAAAAAAGTGCCACATCTCTCTTCTTTTTTCCATACACTTCACAACATGGAAAGATTCAGAAATAATTTTTAAAAAACCAAAAAAACCCCATATGCAAAGAATCAAAGAATTCATTAAGTACAATGAAGAACAATTATTGCTTCTTACAAAGCTTAGCCACATTTACTGTTCTCCCATTGTTTTTGCACACTACAAGGCCATTTGGGATACAATGCAAGAGCTCACTGAATCCAGCAGCAGCAGGAGATACACCCTCAACCCACCTCAGCAGTCTCTGTTCCTTGCTGACTTAAGCATTTGCCAGCATGGTTTGGAGGCATCAAAACAAGCTGTGTGCTGGCACACACCTTGGGAGAAAATGAACAGCCTCTGTTACAGCACTGGGTTACGACACAAACTCTGTGCCATGTGCTTGGAGCTTGGATCTCTAGTTACATGGGACAGCACCCCTGCTTTGTCTTCTCTGTATTGGCTAATCCAAGCTTGTTGAAAGGTAGAGCAGGGAGGAATCCGTGGTGGGGGTGCCTTCCAGAGAGCATCAGATAAAGTCTTCTGCCAGTACAAGTTCACCGTGGGAGAGAAGAGCACAGAAGAGGTGGTTGCCAAAGACTGTACTGCCTTGTGCCTTCCCACTGGGAACTTCCCACTGTTGCACTGCAGCCACAGGCTACTGTGTGGCCAAATCTGACTGATAGGGAGCTAACTCAGCACCTCTGTGGCTTCCACGCTGCTAGCTTAGCATTTATTCCACATGGTGGGAGGGAGCAGGGAAGTGGAATTCTTACTTATCTACAACCATGAAGAACACAAGGAGGAGATCTGTGATGTGGGAGGCCTTGTAGGGTGAAGTCATACCTCTCCCCCAGCCTGCAGGTTCCCTCAGCCTGCCAGAAGCCATTACCCTTCTTGCCAGTCAAGAAACACTCAGCAGCTCTGGAGAACAGCCCAGAGCACCACAGAGATGGAAAAATCCCCCCCACCCTCAATGACTGTAGGCAAGAAGAGCTGCTGGACTACTTCAGGCACTATAGACCCTAGGTTTCACTTCTGCTCATTCCTGGAAAGTTGCAGTTGTTCTTGTCTTCTTTTATGAGCCTGATCCTACCATTTCTTCATCTTTAGAGCAATCCTTGTCTTTTTTCCTTCCTTACTACTGAGTCCTCCTCCTGCTTGTAGGTAGGAGAGCTCTAGGCCTGATCCATGGCTAGTATGAAGTGCAAATGCTGTGTATCAGCTGTCTGTATCCCAAAAGCTGCCTCCGTCAGGCCACCTCAGCAGATGGGCAAGGTACAACTGAGAGCAGGGACTGTGCCAAGGACTGTGGAACCCAAAGAGCCACTATGTCAGTGCAAGCTTGTTAAATCCATTAGGGCAACCAGCGTGGGCATGCGGGAATTCTCCACTAGCAGATAATACTGTGTTGGGGGTGCACAGATGGAGGGGCAAGCATAAAACACTGAGCAAGAGCAGAGGTAGAAACATGAAATCAGTCACTGCCATCAGTTCACTGGAAAGGAAGAGTTGGCACTGCCATGCACTTGTTTGCAGCCAAGTATAATTCTTGGAATTGGCTTGTGTATCCAGATCAAGTTTTATTTGTTAGCAAGCAATGAGTAACTCCAGGAGAGATCAAACTGCTGAGAAGTTTCAATTGCTTACTAGTCTGGATGATCACAGTTGCCTATTTAAACATAATAAAACATTTGCCAAAGTACTCAATTTTCCTGTTTGCAAATGTCTGCTTGGGACAAGGCAGCACCAGCAGATTTGTGCCCATTGACTAATTTATGTGTCTAACACCACTGTCACACAAGTTAATGCAGAATGGATTAAGAAGCTCAGACAGGGAATCTTTTCTACAAAGGATTGCACCAAATCACCATGAAGTCATATTGAAGTATTTAGCCTTTAAAAACCAGTTCTCACAAAAATGACAATCGTACCCTTTACTTATTACAGTTTATTACACAGACTTCTTTCAGCACAATTCCTTCTGTACAGGCCACAGGCTCATGAAAAAGCATCTCTCACTAAAGATTACAATGCTTAAGCAAATGTGTGACCCTTCCCACTGCAGTCAGTCTCCCCAGTGCTTCATGGACACCCTCACACTCTCACACCTCCAACTTCTTTGTTATGGGAGCACCAACCAGTGCAGGTTTCTGCTGCCTGAAGCTGCCTCACAAATCTTTAGTTCCCAGCCTGTGCCTCTCCAGACCTCTGCTCTGTACTGGGAGCAGTTGGGCAACAGGGTGCTTCAGAAAGCATTCTTCAGTGGAGCACAGCCAAGACATTTTTCATTAATGCCTTACTTTTCTGGTCTTTGTACCCCATGTGACCTGGATTTGCATTTTGCTTGCCTCAGGATAAAAAAAAAAGAGCATTGATATGTGCTACAGCAGCTGCAAAATTATAGTCACTACAGAGGTCATGCAACAGAGCCAGGACTTGCAACAGGCAGCATCTTTCATTCAAATAACTGATCTAGCAACAGTGCTTTCAGTGTTTGCAGCTTACAGGCATGCAAATCCTTCTTCTGGCCAAATCAAAATTAAATTTCAAATTAACTGCAGATTTAGGGTGACTTCACAGAGCTTTAATTTAAGATGTTCAACCAGACAATTTGAGGAGCCTGGTTTATGTACCAGCCATTTGTAACGAGTGTAAACTACAACTTGCTTATTAGTATCTGCATCACCTGGCTCATCCAGCTTTTCAGCCCCTGTGCTTCCCTTAACCAGGAGAGATGTCTGGCTTGTTGTATAATGATTAATGAGGAAAAAGATGAAACAATGCTTCTACTTCATTTTAGAGGAGACAAGAGAACAATAGCTGAGCCAGTTTTAAGGAGAGAAAGCACTTCGGGCAGGTTCCATTCAACCAGATGCAAATGGAGCCTAAAATGCCAGTGACAGGGGTTCCCAAATTACCCAGCACCACCCTTCTGAGATAAGGAACTACAAAGGAATGCAACCAGACACTGTGGTTTCAGGTGAAGTGGGTGGGCTAGTTCAGAGGTGTTTTTCCCCCTCAGATGACTCATTCCCTCACCAGAGCCTGCATTCCCCAAGGTATAACCAGAGCCATTTTCCCAAGTGGCATATAACACTTCTTTTATAGGTACTACTCTTGAAGTCTTGTCATAAGGTCAAGAGCTTTCAGATGACCAGGAGATCTCTTGATGGCACCTTCCTTTTATGTTGCTGTTGAGCTAAGTTTTAAATCCTTCCTCAGGACACTGACCCACCAATTTTATGAGCAGAACAACTCTGGAACTTTATTAAACTGTCAAAACACTTGTGTCCTGCTCCCCAGTGCTCTTTCCTCAGGATAGGGTGGGTGGGGCAGCACCTGAGGAAAAACAACAGAAACCAGAAAAAAACATCTTCAGGATGTTTAAGCCAAAAGAAACCATGAAAATGTCATCATGGAACCTACCCGGAGATTTAAAACAATGTATATCAGATAAAGCAGCCAAGGCGAGGCAGATACCCAGCTCCAAGTCTGATGAGAAAGCAATGGAAGGCAGGGAGGGTCTGCCCAACCTAAAACAAAAGAAGAATCCCAGAGAAAGGGCAGGGCAAGGTGGATCCAGGAGGCTGTCCCAGACAGAAGAAGCCTACTGGAAAAAGAAAGTTTATCTGGAAGCTGCATACACAGAGGCAGGGAAATTAATGAGCAAATATGTGAGGCTGCTTCTACAGCCACGTGGTCACACAAATTTATGCAAGCTCTCTGCAGAGGGGTGAACTTGAGGACCAGAAACAGTCATGCACATCCACTATTTTCAAACAACTTACCCAACTGCTATGTAAGATTTTCTTTCAGAAGTCTGTGCTTGCAGTCACTTCAATCTTCCTGCCACATCCCACTAGATGCACTCACTTGGTTAGGAGCAGAGCCTGACAGCAGTTATCCCAGAATAATCTCTGCAAGAGGTAAATACCATGGAGTTTCACCTCAGGAGTGGGAAATGTGTTCAGCCATGAAGCTGCTGTAAAAGGAAGGTTCAGAAGCAGCAGTAGCAAGGCATCTCTCATGAAACCAGAGCCCAGAAGTCTGTGTGTCTTCACTTCTTCCTAAGGAAGCTGCATTGAGGCACACCATTGTTTTCCATCTCTGCCCTTCCCCGGTATTTTTCCCTTGCATGCCAAGCTCCCTGGTTGTGCAAGCAGCTTTTGTTCCTTAATTCGCATCACAAGCTTATTCTCTTAATAGATGTGTCAATTCCCTGCAGTGTTAAACCTTCACAAGTTCTGGGATCATCCAAATTCCCAAGATGAGAATGAGTGGTTTCGCTGGATTATCTTGGCAGCTCGCAGAGGCAGGCTTTGGTTCCCTCCCAGGTATCACATCCACACCACGAGTCTGCAGTACAGCCTGCACATCCAGGCCAGGTCATCAGAGCAACCCCATCAAAATCAAGGGAATGTTTCAGGCTTACATTTAATAGCCAAACATTTGTCAATTTCTCCTTCAATCGTTTGGGATTCATGGTGCAAAGAAAACATTCCACAAGTGATACACACAAGTTGTAACTGAGAAACATTTCTTTTAGCACAGAAACATAAATGCAGAGATGATGGTGCTCAGAACCACTGTGCAGCCCCTTTAGCCCTTGGCCCATGTTACCATCAACAAGTAAGCACACAGTTATTTGATAAGACTCTACAAATAGTAGCTGTTTCCAAATTAACGGGGACACCAATCTCCTTCCTTGGCCCTGTCTTTCCCACATCCCAGCCACAAGCAGACTGTATGTGGAGAGGGAATTAGAAGCCACCAGTCAGAAAGTCACAACAAGGAAGTCTGTTGCTGGTATTTGTTGCAAGATGCCTTTAGGGAAGAAGAAATCCTGGTCCTGAATAACAACAAACGCTGGTACATAAGGGCCAATGTTTACTGCTTCTTCCTAGTGCTGATTTTTCTTTCCTTCTGTCTGCACCTTTACTGCCTTTTCTGCTTTTTTTTTACCTCCTGCTTGCTTTTCAGCTGAGGGATTTGGGCTCCATTTCACCCAAGCTTTCTTTAGCTACAGTTCCAGCCTGCCTGGGGCCACCTGCTCAGTCACTCCAGTCCTTAAGCCAGCCCACAAGGGTGTTGTTGGCTGCTCATCTTTGACTCACTCTGCTGCTGCCAGAGCCATCACAGGCAGGAGGGTCACTGCTGCCTGCAACACCCACACTGCAAATCCCACCCTTCTTGAAGGCTGCCAGCTGTAGAGCCAGTCAGAGCAGGAGGGATGCAATGGGATCAGCTGTGCAGCTAGCCCAGCACCTCTCCCTCCACCTTCTCATTCTTCCTTCTTCCCTGCTCTAGCCCAGGGAGCAGCTCCTCTGTGCCAGTGAGGTACCTCACAGCACCGGCCTGTGGGAGCAGGGGGAACTACAGCAGAAGGTCGGGTAAAACCCACGTGAAGCCAACATGAGCCCAGGAACCCAGGGCTGGCCCCGCTCTGTCCTCTGCACGCAGGCTGGTGGGAGTTCAGCTGCGCAGAAGAGGGATCAGACAGAAAGCCCGGCTACAGCTCTTCCTCTGTAACTCACTTTGTCCGACCAGGGAAAACCAGCCATACTACAGCATAAGCAAATACATTGAAAAGGAAGGCCAGGGCAGCAAATGGTCTGTTACATTTGCTCAGCTAGGCAGAAACAAAAGCCAGGCTTGCACTATTTCCTATACACAGCAAATTAGTGCTCAGCGACTCTTTTTTGGGAGGCTGAAGGGGAAGGGTTTTCCTGGATACTTAACTTGTTAAAGTATTGCCAAATCGGCAGAAATAATTTACTCCTGATGGACACAGTACTGATGAGTTTTACAACCTGCCAGACACAGAGGGTAAAGCCCTGAATAAATCACAACAAATGAAAATATTGTTAGCAGTTTCATAATTTAATGAAAAAGTACTTGTAAAAAGGGGACATCTGAAAAAGACCGAGTCCATCTTGGAAAATTGAATATATATATATTTATATATATAAAACAAAATGCAAAAACACAACAAAAAATTGACAAATAAGGTTAAGAGGTAATACTTCAAACAGTTAGCCACTGAACGCACAATAAAAACTAGCAAATGCACTTTGGGGACAATACTTGAGAACTACATAACCAAGGGCTCCTTCATATGTCTATTAAAATCATGTAAAAATTAGCAAAACCATTGCCCAGACTGGAAACAACTGAATTGATAACCCCAGAAGAGCAGAAACGCTGAGTTTTGCTGAAGCACCATTTTCCCTCTCTTCTGTCATATGCTTCCAGCCACAAAATAACATGAACACTTTGCTGACCTCCCAGATAAGTGTTCCTAATAAAAGCTTCATAAAATTTCATGGCCAGTGAGAGAGGATTACTAATAAATATTGAAGGAGAACTAAGAGAATCAGAACCAGAATACAAATGAACAGACATTTGTTTACTTATTCTGAATGACCCATGGCTTAGAACACAAAGCATTTCCCATAAAAATAAAATATGTGGAAACCTAAATTGCTACTGCATATTTACATCAAATAATTTTGAAGATACAGCTCTAGAAAGATCAATTACACAAATATACATAAAATCAAGAAGTAAAAAAAAAAAAAATAAAAAAAAAATTAAGATGCATGAAGCAAACAGAGCAGATTGGCCAAGTATACTTTTTAAAAAATGATTTCACTTCTGAAGAGTCCTCCAGCCCCTGACCTGCTAGTCCTATTGCAACTAGGGAGATTTCAAAGTTTACAACAAATCTTAAAATGTCGTTGCCATTTCCCAACCTAAAAGCAATAAATTAAAACTATGAAGCGAAACCGAGCTGCTGTTCAGATCCTGCATAGTCATCTTCACGCTGTGAGGGAACACCTTTTTGTTTGTAGACAAAACTGAGCCCTCAACAGAGCTGTACAACGTGCCCTACATAACCTGTGGTTCGTTTCAGCCAGTGATGTGGGGACAGAGGATGTTGTGTGTTTATGAAATGTACAGCATTTCAGACAAAAATAGTGCAGTAGCTTTGCTGATCAACACAACACCATCTGTAAAACAAGAAGTTAGTTTGCATTCAAACAGAAATCCCCTGTCTTTGAAACAAACAGAAAGGGATTAATTCCCTTCCCTTCTCGATTCCTCAGTCAGTACTGGCTGAAATATAATCACTATTTAACAACTGCTGATTTTAAAGGACATACAAAAACGTGTTAGACTGGGAAACAGCAACTGATCTAGAGGTTGAAAAGCAGCAAAATAAAATAGTAGATTTTCAGGAATTAAAAAAAAACCGTCTTTAATTAAACCATCATAGTCTAAATGATGACTGGCTAAAATTTTACAGACCTAGATGCCAGAAGACTCCTATGCCTGTGTTCAGGCAGCTAGGGTTGAAAATTTGCACCTGAAAAAAAATTCAGCTAAAATTATTTCTAATTCAGCTGACTTTAAAAATACCAGGTAAAAACACCTCTGGATATGAAATCTCAGTTTCAAGAGGAACCTGGCATCACCGGTGATTGCTTAAATGTAAGTGTCAAATAGCATTTTTCTTTGAAGTAGTACATCTACTTTTGTAAACACTATCCACAAAATTAGCCATCTGTACTTGTTAGCTGGGTAAAATATGTACAAGTGCATCCCACAACAAGCATCTATGTACAGAGATTAAAAAAACTGAAGTACTAGAAGTTGTATATTTACAAAATAAGCGAATTATTGTGAAGAGAAACACAACCTTCAGCAAAAGCAGGGAATGGGGGGCACGTCTAGAGGTCAGCGAGTTTGGCAGCGCCAGCGACGCCTGCTTCCACCCTCCGCAGGGAGCCTGCAAATGCCACTGCAGTTCAAAGCCTCCTGCAGAAGGGGATCAGCACTTAGTAGTCACTTTGGGCCTGATCCAGCAGAGCACACCAGCATGTGCCCGGATAGCTGAGCACAAACATTCCCGGGGGAAACCAGCAGGACTTTTCACGTGCTTAACTTCCTAACACATCCGCAAGTGCATTGCTGGATCAAAGCCACACTGCAGGTGTCATAACAACGCAGTTTCAGTGTCTCCGTTTGCAGTCTCTTGCAACACCTTACAGCAATGCAAGGACTTCTTCTAAACCTGTCCACCACCACCAGACTGCCTCCACATGAACACAGTGCCTTGCACTTAAGCTGGGAAGGGGGAAGCGGTTTCCTGAATTTTTGCACAATTAACCACTTTGTGCTCTCCCAGATGTTACCCTCTGATAAAACACGCAATTTCCACGACTTTGTGGATAACTGAGCTAACCTTGCAAAGACTGCAAACCAATTCACAGTTGAACAAAACTACTCTGATTTCTCTCCCCTCCCCCATCCCCTACTGCAGCTCTTCCTAAATAGGTCCTAGACTATTTTCTGGAACCTTTTGATGCTGAGCTTTGCACTGGTACACCGGAATACATAAAGGCTGAATTACCCCGTGGGGGCTTCTAATCACCTCTGTACCGAACTGTGAGATATCATATTCTTTTTGTTTCTATTGTGACAGTCTCTTCCAAAGTCCTTACTAGGGCTTTCTCTCTCTGAGCTACTTCGTCGTAACCTCACTTGTTCTTTGTTTTCATCACTTTCTGCTTCAGAGTCACTCAGCTCTAAGTCAGGACAGTAGCCATCGTTGTCCTGGTATGGAGCACCTTCAAGCGTCTGCTTGCTCCACAAGCGATCTTTTGTTGCAAGTCTTCTCGTTGGCTTTTCACAGCACCGGAGATCTTCCGTGGTCCTCACCAGACTGTTGGTAGCCTCTTTAAAGGACCGGCTGAAATGTTCTATGGTGGATTTGCGGAATCCACTCTGGCTGGCCAAGTGAGCTGTGAGCACGGACTCTTGTTCGTAGGATGTCTGGCTGGAGCTGTCTCTCTGGCTAACATCTCCTGCCCTGCCCATCAGACCATTGGATTTGGACACCAGCCTTGAGTTCTCCTGCTGCAGCCGCCCGTTCCCAATGGAAGACTGTCCATGCAGAGCAGCCTGGAGCGCTAAAGGCTTCCCGGAAGGCTGGCCCCGGTGAAACTCCATCAGCTGCGTGGGGCCAGAATCCTTTGCCTCGCTCCGCGGTTTGCCGATCCCTGCCAGCAGCCCATTACTTCTGCTGTCGTGCTGATACCTGGCATAAGATTTTGCTTTAATTTCAAATGATTCCTTTGACATTGGCACACTCCGTTTGCTGTAAACAGTGCTGTTGTTGTCAGGAGAAAGCGGTCTGTTGCCAGGCTTCAGCGAGTTATTTTTGCAGTCTCCCAGTGCTGATTTGGGCATTTTTAACTTCAGGGTGATCCTGGGAGGTGGGTAGAACAGTGTGTTCTCTAGTGCACTTGTCAGGGTATGGCCTACAGGAGAAAGAGGTGAAGAAGCAGAAGAAAAAGAAAAAAGGCTTTTTTAAAAAGCGTAATTTCTTTTGCCATCTGTTACAAGTTTTATAGTCCATTATATGGTCATGCAACAGTAAGAAGCATTTGCAAATAATTAGTGTGAAATTATTTTAGGACACAAAGGAGAAGCTAGGATAACCAAACTGTTCCAAATTATCCACCGTTGTGGAATTTAGGTAAGCATTTAAATATTTCCATTAAAAACAACAATGTGCCCTTTTTACAGTGCTTTAAGCCAGTGAATTGAACCAGTTTTGAGATATGACTGAAGTTGTTCCAACAAAGCTGTAAAAAAGGTTCATATTCAGTTTTGGATGAAGAAAAAACAATGCTTCAAACTGAGTTTCAATTTGGACTTAGTTCAACTCTCTGCTTTGTATTATAAAATTCTCTAAGCTTTACAAGTTTTTTTACCTCAACATACGAGTTGTTTGTGGTAATACATGCATACAGCGCCCACTGCAAGTATCAAGCTATTATAATAAGTATTTAAAAACCACTTGTATTTGTAAAGATATTAAATAAACTTAGTAGACATTTCTAATAAAATGCATTTACACAAAAGCAAGGAGCTTCAGAGTGCCACTGCTTCCATGAAGTACTAGTCTGATCTAAAACAGTTTAAAAAAAAACCCTCATCAGTACTAATGAAACCTATCCATGTTTCAGGGGCAGAAAAAAAAGCAGGAAGATTTCACCCTAAACCAGTGAAGTATGTATCTTGAAAGACCAGAGAGATTTTAATTTCACACAAAAATATAGCTGCCTTTCCTATTTAAAAAAAAAATCCCAGTAACTACACTGGTATGCATATGCTTTTCCTCTTTCCAAATGCTGTGTTCCTTATTTTAAAAACTTGCTGTAAATGCAAAGGGCAGAGTGGGGTTTGGCACCTCAGCATTCCCAAAGAGTTACCAGTCCCTATTAATACCCAGAGTACTTAAATTCTTTTGGGAAGAAGGAGAGCAAATGCAGATGGCAAGTAAGAAATCTGTGCTGCTCATGACGTGCACAAGGCACATGAGAACAGCAGCAATTCCCATCAGTCACTCTCTCTTGCCTGAAGGAACCAACTGGTGACAGCAAGCAAAAAAGCCTTCTCAGCTGGAGAAACAACCAGCAGGGTGGAGCTTGCTGTGGGGAACCAGTGCCACACACTAGCAGCCCAACAGTGCAAAAACCAGCAGCTCATCTCTGCTATCTGGATGCCACAGTGATAAGCAATAGGCATATACCAGAAACAGCCATAACATAAAGAAATATTCAAATAAATATTTTAAGCAATTATAGAGTTCTGTGCTGCTACTTTGATTGACTATGTACTTGAAGAAAATTCTTAAAGGCATTTTTACATGTTAAAAGCACTAACCAGGAACATAAAGAGAATACACTGCTTTAGTTTAAATACAGGCAGGATTTATAAATATTTTACATTTATATGATTACCTGCAGCAATTTCCTGATTAATGAGTTGGACTTGCAAGTTGAAGACCTGTTCATGTACTTTACTGTGGGACAGCTTCAGTTTCTCTCTCCTGCTTACCATGTAGCAGAGATTTCTTACCTATGGAGGAATAACAGGAGACTTAAAAGGCAATAAGAAAATAAATCCAGACATAGTTTACAAATTGTATCAACAACGTTACTTGCAAAATCCCTTGGTAAAGTTCTTGTGAATATTACTGAATGTACCTAACTATTAAAAAAATGTTCAGCCTGGAAAAGAGAAGGCTCTGGAGAGACCTCACTGCAGTTTTTCCTTATATGAAAAGGGATTGTAAAAAAGACACAGAGACCAGAGCCTCTAGAGACAGAAAACGAGGTAATGTTTTTGAACTGAAGGAGAGTAAGTTTACACTGGGTATAAGGAAGACATTGTTTACAGTGAGATACTGCAACAGGTTGCCCAGAGAAGTTGAGGAGGCCCCATCCCTGAAGTGCGGATGGGGCTTTGAGTAACATGGTCTCATGAAAGGGGTCCCTGTCCATGGCAGGAGTGTTGGAACTAGAGGGTCTTTAAGGTCCCTTCCAACCCAAACCATTCTGATTCAGTTCCACATAATTCTACTTGTTTGAGTTAATAGCAACATTTCCACCTAAGGCAAAAGAGTAAGAAGAGACACTGGAAGTTCTTGATAAACACCTAAAAGTGCTTTCAAAACACAGAAACAGCGTAGGCGCTGGTTGAAAAGTATCTGCCAAATAAACTTTCCCTAGCACTCAGTTCCATCAGTTCAGAACTGGAATCTCTTTACCTAGAAACAAAATTCCAAGATTGCCAAATTTATATTTATCCCAAGATACGATAGAATAGAAAATCTTGTGGCACAAGAAGTTCAGAAACTTGGAAACAGGCATTTCAAATTATGAATTCCCTCCACTCAGAATAAGTACATAAATTTCAATATTTGGTGCAAACCAAACATTTATCAAACATAAAGCTTGACATGGTCTCTTGAAAAATAAAAAAACCCACCCCCAAATACCAACCCTCCATCTGAGGCATGTTATGGGTTTTATATTTTTTTTTAAAGTACACTTCTATATCTAAAGCAGTCCTGGAAAAGATCTGAGATTGATTATGATAGATTAAAGACAACAGTTATAATGATAAGTACAAATCTTGGCTCCAACAATCTTCCTGTATCTTCATGTTGTTCTCTCCCCAGTATTGTTTCCCCTTTTATACAACCCCATTACCTCTCTTCTGCGTTTACTTCCCCTCTCCTCATCACATCTATTTTATTTTATTACCTTTTTACATTCACTACCTACCTCTAAGCACTTGGAAATTGCAGGTAACCCCTACCCAACAGGCCAACCTAACAGGCAGCCTCCAAGTGGTAACAAGCCTTACTCTTATTTTTTGTTTAATAAAAGTAACATTTTTTCTCATTTCATCTGTATCACTTATTACTTCTACAGTGGGTCAAATAAATTTCTTCATTTTTAAAACATTTACTCAACTGAAGCTGAAGTCACAGAGTCGATTACCAAATATGTCCATTGTGCATAGAAATATGCATCTTAAAACACGTAAAGGAATAACCTCTAAGCAAGTCAGGAAGCTCTGCTTTCACCTTGGATCTTTCACTGGACTGAGAGAGGCAGCTCCTGAAAGTCTCTGCGGCAGGCAGTGCAGCATATCAAAAGATTGCAGTTCAAGGCCTTACTTTATTTTTAAAATTATTATTTTTTAAATTATCTCATTTTGCTTTCCCCATTCTCACTTTCATCCACAAAGAAAGACCTTGCTCACCTGCAAATAGTTTTTCAGAACTTTACAAGTTAATTCTTACCCTCTCTAGGTCCTGCCTTAAATGCATGAACATCCTCATGCGAGTATGAATGCTATCTTCTTTTGGCTGCACCAAGCCATTTTCTTCATCCTCCTTGGGAGGAAACAATGGTTTGTTAAAGTTACTTTTTCGCTTTAATTTCCAGTAATTGTAGATAAAGTCTACAGCAAGTTTAGGAAGGCCCAGCTCTGCTGCAACATCCTCCACTTTTACTAGTGAGTAAAACTCTTCTTCCAGCTCTCGGAGTTTTTGGGCTCGCAGGCTCGTTTTCTCACTCTCTGTTTGCTTCTGCTCTGGCACGCTCTTGGGGTGCTCCTCAACATCAGGCAGCGAATTCTGTTTGTTCTTGCTGTGCTTTAGACAGTACGACTTGAACTTGACTTCATCCCCATCATCCAGGATAGTTTTCATCTCTAAGCTATGCTCAAAGGCACAGGTGACATGAAAGGCAGTGATGCAGCTTTTCACGGAGCACTGCAGACAAAACAAAACAAAAAGCCTCAATTACTAATTCCTCAACTACTAACAGGAGCACCAAACTAGAAAAAAAGGACATAACTACCTCAACTACATGAAAAGCCATCCCTACCAAAACCAATTTCCTACACATTCTTAAAAATATTGATCCCTCTCAAGTCGGTATTACCCAATGTAGTATTTTCTTGTTTGCAGAGTGTTCAGTGGAAGTTTTCTGTTCATCTTTGATACACTACATAGTAGTGTGTATCAGACTTATTCAAAAGATGGCAACCCAGACTAATTCTTCTGTCTAGTCAACTAATTTGATAGCAAATGGCTATGAACCAGACATCTATACAACAGTCATCTCCATTGTAAAGCATCTCTGAACACAGGAAGAACAAAATGCAAAACCAAAACTGCCCTTCTGACAAATTCACCCCTGCAGAGTCACTATGGGACAAGGACATACATACCTGAATGCAAGCACCAGTTTTCAGTTTGCATAAACTACACACTAGAGCCCATCGACTTGGTGGAATGTGAGACACCTTTGTGATTGGCTCCATCCTTTCTGGGCAAGCAATACTAACCTGTAAAGAAAAAGAGCAGTGCAGAAAACAGTTATCAAAGGGAAAATAAACCCAAAACCCATGCTCTCCATTTATATCAGAAGAAAGCCATCCATCCATTTCTCTTGCAGCAAGATCTCCATGTACTCGTACTTCTCAGAAAGGGACTCCAAAAGATCCCACATGCAGACAATAGTGTGGAATACTATCAGTTTAACCTGGTGACTCAAAGTTGCAATTATTCAAAACATTTGAGGCACCTACAGCATGCCCTTATTATGAACCAATGTCCTGATTCCAGCCAGGACAGGGTTAATTTTTGCAGTAGCCAAGAGGGAGCATGGCTAGGACGCAGAGGTTATTCTGTACAGCTCACATCATTTTCTGAGAGTGGGGGGAAGGGCTCTCTTCTGGTCAGTAAGTGTGATGTGAAGCCAGTGGTCAGGTAGCACTGGCTCCGTTACCGATATTGTAGCTCTTACAGTTCATTTTTCTTTGTTTTTCTTATTTCACTTGCTGCTTCCAGTAAATTCTTCTTTTCTTGATCCATGATCCTTACCATTTGTGCCTCCAAATCCCCTCTCCAGACTGCTATAAGGGAGGGGGGAGTGGTGCATGGTTTGAAGTGCTTCAGTGGGAACACTAAATTGGGGAATACCATTCCTAAACCACTATCAGTTGAGAGACTGCAGTAAGTGTCACTCTAAGTTTATTTCCATTCCCTTGTGGTTTTGTTTTTGGTTTTTTTTTCCTCTCTGTGCTGCTTTTACAGGTCTAACTTTAAAAAAATGCCAAAATACAAGCCCCCCAGAACAAAACAGGAACACATTCCTGAAAAGTTCCTTCTATAAAATCCCTAGATCTGCTACAGTATCTACTTCTGTCAACTCAATATTTGGGACAGAACCAGATCTCAGTCAGCAGCCAGGAAAAGCCTTGCTTCCTACCTCTGCCTCTCCACTGAGCACTCCCACTGCAAGAGATAATCCTAATACACTTTCCTAACTATGGACTGTATCAAATATAATTTAAGAAAAAAACCCAACAAACTTCTCTTATTACAAAGCAGGATATATTGTCTTGTGTTAGTTTTCACAGACTTAGTCTGGATGATAAATTTGTATCTAGTAGACTAGATTATAGATATTTCTAAAAGAAAGGAAAAAAAAACCCCATATATAGACAGAATAGCTTTTCCTATTCTTTGTTATATTAACTTCCACATATCCATTGTGATAGAAGTTTCTCAGTTGCCTGTTCTCTATACAGGGAAATGAGGACTTTCCTCATGATGATTTAGAAATGAAAACAGATATAAATATATCTGTAGACATCCCTAAGCCCCTCCTCACAGGATTTATCCAAGCACAGAAACAAAAACTTGGCCAGCTCTGAATGACTAACATGCAGAACTGGGCCAGTTTGAGAATGGCACATGGCAGAATATTTCAGTGGGATAACTGTCCCAAAAACACCAGCCTCCAAAAGCTTCAATTTTGACACTTCTCCAACACTTTTTGAATTCAGCAGTTGTGTGCCTTGGAGGGCTACCTGGCTGAACCAAAACCACGATGCTGATACTGTGCTGATACTCCACACTTCCTAAAAACTATTCAGCTGAATAGAGCAGACCTGTATTTCCTGTGGTGGGAGTATGGGCTTCTTCTCAAAGGGGTCAAACCTAAGAATTTGAAGAAAGGAGGTTCCTAGGTCATGCTCTGTGGCACTATGAGGCCAGAAGAAAGATGATGGCTAAAACAGCAGTTAAGGCTGAGATTTGAACAATTATTTTGTTTTTCTAGAAAACTTTAAGAGCATTATGTTACAGTAATTTTCATAGATTAAATCTACAGTAAGAGACACCCAGGAAAATCTGGGTTGGATGAATTAGCTTAACATGCGATAATTAAACTGGCAACTTTACAAGAGCTGGTAGACAAAGCTGAATTTTTTAGCTTCCCTTTGGAGGTACATCATCAATCACTTGATGCACGTATTCATTTTAAAACCTGTTTAATCCCTATGGATGAAAAGCTTTCCTTCAGCAGACCTCCTCAGTGAGGTGGACTTAGCCAAAGATAGCAGTGCTAAGTCACAGCTGCTATGCTCAGAATATTTTTGCTACTCTCTCCTTATCATGCATTGCTTTAAGTAGGTGGAAAGAACAGCTTTGCAAGAGATTACTCAGTTCATCATTTCCACATTAGAAAAAAAAAGATGACCAATAGTTCATGAATTAATGACATAAATGGACTCAAATAAGATAATGTTTCTTACAGTACTTTCCTCTCTGATCTGCCAAGTGCAAGCCCACATCTTCTGGAATATACTGAGTGCATGGCATTTCGCAAAGTCTTCATTAGGAAGACACTGAGATGCTTCAGAAAGTTCAGGTTTTAAAGAAGAACAGTCAGGCAATCCATGATGCACTCACGAGACAGACATGGCTAACAATTTAACCTCTTGTGGCCTTCCTATAAATTGGTGGAAAAGTGACAAGACTGTCCTTGGAATGCCTGAGTAGCTCAACAAAATCATGGTCAGTGTTCTTCAGTATCACCAAATGTAGCTCTTTTGCTTCCAAAATGGAAGAAACTTTCATGAACCTAACTTGACCATGCTCAGAACAGCTGGTTACAAGTTGCACAGGTATTTCTGTACAAAGATTGATTGTTACCACTACACTGAGAGACAAGACTTCCCTTAAGAATTAAGGGATTGTATCAATGTGTCAGGTTGTTTATATTCTTTTCAAAAAGAAATCAGAATCTACAATGACTTTTTTCTGGAGACTGAGTAATATCAGCTTTCCACTGGGCTTTCCAGCAGGAGTTGGGAATTGACACAGACCTTTTCCCTGTCCCTTTCTGTCCCCTTAAATATTCTCCCTGCTCCTTCCCCAGAGGAGACTCATAAGGCCAGGAAACATTTATATTGGAAATGCTGTTCATTCAGCTTGTAATGCTGACTGTTGATATTACCCCACTTTGTAAAAGCACAAAGAGGCACTTACAGAGTCAGGTGCAATTTATTTACACTGGCCATGTGCCACCTGCATGTTTCTGCAGAGAGGAGTCAAGGCAAAGTCCGTTTGAACTTTGCTGCTCACAAGGGATCCAGAGAGCAGAAGCCAACCTTTTCATCCCCCAAGAACTCCCATTCCAAGACAGAAATGATCCATCTGCCATAACATGTAGTCATTTTCTCCATTTCTTCACTTTGCATCAGGTTACATCTTGACTGCTATACTCTGAAGAAGTTCTAGGAGTAGGAGAGAGTGAAGACAGTGGGTTGTTGAAGCCTATTATCATGTTATGCACATGATCAACCACCCTGCTGTCCTATTCTTCCCTGCTAACTGTGCCACCAGCAGCTGCTCCAGTACACAAGGATCTGCATCAGTGGTTGGGAAGGGCAGCCCAGTGGCTTGAGCACAGCCACTCACAACAGCTGCTCAGGACAGTAAATTTTATCTTTCCTCTACAGCCAGGGGGGTGTTATCACTTTCTGCTTCAGCTAACGCCACATTGACTGGCAGAGGACATATCTATAATAGGTTATCTAAGGAAGAGAAACACCTTGAATTTCAAAACACTCAATACAGGTTTTCTAGTATCAGCATTTCCTTTTTTGATTTTTTTTTAATTTAGAAGTACACCTTTTAAAAAAACATGAAATAGACCACATATTTACACTAAAGCAAAGTAAAGGCAGAAGAAAAAGAGGATATAAACCAATGAGTACTCTTTGGAAAGTAAAAACCTTCAATCATCCCAAATCAGTCAAGGGAGTGAAAAGAAAGCCTTTAAACAGCATTAACTCCCAAGGAAGGCAGGGAAGCAGAAAGATTTCAAGACAGTGCTGAATTAATTAATGCAGGAGAATACCTGGCACAATTGACTGCAACAATGCTAGACTACACTTGGTGACTCATGAAGGCTCTCTGAACTTTTTGCCACAAGACAGAAATGTTTATAGCCCCTTCCTCCCTGCTTGCTGCCTTGCTTCACTTTGTTAGGGCCTCAGGAGGAGGAAAGAGGAAATACCAGTGACTTTATAATTAATGTTTCTTTTAGGGAGTTCCAGCATGCTAGTACCTTGGAGGAAAACACAGATACATGAGAATACACATTCTCCCCTAAAGCATCCATCCCTGGGTCTTCAAACTCTTTCTTGCCCCCTGCAGCACATAAGGCCCCTCCAAACAGGAACTGACCTGCCACGTTAGTAGAGATTTACAAAGAGTTTTCCTGGCTTCTCTGGTAACTGAATTGTTTTACCTGTGACTACACACAAGCCCAAGAGAATGGATCCAAGAGGCATTTCCCATGCCTAGAGGCACATACCACCTCTTCACTATGCCTGACACACATGGCATTGGCGTGGAGAGGAGGTGTCCAAAACCTGGAATCACTGAATGGGCTGTGGAAACAGCTGGATTCAAGCTCTCCCACCCTGGGTGTCCCCCTGTAGCTTCTCTTCCCCAGCCAGAGGGAGCTGGGCAGGCATAAAACCAGGGTGTGCTTCCTGCCCAGCCATCACCACCTACCCAAACCTCACTGTTCCTTTTCTGTTGATGAGAACAGCAAGGCAACCACATGCAGAATGGACTGCTATTCAGCTCAGAGCCAGGAAAGCTTCCAAGCAAGACACTTCATAAGTACAAGAGGACAAGTGATTTAAAAAAAAAGTATTTTTTTGTTTTTTCTCAACTCCTCTCCCCTTGAAGGTGAAAGCAATGACAGAAACTACAAGTAGGCCTGAAAGGAAAAGTGCAACTACAAAGATAGTCTCCTTAAGAAGCAGGTATATGTGCCTGAGACAACTAAGAATTACACATTATATCCAGTTGCTAAGTCAAAATAAACCAAACCAAAATCTTAACATCTTCTTCAAAGCTGTGCACACATCAGACCTGTCTGCACTTGGGAGCAGAAAATTCAGAAAATACTGTATGCTTGATTTTATGGTGCTGACAGATCTGGCTACTGTCTCACATTAAACCACCCACCATAACGGAATTGTGACTCTTACCAGAAATAAAACATAAATATCCCAAGTGCAAAATTAAACACAAACTCCATCTATACCTAAGTGAACTTTCTGTTTTACAGAACCACACTGTGATGCTAAACTTGATTCAAAATGGAGGAGGAAGTGTAAAACTTCATTATGAAACTCTCCATATATGTTATGCACAGATATATCAAAAAAGCCTTTACTTATAAAGTGTGTATAACATGGAAATAAAAATTCTCATCTCCCCACTATTCAGAAAAATTCTAATTCAAATAAACTTAAAGTACAAATTACAGCATGCATCCTATGGATATAAAGCAGTGCAGGCGACCTTTAAGCAAACAAACAAACATAGCTCTGAAAAAAGTGGAGGTATTCATGCAAATTACACAGGTATCCAAGCACACAAATTCATAAAAAAATATGAGACAGTGAAGCTGCAGTTGTAAGATACAGCTTCTATCAGTTGCCCTTTCTAGCAGGTCACAGATACCATAATGACACCAAGAAGTGATTGCTGATTAAATGGAGGTGACAAAGTGACTCATTAGTAGAGTACAATCTGGACTCTCTCCCCCACTTCACAGACTGAGCAGCCCTACCAAAATAAAGCCCAGTAGTATGTCAAAGACCTTAAATCATGAGAACGCAAAAAGGCAGAGGATGGAACAAGAAGAGGAAGACAGGCAAGAACTTAGGGTTTTACCTCTGGAATCCAAAGAGCACAGCTGACATGTGCCCACTTGGTCCCTGTCCTGGTAGCTTTCATGGCACCTCCTCTTTTAGGACACAGGAGGCACTGAGGATGTATTCCCAGGACACAGGTGCGACACAGCCAGCTCCCTTCAGGTACTTTTAAGATTCCATAGCAAGCCTTGAAGAAAAACAGGTATTGGAATCATTATGCTGAAATTATTTCACACACAGGCATTCATATTCACACAGAGCAAAGCTTTCAAAAAGTAAAGGCACAATCTGGCCTTCACTTAATCTGTGATTTCTTTACCTTGAAATGAGTCAATTAATCAAAGGAGAAACAGCCTCAAAAACAATAATTTCTACATCTGTTTATAAAACATATTCACTGTGACTGCACAACAGCACTGGTGTTACAAACCTTTACCTTTGCCTTTAGTGACTTTTAAATTTCTGAAGTAAACAGCATGGATATTTCTTTAAATTAGCTTCTGTATCTAATACTTCCTAGAATCACCATTTCCTACTGCTAAAAATGTAATACTCTAACATAATTCTATTTAGGGATAGAGATATGAGCTCTATCTGTTTAACTGAAAATCATTTCCTGCAATGTTTGTGGTTACAGTTCTGTGAACTTTTTTTCTTTAAATATTTATATAATACTGCAACAAAAATTACAGCATACACTGAAAGTATAAGATGCTGGGTTTTACACTTATTTCCCAAGTATTGCACTTAACCACATGGAAAATTAAAAATTTCTTAAGTTTTGCTAGGTTTGAGAATTAAAATAAAAAAGGAAAATAAATAGTTTAGTTTCCAATTCAAATTCCTTGTGGTTCTTAACGGAGCCAGTGGTGGATCCTGATGTACATACACAACTCCCCTACCTCCATGAAGCTGAGCTATCTGAAATCACTGGCTGCCACCAAGGTCTAACTTCACTCAACCACTCCAAATAAAAGTTTTATCAAAAGGGTGGATATCACAGGAAATCTGATGATTTCTAACATCATCTCTAGTAATGATAACATTAAAAGACTCAAAAGAACAGGATCAGTAGTTGTAACCATTCTTTCAGACTAAATTTAGTATAAGATTCCCATACTTGCCTTCCCAGACTTTTGCTTGTAAGATTTCAGTATTTAATATTAAACAATATCATAAAACACTGCACATTTATGTCAAGCTTGTAGGGAGGGGGACTTCCTTGAATTAAATGCAGCAAGACTGACTAACCTAAATGGGTTTTTTTGATGTTACAACTCCTGTAAAAGCCCAACAGGGGGAGCTGCAATCCAAATTTTACGAGTGTTCTTTTCCTCCTCTGTGGCATATTCCCACCTGAATTCTTTCTGTTACTAGAGCAGAAGTGGCATTAAATCTAAGATCATATCTAGGGTGTTGGAAATGGACTGAACCTATTTTCTAATTTTAACTGATGAGCAAAAGATGCCTAGACTACTAAAACAGCAATTTCACAACATGTCTGAGCCAGCACAACAGGGTACCACGAAGCAGTAATTTTCTCACACTCCTCCTCCCCTCCAGCTCCAAACTTGTGATGACAAACAGACCTGAGGCTACTTGTTGAACCAAAGCTGATCCAGATTAAAAATGAAACAAGTTGTTGCTATAGTTAGGATTTGCTCTAGCCCAGACACACTCTCCAGTTTGTTTCAGGAAGATCCAGCACAGGGAAGAGTGAGGGGCAAGGAGGCAGCAGACCATCAACTCAAGCTCAGTCGTCAGGAAACAACCATGAGCCTTTGACTGCAAATCCATCATTACTCCTTAACAGGCCCAAGCAAGGAGTGAAGCAGGCAGCCCAGCTGCCAGCCATATTCCTGTCACTGCCACCTTACTGCCAACTCAGGCTCACAGGCTGCTTCACACGGGGACTCAGGTCAGGAAAGCAGCCAGGCTGGAAGCCAGCCCACTGTGAGCGAGGAGGTGACAGGTCTTTTTTCAGACAGATATGTTTTCCAAATATTACTTGCAGTCAGTACAAAAATGCATTAAAAAAAAAAAAAGAACTTTCTTGGTCTCTTTGCAATTTGTAGCAAAACTCCCTTCCAGAATAGGATGCACAGAACCAAGGATTCATACCCCTTTTCAAATTATAAGGATACCTTTACCTGACTATACTGAGCTCAGGCAGCGTAAAGTCTTGACTACATCTGAAACACTATAAACATGAGCACCATTCAGACTGAGACTGGTTTTTGCAGGTGCTAATGGCTTCTGAAAAAGATCACTCTATTAAGTGCCTACATATGGTTCCAGATGGCTAAATTTGGACAGTCTATGTCTGACTACATAAGTAGTCAGTAAAAAAAAAAAAAAGCTCTGAACCAAATGATCTTTAGATTTGTCACAAACAGGCAAGCCAGTATTTCCTGTCCCATTTATCTTCAAAAGCAGATTTAGTAATAGGGGGAACAATTATTTACAGTCACAGAGGAAATACTTGCATGTCCCAAAAACATACTTTGCATTCCTGCTAGACTGTAGCTGTCCACTTATTAACAATGCTAGGTGACTTAATCTACTGTAATTGTTATAGTCTGAAAATCCACCTCAGTATCGCACCATCTTTCATATGTAGAAAACCGCCAAGTCCTCCACTTAGTGTTTAACATCCGTTCAAATTCCACATTTGCCTGGGTAAACAAACCACAGGAGAGTGTCACTGTTTCTGCAGGCACTAACCTGATGGACACAAATGTTACACTTGTCACAGAACACCATGTCATTGCCATCCTCGCTGTCCGGGGACCGGCACACGTCACAGATGACGTCCTCATCATACTCGATGCCCAGCCCTTCCTCGGTCTCGATGGCGTGATTCATGTTCTCATGGCAGTGCCGCTCCAGCACTTCAATTGTCTTCTCCATCGTGTTCTCATCCAGGAGCCCACAGCCTACAACACAGAAAGGGAAGGGCAATTAGAGGACAGTCAGATGCTTCTGAGTCAGAGAAGCTGGAAAAGAAAAAAGACAACTTCTAGCAACTAATGCAGTAGACACAGCATCTAAAAATAAAATAAAAATAGACAAGATTTTTCACTCACCGACTAATTATAACATTGTTTTATAAATACAAGCAGAACTACTACTTGAGTAAAAATTTTACACAAACCACAAGGTTGCATCTGGAAGAAAACACTGCAGCATAAAAGACAGCAATTGCTGTAACTGCTGGCTGCTCTCACATAACCCTTCCTGCACCTCCATAATTTTACTAAACACTAATGAATCACTAAAAATCGCACACTGTGTTATTCTGAAGACTAATGCCCTAGGAAACAAGGGAAGAATACTTCATATCTTATAAAGAAAGTTGCACCACCCAGTACCTCTAAGTCCATTGTGATGATGTGATCAAAACATGATTAAGAAAAATGGTTTTAGTTTTCTGATGTTTTTTAAAAAATAAAATAGCAGATAAATATACCGTTGCAATCCATACTATCTGTTCATGTGTACACTACACATGCTATATGTACTCACCACTAATCAAACTTAGCATAAGCAGGACCACTTTAAAAGTATTTGTTATGAGATTGGCCCTCAGCTTGCAGTTTCAGGACATGCACTGCATTAGAAACCCCATGATGTTCACAGCTACAAGACATCTCCACATTGCATCTCATCACAATCCTTGCTCAAAAATGATCATGATGTTCACAGCTTACAATTTACTCAGGCCTTCAAATGTTGGGATATTCACATAACATTAATTGCAGAGGCTAATATTTTAACTAAGGCTACTAATTGTGATTCCTTGTTACAAACAATAAACAGGGAGAGTTAAAGTGTTCTCTTTGCTCTCTTCCATGCCCTAATACTTTCTCATTGCCTGAATTAAATGAATTAGCGAATCATTCAGGTGGGAAGGGTCCTACAGAGGGCTTCAGCCTCTGCCTGGGCTCCAAGCAGAGTCAATAGGAAATCCAAAAAGGCTGTTGCTCAAGAGATACATGTAGTTTTATCTTGAAAATCTCCATGGATGGAGATCTGCCCCCTTGAAAAGCTAACAGCTTTTGCTCACAGCATTCCTGCCTGGGAAGTTATTTTCCTTGCTTCTACTTACATGCATCCTTTGGCACTGGAGCTCATTCATGAACTCCCTACTTCACCAAACCAGTCTCCCAACACATCTAATAATTTTCCTGAATGTATAATTGGAACTTTCTTGTGCTTGGAGGACAGTTCTCTTGAAGTCCTGCTAGCTCTCTTCAGTAATTCCACCTTTCAGAACTGCCTCCCAGATCCCACCAAGTTACCTAAGTAGAAATGTGCTGTTCTGAAGCCCAGGACCAGAAAAACTACTTCCCCTCCTCACTCCCCTCTGGATCTCAGTCACCACTATTTCACTGCTGTTACAGACAACACTGCCATTGATTATCATTTCTCTATAGGTACTTCTTATTTTATTAGCAGCAAATGCAGGAGATGCCAACCTGTCCTTCCTAAAGGACCTACAATCACCCATGGAAGAATACTAGCCACACAGGCTATTCCACCACAATTCAGTTATCCCAGTGGTAATTCCAATATTATTTTCCATAGCTCACTCCTGCTCATAGACCTCTATACCCACAACTTGCATGGCAAAAGAAAGTTTACTTAGCTGATTTTGAATGGGCTAACATGTGTGAAACTTAATTACTCTTTTGAGAACCCAGCATGCAAGTTCCTCAGAACTCTGAATTTGTAGATATGTTCCAAGTTCAAGAAATGGAAACATCTGCTTTCCCTACATAAAATCTTAAACTTTTGAAGTCCTAAAATTAATTCCACCTGATGAAGGCTTTTTCTCTCCTGCCTTAGCCTGCAGAAGTTGCAGATGATTTTGGACATCAAGAAATGTTTAGGTACAACAGATAAAATACAAAATATTAACAGATCAAGAAAGTAATTACTTTTTCAGCTCCTGTTTCTCTTAGCATTTCCATTCAATTCTCATTCAGCAATCTTTCAGAGACCTTGCACAGCAGACTACTCAACAGCAAAAAACTCAAACAGCAAAAATTAAGTGCAGCTTTTAAAATGAGAACATGTTGTGGAATTACCCATTTCTGTAAGCTCTTCATTTAGCTCCTGGAGCCAGAAGATGTCCATGTCATCCAAATCATAGCGACACATCGATTCTGCTAGTTCCAAAATGTTGATGTAACCTGGTTCTGTGGGCTCTTGGCTGGAACAGTGGATGTATTTCCTGGGTCGTGTATACAGTACTTCTTTTACCTTTTCTGCTACAACCCTATGAGTGAAAAGAAAAAAAACATACTTACAGCTTTTTAAGACCCATCCTTGAAAGACATAAAATATTTGCTATAAGTGCAAAGAAAGCTGGGGTTTCACAGATTTTAAACCACCCAGTAAGTATAGTCAGCCTAGGGAGACAGGATTCTCGAAATGTCATTTTTTCACCCAAAATGTTCCAAGGTTTACTACACATACAGAACCCTATTTAAAATGTAAGCCTATCCATATGACTTCAATTTAACAAATGCTACTGGTATGAAAAAGCAACTGTTTCTGAAACCCACAGAAAGTATTATGCACAAAACCAATACAATCTTTGTCCTATATTCTTCCTAAATGATATAAGGAAATCTTGCCAACTGATGTCTTGAAAACACCAGCTTTTTCATGAAAGCTTACTGTAGTGATTCTACTGTAATGTCTGTGTGCGTGGGGGAAAAATCCTTGCTCTCCATTTGGGATACTCAGTCAACCCTTATTTTGTAAATGACACCTTATCCACATTACAAATACATTATTTTTGTTATGCAAAAAACATTCTGATGCCAAGCAAAAATGTAAAGGGGAAAAGTCATCCAAGAAGCAACAGAGAAAAAGATTTGTGTTCCTTCTGTTGTTTCTTTCTGTTGTTTCTTTCAAGTATTTTCAGAGATAAAACTCTGTGTTTAGTTGGTTTGATTTTGGAATGGAAAGAATAATCTGAACTAGACAAAGTTCAATCTTTCTCTGAATTCAATGCAAAAAGCCCTACGTGTGGAAGGAAGCCAGAGAGATGCAGAATGGAACAGTGCCATGCATGAGCAGCTCTAGATGCTTTCTGGAGCTCACCCTCCACAGGACAAGGAAAAGATAAAAACTCTAGAAAATAAGGCAGCAAAGAAGGAGGAGGCAGCTGTCAAGCTGTATTCCATCTAATTCTAACTGGACAACGTGGATTATCAATGTCAGCACAAACAATGTCCTTCTGCCATTCTTCATACCCCTTTACCCTGCTCACTTTTTCCTCTAATTCCCTTGTGAGCTTTTCTTTTTTCTGGTCCAATATTTCCCTCTAATATAATACTGCTGGTATGAGCTGCAATATACTTATTTTTAATAACTTGGTAGTGACAACAGCATCAGTGGAAATTAAATTATGCTGACACAGCACTTTCACCAGACAATTCATTTATCTTCATCTTGAAGAGCACGCCAGCATTAACGTTTCTTTGTTGAAACATGCTTTGTTTCCACCAGGAAAGGCTGCAGGACTACAGTGCTATGTTTCCCTAGCCTAAACACAGTGTGAGAGAACAGAAGATTCTTTATCTATCTTCAGAATCTGAGATCACTGAACTTCTATAATGTTAAATAGCCAACTGTGGTGAGAGAAGGTAGAAAAGGTTAAAATATTGAGAATAACCAAAATTAGATTATATAAACAAATGAGTCATTTTATCAGGTATCAGTGATTACTGCATGCCTAGTGCTCTATATCACCATGCAGTGTAGGGAAACTTTTCAAGTAATATGCATAAGATATGAGTTTATTTTTAATTTATTCAACTCCCCATGCTGAAATAAAAAACAGCTTTTAATCCATAGCACCATGTGACAGAGGAAAAAAGATCTCTTTAAACTCACAATGTAGGCACTGTAACAGCGTGCAGACAGAATGAGATCTGGACTGAAGCACCACAGAAATGTTTTCCAAATTGGCACTTGTGTGGTTTAAGAACATGTCTAAAGGCTGCTACACTGAAGATTTAAACATACCAACAGAGAAAATCTGACTGCGCTTAGACAACTTGGTTTTGAGAGATCATCTTCTCTGAGTTGCCATTTTGTAGACATGATCCACGTCTGACCAGCAATACCTGAGAGAAGGCTGCGGAATAGTTTCTGGACTGGCTGGAACCTGAACCCCTTTCTCCCATTCTTGTTTCCACGTGTCTGCAAAGACGTAATACTCATCAGGGTTGACATGGTGAGAGTCTGGGAGTTTCATGGCACTAATGAGATCCTTGCGGAACACCTGCAGGAAACACAGAGTGCGAACATGGATTTGAGAGAGAGCATTGTGTTCAAGAATGTGGCAGGTATTTTTCTTATTTACACTGAAACAGTGCATATGCATTGACAATTTTTTTAAGAGTATCAACACAAATCAATTTGAAACTACCTAGATTATTAATTTTTAGTGTATTAGGTACAGTATGATAAGAAGTTTACACTAATTCAAAACCATGCTGCTGCCCAAAGGCTAACCAGAAGGAAGAAGTTTTTTACACGTAACCAGAGCGAGGAGAAAAGAAGCCTGCATCTGATTCAAGACTCCTCACCATATTTTCAATCAGTTTATTTTTATTGTCAGCCTGTAGGTTGTACCCTAACTTAGACTCAAGGTAGGATACCCTTTTCTTTCACTCAGTTCAGCTACTTTAAACTGTCATATTCATCATGGGCTACAAACAGTTGCCATGGCAAAACTGATGGATAGGCACTTGCTCATTTATTAAAACCACTTGAAGTTTTATTGGTTGGGATCTCTGAGATCAAAGATGAACAGCAGCCTTTGCTGGAACACAAGACCTGTGTTGCTCTGTGTGTAAGCAGTGATGGACAAAATCCAGCCTCAGCATCTTTCAGCAAACCTATACCATGAAACATCACCCTCATACAAAGCAAACCATAGCAGCAGATCTTCAGCCATAACACTTGGCTCCAGAGAGTAAAGTTTTTACAAGCATGTAAACATGAGAATATTGAGAATAACCAATTATCAGTCATCTCAAAGCTTACTTAATGTCAATATCTGTCAACTACAGGTGTGTACAATTTAAATAAAGGGCACATTTATCCTCTGTGGGCTTTTTCCTCCACTGCTTCACTGCACCCGCTTAATGTTCAGTAAAGCAAAACAGTAACTGTGACTCGGTTTTAGGGAGACATTGCAACTAATTAACTGTATTATTGTAATAAGAAATCAAATCCTCAAAGGGCCATAAAACAAAATAGAAAATATCCCTGCAGCAAGTTGTGACAGGTTGAATTCTCTTCTTTCCAATTCAGTTTTATAGCCAGAGAGTAATAAACAATCTCAGAGCCCAATATCTCCATGTACCCTTTTCAATTTGACAGTACCAGACTGGTTATGCCTACTGCAAAAATTCTCAGCTGTTCTTGGAAATCATCCAGTAAATATTACTTTTAAAGTCTCTGTGCTAAACAGGTATTGAAATAGCTGCTGGTGACCTGGAACATCAGCATTAACTTCATTATGTTCTACAACTGCATCTCATAGGGGTGGCCAGGAGAGCAAGCTGACCGAGGGTACTCAAACCCACAGACTCAAGGGTCTTGTATTTGCTAATCACGTGCTACCTGCCTTGGTTCAGCACAGGCTGTTCACTGCTGCCTTCTGTATAAAATTCCTCAGGTACATAACAGGCTCGTATTAAAATCTGAATGTCAAGAGTGAAAGCATTGAGACTGCAAGCATCCTTTTTTTTTTTTTCAAGCACTATATGTACACACCAAAATAAAATGTAAAATTATTTATGCTGCTTAAAAGGCATTTTAGTTTTCTGTGCTACAGGTACAGAGTCAGAATTATTAGTAACACTAACAGGGTACAGTTCCAAAGAACACTGGAATGGAAAAGTATGATACAGGGGAAGTGCAATGACTGCTTTAATTACCAGAAAATATATTTCTCAAATTTTATCTGAGGTAAGTGCTTTACAAACTACCTTTTAAGCCAGTGACAGAATATAAAAGTGAAGTACTTCCTATCAAAATCACTATTTCTTAACCACTAGATGAAAAATGCTATTAAAGGCATCAGTATTCTAACTACATTGCTTAGCAGCAAATCTTCTGATCATCCATTATGTATGCAAACTGTACCTCTATTTTTAGAGCACAAATCCCCTGGAGCATGAACTTTTTCTGGGTTTCTTTTGACTGCTGTAGGTACTGACCACACCATCACCATGCCACAACATAAAGTTCTCTGCTTCAGATTTCTACAGTTTACAGTATAGGTACCACTGAAGGTCAATAATTTAATCAATAAAAAGATAACTGTTGAAACCTTAAGGGACTCCAGAACTCAGCTAAGACTTCCTAAGAATTGCCTGTACATACTTGTGATTAACAGCACAATTGAGGATTTCTTGCAGACACTTGAAATCATTACAATCTTTAGCTCTAGTCATTCTTCATTTCTTCATATGTGGCAAAGCAGGGTCTTCCAACAGCAAAATACTCTCAGAGGGCAACGTATGCGAATACTCAATCTGTATTTCTTTCATTGTGGAAGTAAACCAAAACACTCAGGGGACCCAAAGAGAATTTTCTGACAAGTGAAGAAAATTCTACTTCAGCAGTCAGCCTCAAGGCTATGAACTAAGCCACCTACACAAAGAGCAGCACACATGCCTCCAGGATTTAGATAGCCAGCTTCTCCTCGTGGCTGTTTCTTTCCAACATTTATTTGAAAAACAAATAAATGCTGCTTCTTTACTAACTGTGTCCATAGAACAACAGCTAGTCTGCTCTACAGCACACACTCTCCCCTCCTGGCAAGAACCACCTGCATTTCCAGTTAGCCCATGAAGCTCAGCTCACCTTTCAATCACCCCAAAGTAGTTCTACTTCTTACCTTATATAAAGCACAACCCCTCAACTTTATTTTAACATCACCTGTGGTATCATATATATTGAAAATACCTGAATAAATGAGCATGCCAAGGCTAGGCTTATAAAATATTCCCATCCAGAAACATCACTCTTCACAACCAGACTCAGCTGGTGCCAAGTGTCTTTAGTGCACAACAGAACAAGGCCTTGCAGAGCTGAGCTATAACCAAGTGCAGCTCCCAGAGCCACACACAAGTGGGAAACTCCTCACCACTCAGAGCATTCCACAGTAGTTATTGTGCGACAGTGGGATTTATTAAAAATAATTTTTAGCAAAGAGAGTGTGAAAGTAGAAACGAGTTTTAGCCTTACCATGCAAGACTGCCTGGTCTGAACTTAAAATTTCGTTTTGCTGCCAGGAATTTTTAGCTTCAACCACAAACAGTGCAGCAGCACTTGAGTAAATTACATCAATGAAATGTGTCTGCTTATGTCATCATTGTCTCATCATCTAATCGTTACCATTTCATTGAGAATTTCTATTACATATTTCATGCTTTAGAACTCGGGCTTAAGTCTGGAACAGAAAGACCGTGTTCTTTAGTCATGTTGTGGTTTTAAGACCAGCTGGAAATTAACTACTCAGCTGCTTGCTCAACCCCACCCCTTCCCTGTCTTCCCCCCCAAACCTGGTGGAATGGGGAGTAGAATCAAAGTAAAACTTGTATGTTGAGATAAGAACAGTTTAATAATTGAAAATAAAATAAAATACAATAATAATGGTAAATAACAGTAACAATAATTATAATGAAAAGGAAAAACTCAAACAAGTGATGCACAATACATTTGCTCACCACCCACTGACCAATGCCAGACCCTGCTTCCCAAACCCAGATCAGCTCCCCTTCTGGGGAACTCTCCCAGTTTATATAACAATTCTATGGTGTGAAATATCCCTGTGGTCAGTTTGGGTCACCTGTCCCAGTTATGCTCCCTCCCAGTCTTTTTGGTTTTGTAGTTTATTTTTTATTGCATACCTCCTCCCTGACAGAGCATGAGACATGCAAAAAAAGAAAAGTCCTTGACTTGGGATAAACACCAATCACCAAATAACCAAAGCATCACTGTGTTATCAACACCATATTAATTCCAAATCCAAAACACAGCACTGCAACAGTTACTGAGAAGAAATTAGCTTTACCCTCACTGAAATCAGGACAGGTCAACATTAGTGACTCGCTCTGCAGTAGAAGTCTGCCTGCTTTTGCTGAGGAAATGAGAACTTCCCAGTCAGCTCTGCAGACACATTGCCACCAATAAAGCCTTTAAAAGCTAAATTCTACAAAAAGTCTTGGGAAATATGGATGCTCTGCTCCTCCAAAGCACTAATACACCAAGAATCAATGATATCAAAGATATAGTTTTTCAGACTTCTGAGTCCTATTTGGAAATTATGTTAGAAGAGTATGTCCGAGAAAAATTAACTTCTCAAAATTTATTTTAAAATGCTTCACCAAAAGCCATCTCTGATTTGAACCCAAACTCTTTCTGGAAGCACTCTATGGAAATGCAATATAAAATCTTCCTCACTGGACCCTGTTGTGCTTACTCTGAATAAATCAGGCTCTGAAACAAAGAATATGATTTTGCATGAAGTATCCTTATCCATTAAAGATATCACGGAGAATACAAGTAATACTATACAGAATTACAGTAAAATACTAGCACTGAAAACAGAATGGTCTTGACAATAAAATGGCCTTCTACAAACCCCATCTTTGATGAACAATTCAAATATCAGATTTGCACGGACTGCCAGGCACCTTCTGTTCATGACCACTGCAAACTTAAAACCACATTAAGAAAAGGAAAAAAATGAGTGAAATACCTTTTCCAATACCCCTCTGGAAGCTACTACTGAAGCTGACTGATGCCACTGCTCATTCACCATGTCTTGCCCAAATGCACGTGTGAGGAAAAATAAACGGATTGTGTCATCTCTTAAAAATTAAATGTAAGCCAATACTTCTTCTTGTGACACTCTCCATGGTTTCAGTTACTTTGACCAACTGCTTACAGACTCCCAATATGGGTAAGTCACTTGTCACAGGCATCCAGGCCATGACTGGGAATCACACCTCCAAGGCCTAAAGTACATTATGGGTTAACTGCTCTTGTTACAATCAAAGCCCACTTTATGCTGGATTGCATGAAATTGCTTCAGTCATGAGGCTTCCCCTGCACCCAGCAGAACTCAGCAACTCAGGCTCTTCAGTTCTCACCCACCACCTGGGGAGTCAGGACATGCACTGCTCAGAAACACAGAGCTATGATGTTTTTAAAAAGCAGGAGGGAACTACTATGTCCTGTCTTCCCTGCAAAGGTATATTAGATCTTTTACAGCAAACAGCATGGAATGAGGGCCAGCATCCTCTCTAACCAGACAACAGCTAGCATTTTCCTAGATTTTTGGTGTCCCTCCCAACCCATCTCGAAGGCCAAGTTTGAAATTCTATTGTCAAACACTTGAGTTTATGTGAAATGTAAATTACACAAGAGTTTTTCCATCGTGTTGAGGGTAAAATAATCTTTCTTTATTCTCCTTTGAAAGGATCTAGTAACTTTTATTCCCATAAGCACCCCCAAGCATTAAGGCTTACTCTCTTATTGTAGCTCTCAAGTACAGGCCCTAAGCAAACAGACTTCTGAAGCAGCAGGTTTACACCCAAAATCACCTCAAAAACAATAAAACAAAATTTAAATTCTAATATGACTTATTACAAGCGTAATACAGCCACACAGTATCTGAGCATACTTTATCTTTGTATGGATGTTTGACAGTATGTACAAAAGAATGCCCATTTACAGGGGATGAACCTCCAAGAACAGAACTTGGTGAGCTTATCTTGGAAAGGTAGAATTTTTCCTGTTAATACATTGCAACCTGGGCAAGAAGTTTCTGAACTAAGAAACTTACCTTCTAGAGAAGTGTAGAAACTTAAGGCAGGTTTGCTTTGGGTTTTGGTTGGTTGAGAGATTTTTGAGACAGCAAAGAAAATAAAAGGCAATGTAAATTTCAACTGGAAATGAAGCTACAGTTCCAGACACCTACACCAACTAGACTGACAAACTTAAAACATTAAAAATGCTGTGATAGTCAGGAATATGTGTAGAATTAAATCTGTAGTTCCCAAACATCCACACAATTGGGCAAGCAAGGCAGTAAATCCTAATATTAAAACCCCTTACTCTCTAAAACTATCTTAATTATCCAGGACTTCAGTAAATTAAATACTGTACTTTTCATTTAAGTAGCCATGATTCCTCCTAGCCTCCTTTTACAAGCACGTATAGGAAAAGCCAGGAAATTGGATACTAAATCAATGCTACCTAACATCATGTCTCTGACAGTATCTCATGAGCCAGAAGAATGTGCAAGAACATGTCAAGTTTCCTTCTGGTTGCTAATCAGACATAAGCTTTGGATTTTGGGGCTAATCCTAACAATCAATTTTTAAAGCGGTATTAATTTATACAGATATTTTTAAAAATCTGTACTTGCTATCATCTGTCCAATTCCTTTTTTAATCTTGTTTAATTCTCAGTCTCAACCACTTCCTGTAGCAGATGAGCTTCCCAGCCTAATTGCATGAAAAGGATATCCTTTTAATTGCTACAGATTTTTTAAGTTTTGGTCTCATTTTTCAATGCTCATGGCTTCCTTTTCTGTCCAGTTCTTCCATCACAAGGACAGGCAGGACTGAAGCACTCCAGCTCTGTTGTTTCCAATCCATTCACACTTTACTGTTATGCCTGCTCATTCATTTCAAAGGTAAAACAGCTCAGCTTTTCAGAGTTCAAGCAAACTCTTCCACACCTTTCTGCATTTGGGTCGCCTCTTCCTAAAGAGTTCAAATAGCCTGAGACAGTATCTCAATGGAAAAAAAAATCATAGAAGTAACTGATGAGTTTGCATCTCCAGCCTTACGTATATTTTTTTTAAAAATCAACTAACCCAAACAGTCTAAAAAGTAGCTCATGGATAACACATGCTTGCCAGAAGCCTTGAGAAGCCTGTAAGCATCCCAGATAATTCAGAATTTTTTAAAGTGAGCATGCACATAAAAGTGGCAGTCTCTTATTACACATGGTGCATGCAAAGCAATATAGTTTTAACCATGTTGCCCATTCACTCACAGAACAAAATAAAGCACTTTCAAACTGCAAAAGGAGTCCATTTGCTGCCAAGAGTCTAGTCTTACAGGCTGCTTCTCAGGATCAAGACCTACGATTTATGTGGCAGTTAAATGCCACTAAAAAGAGTTTCATGTACCCAAGTAATGAATGCAGACCATTTACTTTTGGAAGATAAGCTGCATTTCACGTGAGAATACAGCTGTCACAATCAGCAATGAGGGATTAAAAATTACTCCTGCTGTGAGATTCAAAACCTTATTTGCAAAGAGAAGTAAAATATTACCATATTATATGGAAAGGGTTTAAAAAAAAGCACAACGCTAACTTAACTTCTTTGCACTTTCAAGGAGGAGACAGGATTGAAAAAAGATATACATAAATTTGAGTGTCATAAAGATCTCTTAGGCTCTTTTGTGACCCCACAAGCATAAGGGAAAAGACATGGTCAGTCATACAGGCCACTCCAGCTAATGCATTTTCCCTGCAAAAATTATTCCCACTACTCTGCCATCATTTTCTGCCTCAGCTTTCATGGAGACAGGAAACTGCCAAGTACAGGCTTCATGCTGAGCCAGACATCCAAATGTCTCCTACCCTGCTGCTCCCACACAGCCTACTGCAGAAGGCTGTGAGTCCCTCCTGTCTACGTTTAAATCCACTGAGGGGCAACACCACAAATGGTATGTGGCCAACATCATCATAAAAGTCTCCAAACCAGCTATGACTTTGAATTACTGGTGTGCCTCTAACTTCAACACAGTTTATTTATTCACAGTAAATGCTAAAGATTGGATAACAGAATTTTGAAGTCACCATTTCAGTAGTTTGTGATAGACTGTAATCCAGAAGGTGAGCAGTGAGACACAGCCCTGCTTTTGACATTACCTACAGAAGCACCACGGTCTGAAGAAGCATCATTACAGGCTTCCCTTGTTCTCACCTTCTCCAAGGAGCAGACTGGAGTAAATTGAAACCAGGTCCAACCCACTAATATCAATCAATCAACCCCTTCTGGATTGATACAGGCTCTGGAAATGGGCTTTGACATTTGCACTGTAACACAACACCTCTTGGCCTGGCAGTAACACCAGAGACCTCGCTCCATTGAGGCCATTCCCAAACCCACTGGGATTCTAAAGCACCTGGAAGGCAATTCAAGCAGTCCTCAGATGCAGCCACTGATCACTTTTTACAGGCAACCTCAGAGGATACCAGCATATTTAGATAAGTTCTGAACTGGACATATACTCACTACTTGCTTATTGGAGCACCAAACCCAAGCTTTTGTTTGGAGAGAACCCAGGTACTCAGGTTGGGCTGGTGATGGTAGAGGAAGGGGAAGAAAGCATATATACTCACATGCAATTTATTTGAAAAACCAAGGTTTACTGGCATGAAAAAAAAATTTAATGTATGAAGACCATGAACAAAAATATTTCCAAACAACTATTTATAGCTTTGACCTTCTAGATTTTCTGCATCACTAACTCAAGAAACAGCCTGCTGCTTGGCAAGCAGAGGTGAATGAAAGGAGAGCAATGCCAACTTGTTACAGAGAGGCCTTGCTAAAGAGATGCTGTCAGCCTGAAAATTTAAATTTCTATCTAATAGATATTAGATGTGTAGTGGGGTCCCTTCTCAGTATTTGCTTTGCTCCCCTGTCACCACTTGATGCATAAATAATCAATTTCAATGCTCTGCTGACAAAAGCATTTCGTATACTACACTTTCCAGCATATGCTTTTCAAGGGGTTGGAGGGAGCGGAACAAAAGCAAAACAAACAATAGCCAAAAGTCTTATGTTCAGTACTCTGTCACCTTCCGTTCCACTCCCTTAGCAGGAGAACTTAATTCATTTCAGGGATCTTCTAAATATGGCACTCAAGACACTCCTTCCAAAGAGGATATGTTCTAAAGTTTGGGATTTCTTTCCTTTATTTTTTCCCGTCTTCTTTTCCCCCCAGGAGGAGAATCTTAAGTCAAATATGACAAAGAGATTCCAGTATTACTAGAAGTATTACACTATTAAATAGACTTCTAAAATTTCAAGTGTATATTCCAGATTTTGTTCTTCAAAGTTTCATATTTCAAGCACTAAAGGAATCAAGATTTTGCCTCAGAACTGGTAAAAGGCAGCAAAGATGATCTCAAAAGGAGGAACTGAAAACACTGCTAGTTTTTTTTCCTAGAGGTTATGTAAAGAGAAAACTTGTATGCTACATAGCTGGACCACATCTTCATAATTATTGTTTTAATGTATATGTGCACATAGAGAAAAAATGGAGCAAACTCAAGGCTGTAATAGGGCAATCCCTGTGATGAAGAGATACAAGAATAAAACTGGATGGCTGGGCAGAAAGAAGGGACTGGTAAGGGACTAGCACCAACATGTATCTGAAACAGCAACAAGCCTGGCAATATATGTGCTTCAGCTCCCATTTGCACAGCTTGACTGGTAACAAAGCTACTGCCTAGGCACACATGAGCAACACTTACAAGACCTCAGTAGCCACAAGCTGCTTTAAGATTTAAATCCTTACAGACCCATAATCCTCATAACAACATCTCAAAGGCAAAAAGCTTAGCGAGTTTTCCTTAACCTTCTTGGTGGCTGCAAATAAAACACTATGTAGCTAGCTAGTTCTAGCCAATTTTTTTTTTTACTTTTTTGCATTTTCTTTTAGAATTGAGTTTTCTTGAATTGACTTGCAATAAGAATTAAGCTTCCAAAGAAATGACACATCCTGTATCATTTACCTTGCTCTTACCACACCAAAACCACCTAGTTAGCAGCATGTAGAAAAGAAGCACAAAGCATATTTGCTGAATAGTTTAAGCTATATGAGCACAATCTACATATTTCACACAACCTTGCACAGCAGTAACCACCCAGGTAAAAAGCTGCTGCTATAGTAAATAACTTTAAATTCTCTAGAAATAAAGTGGGGTTTGTCAGTCTTTTTTTAGCAGTCATACTAAAATTCTGAAGGACTCATTCAGAGGCAATGTGATAACAAGTAAGGGGAATTAGCTACAAGAAATATTTCTCAAATTTGTAGTTGGCATCTGACTTCAGCCCTTAAGAAAGCAAGCATAAAATCTTGAGAAGGCAGCCAACAAATCTTCCACTAAGAGGGGCTATCAATGGAATGGTTGACAGGATGGCTTTGGGCACTGGATTGTGCATAAATATCAATTTATTAAATAGGTCAGTACAGGTCCAGTGACAGCGGCAGTAAGCCTTGGGGTTCTAACAAGTGGAGATGGCAGAGTACACAAAAAAGCTACATTGACAGTAAAAAGCCAAGAGTAACAAAGTAGCAAACACTGCATATACGTATCCTACCCACTTAAGTGTCCCACTGTTTCATTCTGAAGCAGAAAGACAGTATCCTTCCCAAACACATACGTATGAGTCACTTTTCTACTCCTAAGACCATACCAGCTTTCCCCAATTTCAAAATGATATAAAATTCAGGGAAAGAACAAACTACATGTTACCATCTGCAAATGCCATAAGTCATTTGGGTTCATCAAACACAGAGTTCCTATAATACACAGTGAGGAAAATGAGGGTTCACAGAGAATTTGACAGGTGACAAAAGGACTCACCAGCACTAGATCCATAGCTCACTTCTTCAAGGCTTAGAAACATGAAAACTACCAGTGACTAACCCAGTTCTTACCTCAGCAGGCTTCTTTTGTTCATTTGCTGGTGTTTTTGACTTGCTCCTGTATTTTGAACAAGAAGAAAAGGAAGTGGAAGGACCTGGTAAAAAAAAGAAGAAATAAAAAAGGATCATTATAGCTCGGTTCAATTAATTTAATTTTTCCAGTGAAACACAAGGCACTCCAATCTCTTGAATTATAATTTTTGACAAGATGTGGGCAAAAAAAACCTGTTAGGCAGTCTGTAGGCTTAATTTCAGCTCTTCCTGTTCCACTCATTCTTTATAAAACCACAGCACACCAAGTTTATGGGTACACTCTGCTCTGCCCAACACAAGCATGAGTAAACAGAAACAGGCAGACAGACTGCTTTCTTTCATTTCGTTCCCTTCAAACAAAGTGGAAGGAAGAGTAAAACAGAGCTTGAAAATGCTCAAAAAAAAAAACCCTAAAGAAAAAAGCAATGATACTAAAATGTGCTAACAAGAGATGCAAAAAACCCATAGTGTGATATCTGAGATGTTTCTGGCAAAATGTTATTTTAGCAGAGGATACATCAATGACTTGCAGTGAATATGACAATGAATCATTATTTCTTTACAGAGCTACTAGATAAACACAGGTTTATAAGAAACAAACAAGACCCTGTCACACACAGTTGTTCTGTTTCAGGCTTCTTGCAGATAAAATGGGAAGATATTCAGGTAGATGTCTGCTAAAGAACACCTAAAGTGTAACTTTATTAAATTGTTGAACAGACAGAAGTGGAATAGATCAAGAACCAGTATGAGATAACATAACAATCAATATACTGATTATAATTCTAACACTTTAATGCTCAAGTAGCTTGCCACCCCCAACTATTTTAAGGTTGAAGCTCTGCATACCATGAGACAATAGGATTATTTTTAAAATATAATCACAGAATAGAACCCTGGGCAGTAAATTTTCTCTTGATTTACAGATTTCTTCTTATCAACTATGAATGAGAAAGATATACAGGTTTCTCTTGAAATTCTAAGTATACTCAAAACTCCCCTTATAAGAACCTTTGCCTTAATTTCCTCCTATAATATAATTCAGAACACCAAAGACCACAAATGCAAAAAGAAACCAATCACGAAACATTTTTTTTTAAATTTTAAGAGGTTAAACAGTTTGCCCTCAAACCACAGAGGGAAACCACAAGGGGGTGATAGACCAAAGAAAAACTAGCAGGTATTACTTACTCTCATTGTCTGAACTGTCACTGGTGCTTAGATGCCTGTGGCGTTTCATCCTGACGCATCCTAAAGAGAAAAAGAAAAACAAGTTGATGGCAGCCGTTCTACCAGAAAATCAATGGCTGCTGGCTGATGCCAAGTTCTTCTAACTAAAGGCAAAGCTCCTCTGAAGAGGTCTCAGGCATAGAAACAATCCCAGTCCAGTCACTATGTTTTATTTCTGCAAGCAACCAATAGATCACAGTGCCATTTGTGAAACTGAGCACCCTCAAAACCAGCATGCCTCTGCTGGGCAGAGCCTGCTTTTAATTTTGCAGAAAGAAGTGCAACCCGCCAGCTGATTCCCGGCAGGGCATGAGCGTGCACTGCTCCACTCAATGTCCCATCTGTTCAGCTGGAGCAAGAGTTGCCATGGCGGCAGTAGCTAGCTGAGAGACGGGTGGAGGCCAGGAAATAAGGTGGATGCACAGCAAGGCAAGGATTTAGAAATATAACACACCTTAAAAAACCCTAAACAAACAAACAAAACACAAAGAAACCTTAAGGTATCAATGCAAAGCAAAAGGCAGATTTTAAATAGTGACCATCATAGAAAGCAGTGACTGATGCCATTTAAGTCACCTGATCACCATTTACTTCACAAGCAACGTGGTTTTCAGAAGTTTGAGAAGTGATCAAGCATATCACTGAGAAATACTTTGGTATTGCACTGCACCAGTTGCATTAAAAAAAGGTTTTGAACTTTTTGAAATTCATTTTTGCGCATGTAATGCTACAGAGAGGGGAAATAGAACTTTCTACACTTCCACTTAAAAGAAAAATCAAAACAGCTACCAGCTCTATACTCTAAACAAGTGCCAAGAAAAATCCATAGATATTCTTATTAGTCCTGCCACTCTATAACATTTAATGTTACACTTGTTAACTAAGGTTCAATAACAGTTTACAATTAATAGCAGTAAATAAAAATCACCCCTATGTTTGTAATGTATTGAATGAGAAAATCAATAAAGAAAAGAAGTTAAAGGTAATTCTGCAGGAATATACAAGAACTCTTTTTTTTTTGCTTCTTTTTAAGCAGAAGATATGCGCAAGTAGGTTACAGATAGCTGAACCTGAAATGTCTGCAGTACTCTAAGTGCAAGCTTGGCTACACCTGCAGTGTAAACAGCTTCATTGCTTAAACATAACCACATGCCATTAAAAAAAGCAACACAGCTGAATATCCCATTTGATAAGCACTCCACATTAGTTACTGTACAATGGGTCTTGAGATTATCCAAATACCATGGGATAAACAAGATCTCCAGATAAGAGAAGCCTGCCCAAAGGTTTTGAAGAGATTGAAATTGAATTGTTTGCAGCACAAGTGTTTAATTTAGTGGAAAATTTCAGCAGTCTTTGTATTTAAGAGAGTGAGTTTATTGAATCTAAATGCAGTGATCACTTGAAGTTTAAATCAATCCTTTCAACCCCTTATAAAAAAAAGACATTGTCCACACTCCTGAAAGCTCACAAAGGAAGTGATGCTTCTAGTTATCAAGAAAGCAGATACAGATTTTCTGAGTCGCGTATTTAACCTGGGGGGAAGACAGAAAGACACAGGACAAAGGTCATTTGCATAATCACTTAAGCAAGGTATAAAATTCCATTACATAACAAATAATTTCACATGAATTCACCTTCTCACATCTCAAGCAACATAGGGGAGACAAGACAGCCATGCTACATGTGCAGACCAGAGCAACATCAAATATTAAATAGTCAAAACACCACAGGGCTTTGCTTCCAGCAAGCAATGTAAAGTAGCTTGTACAGATGAAGAAACTTCCATGAAGCTCTTGGACAAAAGCTGTTCAACATGTAGAAGGCACTTGGGTCAGAAGGACTTGTCTTTGGACATTTTTTGGGGACACCAGACTTGAAGTTTGCTGCAGGGTACTGAAGGCAGGTCTACAAGACTACTTTCATATTCCAGCTTGTGAAATTTAAAGACATGGATTTTAATCACGAACATATAAAATTTACTCCACATCTGAGAGCTTGCACTCCAGGCCAAACCCAGCCCATTGGAGCATGCAAGCCTCCCTAAAAAATGCAGCTTCTGCCCATGACACCCTATCTGCTGGCAGGTTTCATCTCCTGGCTTAAAGACCATCAGGTACATTAGAAGACCTTGGGAAACAACAAAAAGAAGCGTCTAAGTGAGCTGAGCAATATTCCCCACTTCCACTTCTTAGCAAAGAGCAAGCACTTCCATTTCTTAGCAAGGTGTTGAAGGCCTATGGCAGGTGATTCCCATCTCTTAGAGCCTATATAAACATGCAGCAATAAAACCTTTTCAGTCTGTACTAAGGACAGCTATCTGCAAAGTGTAACATGAGCATTCAACTAAAGTAAGGTCAACCATGAGGTTGAGAGAGACAGCTACGGGACAGAACACCAAGAAGCCTGGACTTCTGCCTGGGCAGCTAGGAAAGAAGAGCAGAGATGCCTATGCTTCAAAGACACCTTACACAGAAATGGCAAGTGTAACAAAACCTTTAGAACAGAAAGCTCACCTCTGCCAAAAACTCCATGAGAGTAGAAAACCAAACAAACACACACTAAACAAAAGTAACAAGAGGTTATTTGAGAACTGGGTTTGTAGCAGCTCAAGGAAGAGATTTACTCCTCCATGATAGCAGACAGAAACAGAAAATGTAGTCACTGAGGGCAAAAAGCCCAGAATAGTAATAGTACTGGATTCCTGATTTTTTCAGCAATATTAACCACATCAACAGTGTACAAAAATCCACACTTACAACAAATTACAGGTGTGGTGTGTTTGGTAAGTCAGGTCATTTAAGTGCCTAACAGGCTACAAGTTCACCCTATGTCCCTACACAAAATGCAGGATGACCCAGAGCCTGAGCACCATTCAGCAGAGACCACCTCTACAGGGGATTTCACTTTTCTGTCTAACAGAGAACCGTTTTGCTGTCCCCTTGTGTACACTGGGACTGCCACACAACTTCCACCCCAAGGCACGAGGGGCCATCAGAAGGGCTCCCTGATAATGATACTTCCATTCCCTACACATTAGAGAAGGATCCCAAAATATCCATTCAGTAGGAAAGCTCCTGCCACACTTCACCTGCCTTTGAAAAATGGAGATGAATCAGAAGGCGCTCAATTCAGAAAAACAGGGGACAACCTCTCCTCCGCACCATGAAAATTGATGCCAACCTTTCCCAGCTTCAGTCCAAAAGCCCCAAAGCAGACTGGCATCCTTCAGTTTGTCCAGGCATTTTGCAAATGGACATTATGACCTTCTTGATTGAACAGACTTAAGTTTTAACATTGACACTTTCTAGCAGTTTCAATGTACAACCTAAGGGAGTGTAAAGCAACTCAAGACTGAAACATTGTTGCAGAGCAGAAGAGACGAGGCTCTACCCCCCATCCCCCCAAAATGCCCAGAGAAAACCCTTGTTTCTCAGTCACTAGATCACGATTCTCACTACCTTAGAAAGTAAGTAGGGTGCTTCGGCTATGGACTTCAAGAGGGCACAGGCATTATAGGCAAGCACAGATTACCTCAAAAATGATCATTAAAAATACAAACACAATATATTAAGTGCTTTTGCCCCCCTTTTTTCTTTTTTAATCCGCAGAGGGACTAACATCTTATTAATCACTTGTATGACAACATACACAAATTCTAAAGATGCCCACCTTCAAGGATCTTCTAAATGAAAACTGAAAAACAGAAGCAGCAGTAAGAAATCATCATGTCAAAAGGAAAAAGATGTTCAACTCTCCAGGCAATTACTGCAACGAAACATTTGCTGGCATCATTTTTAATATGAATTAGTAGAGCTATTCCTAAACTTGAACCATATTCTACACCTGTTGCACTTCTAACTTGCCAAGCCATGGCTGCAAATTTATGCCCAATCTGTTTGAAACAGCTTAAGACATGAACTGCAACTTTAAAAAAGAGAAATCAGCATCACTGCCTGCTGTCACCTTAACAACTGAACACAGGTCAAGATGCCCTGAACCTTTCTGTGTGTTTAAGCAGAAAACAACCCCAGGAAAACCTCAGCCACAGACAGCAACACTACACTGCCAGCTTTTCCTGGCTTCCACAAGGCTGCTGTACATATTGGGAATTTTGCCCTGGAGACAGAATCGATGCTTGTATCCAACACATCACTGCACTTTCAAGGAAAGCCAGGAAAAAGCCACCCTGCACACGCCTGGTTGAAATTAAAACATGAATCCCAAGCTAAGAGGAATCAACACCTCAGCCAGCATGTGCAAGAATCTTAAGATAGTAACACTGATATTTCCAAAAATCTAAGGGATATGTTTGGTAATTAATGATTTCTAGGTTATATTTGCTCCTTTTTGCTTATTCACAAGTACTTGCACTGCTAAAGTGAACAAGAAGTAGCCACTTGCCTCTACCGCCATTCTCTTCTGCCCCTGAGGAAAATCAATGTAGCACTGACTTAAAGCACTTCCCACTTTTCAAAAGCTAGTTACCATGGATTACTCAAAAAAAAAAAATCACTCAAGTAGCACATGTAAGTAGCAGACAGGTAACAAAATTTCAGAGCCTTATCCAAAACAAAAACCCATCTCAAATACCTGCAGAAACAAGACAAACAAATAGTTTTTCATTTTCAATTTGCATCAGAGTAAACAACTAAATTTACCAAATAAACTATTACATTTAGCTACTTTTTCTAATGCATTCCTCTGCATAGTTCATCAGTAACAGCAGACACAAGGATGAGATATCACAGTCTGAATTTGTACAGCATATTAGGCAAGACATCAGTGACAAGCACACAAAATGAATCCTTACAGCCAGCCAAGATTTCTGAACAAAACAGTATCTCCAAGGAATAGCCGTGCTTCCTGGCTTCAGTTTGTTGCAGACAAAGGTTAAACATATCCATACACTACTCAGTACCTGTTAGGACCTATAAAGATGGAAAAGACAGAACCAGAAAATTCAAGAAACTGTTAAGCAAACATATCCTAGACCTGTGAGATTTTACTTCTTCACATTTTAAAATAGCCTGACAAAAATAGAATTGGCCACAACACTATGGAAATTTTCAAGTGGGACAAAAAGTAACCTACTTTATTTTATTAAAAAGAAAAACAGCATCTATGTATGAAAACCAAATGACAGGCTACAATGCAAATTTCAGATTAAAATTCTGTACTTACATTTTTACAATATGGCTTGTCTACAAAAAAAAAAAAAAAAAAAGGCAGAGGCAGAAGGTAACAATTTCCAAGTCTCCAAAATGTGGTTTATGTAACTGTTAAATTTAGATTAGGAAGCAAATTATCTTGAAAGGTCTCCAGGAAATGTAGTACAGTAAAACCTTTTAAATAGGTCAGATTTCATAGTCAACTGCCAGGGAAATTACAAAATATGAATAGAGTTAATACAACCTTTCAAATAACTAAAGGAAGAGAGATCACTCATGTTTGCATTTTTTATTATTATTTTTTAATATCCTATCCAATCTCACAAAAAAGCTATATAAACTGGAAAAAATACTCACTTAGAACGTGGTGTAGTGATATTTGCTACACTGAAAAGGTTTGAAAGGTTAAACAATTCACAGAAGAGGATGATCAGCAAACAAAGTAACAACTTTAACAATTCTGTGATTGCTTTTTTATTTCACGCTAACCAGAAAATTCTTAAAAAATTGTAGTATATCCCTACTGTATTCAAGAAGTCCATAATAGAGTGACCACATCTATCCTAGTCTCCCCTAACTCCCAAAATAAAATAATGAATTATTTTGTGAAGATTGTTGTGGGCCTACCACAAAATAAAATTTTTCTTGCTACTATTCCATACTAAGTCTCAATTAATATAATAACATGTAATTCAACAAAGGAGGAATGCACCAGCTTTTAGAAGCAGCAGTACCAGCAACAGCCAATTCCTTTGTCATTAGGCAGTAAGTAATTGTAGCAAGCAAGGAAGTGCACATCACAGGAATCTGGCTAATAACATGGATCTATATGAAATCCAGTACCAACAAGACATAGTCTCAAACTCTGTCTTCCTTGGATGTTGCATCTTTATATAAAGCAATTCAGCAGCTGCCTCAAAGGTACTGAAGGTTTAAAAGTGAGAAGAAAAAAAGAAGTCCAAAATATCATATTCCAACATGACTTATCCCCTGAAATTGTTCAATTCTGAACTGGAGTAACCTGATAGATCATAAAACTAGGATGAGGAAACCCCAAATATAACCCCACACACACACTTTCATTGTGGATTATGGGCCAAAAGGGAACCCTGACATCATTTCATGCGCCCTTCTAACACGATGAGCCATCATTTAGCCTAGTGCAAAGGCCATCACTTTGCCTTCCAAGTATAAAAAGAGGGTAAGTGATGCTGCTTCACATTAATAATGTGCTTTGATGACATGATAAAATACAGCATGTCCCAAGTACCTTTCCTACCTTGAAAACAGAAGTCCAGTTTTTAATTTCTGGTACCACATCCATGCATTGACCCACTGCAAGGGCAGGGGAGCAGATTTACACCAGAGGCCTTCAAAATTGCCTCACACCAAGCAGCTTGTTAAAAACCAAAAATCCTCAAAAGAACAAATCACCAGCAACATGTGTAGTGGCACCATTACCTCAGCAGAAACTCTCCAAGAGGCTACGAAGAAATTATACTGCACTGTCTTCCCAGTGCTTTCCTGACACCCAGCACTGACTGAGTAGCCTTATTTTCATCTTTGAGACAAGCTACATGTGTTGGCCTGTACACAGAACAGCCAGGTGGGCCAGGCTGGCATGGAAATATTTCTGTCAATTAAACATGCAGTTCTAGCATTAGCATCCTGAAGACAATACTGATCTGGGCAGTCCATTAAAACAAAAATAAGTAACATCAGACTGTCACTAGTTCAATCAAATACACCACTGTGTATGTGGTTCTGAGCTACTCTCTGCTTTAGACCTCATTATCAGTTTTCTACTCCTGTACACAACACTGGTTTTATACCAGCTGTTTATTAACAGGACTATCATTTTCCTAAAACAGCATCAGAGATTTGGACGCACAAAATTATTTCCTTCAAAACACCATATTGCGTTTGAATGCAAGTCTGCTTTTAATATAAAAGAAAAAAAAAACCAAATCCCTTCCTTCCCTAGAAGCACAACCAGTCTGGTGCTGCCTGGCATTCACCACGCTTACACGCCTGAAGTGTGTCTGTGTGGCTGCAGCCCCATGAACACTCCTCACACTCACCTCCCAGCTCCTCTCACCCACCTCCTGGCGTCACTCCCAGGCAGAGAAAAGGCTAAGAGGGTCCATCCCTCAGAAAAGGGAGTCACAGCCCTCAGCAGGGTACTGTGCCTGCCCACCCCAGCCAGGTCCATCTCGTTGCTGTAGGTTCCTCCCTGGGGGAGCAAGGAAGTCTCCAGAATGATGAAATGAGGAACAAGTTCCCAACGGGAAAGTCACAATGGGAAGTGGTGGTGCTTGTTTGATACTGAATAAACAAGCACCACCACCTGCTGAGGTGCCCAGCAGGACACTGCCAACAGAGGGATGCCACTACAGCTCTCACTTCCTCTGCTCAGCATCACATAAACTGTCTCTTGTCAGGCTGTTGGAAACAACACAGCAGCTAACTGATCCCTGAAGGAAACACCCAGTAGGCAGGGCCAGCTCACATACAGCCCTCTAACTGCACCTGCACCAAGTGCCATGGAATAGCACTTACCCCAGTTCCTCGTGCTCTGGAGGCTCATCCGCTCAGAAGAGCCCTCAGCTGGGAGACACAGTTATTGAACATGTTTTATCTGTTTTACAGGGCTTCCTCAGAAGAAAACTCATACCTGGCTTAACACTAAGACATTCAAGAACCAAGGGACAAAAGAAGAAAAGAAAAGCCCACTTACTAAACAAAGCTAAGGACAACACTGGCTTTGAAGAAGCCTGATGTGGGTGCATTGCTACTAAAAATGGACCAGGAGAGGTCATCACACCCTATGATAAGCCAGGCAAACAAGGGGCTGGCTGCCCAGGGGGTTCAACACCCAAAGGCAGCCACATGCCCTGTATCTGCAAGGAGACTACAGCCAAGGGCATGCCAAGCACTGGTGACAACAGGAGCAGCACACACTTCGCCAATATGACTGAGCAGAAAAACCTCTGAGCACTTAGCTGGGCTTTCTATTTTAAGAACTGGTATGATTCACGTTACCTTGGCTCTAAGTGTTTTTCAGTCTTCACCATATCTATCCTCATGATAAGCTCATATTAAGCAAGCACTAAAAGCCCTGACATTTCAGAGCTGCAGCGCAGAGCAGCCATACATCACGCTGGAGCCTCCAGCATCAGCAAGCAGCTGCATCCAGGTCTCCCAAGTGCATATTCTGTGACCTTGCCACTCACTGCCCTTCCTGTGCTGATACACATGTGGAAAAAAAACAGAAGAAAAATCCCTGTGATGCACTGAGTATTGTTCTGCAGTTGCACAATGATGAAACTGCAGGGACAGGGGAGATGGGGACAAAAGAAAGCCCACAGAAGTATCCCTACTTTATTGAAAATTAAGCAATAACCAGTATTAGACTAGTTCAAGTGAAGCTCCACTTTGCCCCATCTGCCTGATGCTGCCAGCAGTTGCCCACTTCCATCTTTTTCTTTTATTCAGCTGTACTAACGCATGCTTTCATGACAAAATACAGCACTAGTACTGCAGCTAGGATCACAAGCAGGAAATACTATCAAAGAAGGAAGGATCTAGAAATGTATGTGCTATATGGAATTATGGAAAACAACTTTTCTATTAATAGCATAGGAAACAGTTCTTATATCCTACAAAACACTTGCTTAAAATAATAATTTAATTTTTTTGTACTTGCTAATAAATATATTAAAGTAGGTTTCATTGTTCTTGCTTTGCTCTTTTCAAATATCAAATAAAAGAATCAACAACAGCAGCCTACATCAAATATTTTATCTGTTTTGACTCATTTTTTTCTTATTTATAATGCTTTCAAGAGGCTAACCACTTCACTGCAAAATTTTGCATCACCAACAAAACCTGAAGGATTGTAAAAGGCAGAAAACATCAATATGCATCTCTATACCCTACACAGAGAAAAAGTAAGAACACAAATATTTTCCTGCAGGAAACATTAGGTTGATAATTTCTTTCCTTATCTGACAAGAAATAGCTGTCATTTACAAGTTGAAATAAATCTAGATGCTAAAGTTCTCTTCAAGTAAAAAGAGTGCACTGAGGGGATCATTGGATAGGAACAATTAAAGGGAATGTACTGTCACAGCCAGAAGTCTAAATAGTATTTGGAGTATTTCAAATCTCTGGTTGAATACTTACATTCTTCTACATTTTCATTTCACACAACATGTATATATGCAACTGCATTATTATTTTGGTTCTCCATGTCAAAACATCACAGCATGAGAAAACATTTACTATAAGGTTTTTTAAAATACTTTTGTTTAGGTTAGTTTTTTAAAAAACCTTTTGAAGAGATAAAAAACCTGTCTTAATAACTAAAGATCTAAAAATAACTTTAATGTCTGGTTAATTAAATTCATGTTATGTACTACAATCTGTAATATACAACACATCAAAGGACACAGAGGGTCTTTTAGTCAAAGATTTAAAATAGATTTATAAAATAAATACCATTCCAGGTTTCTCTATATCACCAAACTGAGGTGGGGAAAAACATTATGAAAGATGTACTGTGGCCAACTGATGTTTGTCCATTTTTAGGTACAAAGTAGAGGCAGAAACAAGTATTTTTCTCTGTCATAACACGAGCTGCAGCAATGACTAAATAAGTAACAGACTTGTTCACTGGGGCTGATGCTACCCTGAAAAGAGGAAAGGATGATTCTATTTGCCCAAGGTTTCAAAAATGCCACGTCTTGTTTGGGAAAACAGTCAAGAGATACATCCTGAAAACCACATAAGGTTCAATTTCTCATCAAATGGCCAAACTGAAGCCAAAGTACTTTCACATTTTTAATGAGGGGACACACTGATCAGGACTGACCATTAACAGCCCTCTAAATTCCTCCTTCCTCTTCTGTTCTGTGGAAATAAACAAGATTCAAACAACTAAGACTAGATCATCACTATTCTACTGCTCCTGGTAGAAAACATGTCCTTCTCAGGCTGCGCTGAAGCTGAGCTGATGCAGGTGGCTTTTCTGGCACAGGAGAAAAGGTGGATCACAAAGGACCACAAGGTGGACCACAAAGGACATGGGGACTTGAACAGGTAGACTCAAAGTAGAGGAGAAGACTCTCCATATCCCCTGAGGATAAGGAACTATCCACAGCTGACCTTCCAAAGCTGCCAAGGTGTGAGGAAATGAGTCTGCCTCCAAAGCAGGTGTCTTGTCTGCACTCCTGTACTGGCAAGAATGGAAATGCCTACAAGCCATGGAAGTAGGAAGGTGTTTCACTAAATGTTTACTCTTATGGTAAGAGCTACAAGATGCTGCAGCTGCTGCAATTGAATCCCATGCTGTGAAGAACAGTACTAAAATCTCTGCTGAGAAACAGGAAGAGAAAAGAGGTTCCAACTGAAAGTACAAATAAGAAACTGAACAAAACAAACAAAACCACCCTCACAGCAGCATCACTTTAAAGACTCCATGATGCAATGCAAAACCTGCAGCTGATATGTTTTGTACATGCAACTCCACCTGGTCAGGGAGGTTTTCACAGACCTGTAAAGAAGCTGCCTTCTCTGCAGGCTCTTACCTCGCCCAGCTGCAGGACATGGGGCACACTGCAGCTGTACCAGTTACCAGGGGCTTTGCAAAGGAGAGAAGGCACAATCACGCCTGCACTTGACTGGGGCAGAATAAAACCACCCCAGACTCTGGCCATCCACCTTCCCAGCTCTGCAACACCAAAAGTGACTGGTTCACAGAGAAGCTGTGATACGGCAGCAGATCACAGATCAGACACATGCAGCTGCTCCCTCAGTCATCCTGCCAGTGAGGCAGAGTGCTGTTGGCCCATCCCAACATTGACTATGGTTTCTAGTTAATACATACACAGCCACACCACAGTACCTGTGAGACACTTCTAGGTCTGAAGAAGATGAAAACACACACATTAATTGAATGTCTTTAAAAATACAGTATTTAGACATTCCCAAATCACCTGTAGCAAACTACTGTAGGAGGAGAACAGCACATTGATGCAAGGGAGGCATCCTTCTGGGAAGGCCCAAGAGCAGCAGCAACAAGCACCAACACAAGCCTGTCTGGTTTCATTTGCTACACCCACTCAGTGACACAGAGAAAGCTTTATGGATGAGCAACATTAGTGGATCTCTCATTCAGGCTAAGTGCAAGGCAGTATCTTCTAGCTCCCTCAACACCATTGGAGTAGTATTTGCAAAATATGAGACCCCCACCTACAGCTCTAAGGGAAGTTTGCCATGGCTTTAGGGTAAGAGATGAAACAGACTATCTATGAAAGGAGGATGCAGAAGAGGGGAGATCTATTTTAAGGGGCAAAGAGAAGCAACAGAATGAAGAGACTACTCACATGAGTAGTCTCATGAGCCAGGAGACAAGGACAACAAAGTTACAGAAGAAACTTCAAGGGAAAATAATTAAATGAAGGGAAAAAAAAAAAGTCATTATGTACAAAATGGCTTTGAGAAACTCCATACTATGGCATATTGCAGAGGTTGAAAAGCAAACAAATTGAAGAAAATTAGGTATAACAGAGAGCAAGGGCTATTAAGCACAATGTCATGTCAATCTGCTGGAAATCCCAAAATCAAAATTTTACAAGAAACAGTCTTTAGAACTTTATAATGCTTTTTCCCCCCAAGGTGTCCACTGCTGACCATTATCAGAGACAACAACTGGCCTAATTGAGTAAGGTAAATAATCTGAAACTACACTTACTCATGATCCATTAAATCCTCTTGTGCTATGGATTTCATTGGTTTTTAATTCATCACTTCCTAAACTGACCTCTGTGGACTACAGATCAGAGGGGTGTCTATATGGCTGTGATAAATATTGAAATGAGTCTGTTTATCAGATAAGATTTTGATTATGATGAGCACAATCAGCAGAGATTCTGATACCTGACATACTGTTGCCCTTAAAATTTGTTGATTGCTGTTCACAGAACTATTCTGGTCAAAATTATTAAGTAAAAGATTAGATCATTCCCAGTTTGCTTGATTTTTTGTTTTTCTTTTTTAAGGTGAAATCAAATAAACAGTTGTACAAATACAGCCTACATCCACCTTAGGGCCCTACCCACTTGGGATTTTCTTTTGGGTTCTCTTCTGTTCTGCAGAGATTCAATCCACTTGATAACTAGACTTCCAATTCCATGTCTCAAGTTTAAGAATCCACTATGCTTTCATTTTCCCAAATCTGGATAACTAACAGCGTTCTCATGTGATTCTTACAGGTTTATTATCTCAAACCTTTCCAAGATACACATCTGAAGTTATTCTGCCTCTCTCCTCCCTCATAAGGAAATAACCCAAAACCTCCAGCCAGCACTGTATTGTTGCACACTTGAATTTTGCAAGCTAAACACTTAAAAACCCACCTAAACTACTTAGAAAAATGTAACCATGCTTAAACTTTTGCCTGTAAAGCCCAAACATGATAGTGATCCATCTCATCTGAGCCATCAATTTCATTGGTGAAATCTATCTGAGGTCATCTTTTCCAACTGCAATGGCAAAGCACAATGCATCACAGCCCTGCTAACAGTACAGAATCAGGTGGGAGGAGAGGCTGATGCTGGTTTTGTGTAGAAAAGAATTGCTAAGCCCTGACCCCTCGAAGACAAAGCGATGGTGCAAGAGTAGTCAAGGCCAAAGCTCTATTTGCAGAAAATCAATGGGTTATGCACAATAGCAGCTGCACTCAGATGTTCACAGCTCAGCTGGAGTCTGTAGAACTGGTCTCTAAATTCAGAGTATTTGACATTGAAAACTAGGAAAAAAAAAACCCAAAAAACAGTCCTGCCCTCCCCCCATTAAAAAAAATTAAATGTTCATAACAGAGGCAATCTTTGATCTAAAATTCTTGAAATTGAGATGAGTGAATCCCTTCTCTTTGCCACTCCTTATGATCTTTGGTAGCCAGCCAAATGGCTCAGCTTAGCTTTACTTTCCACATCATTCCAAAAGTTGAATAAGTAATAAAACTTGCATGAGGAGAGGGCTTTACAATCACATTAGAGACATGTAAGGGAGGCCGGTTACCTCGGTTCACCAGACAGCTTGAACAAGGCTTCATAATGAGGGACAGGTGTTGGCACCAATTAGGAACACTCAGCTCACTGCTGACATTGGCCCCTGAAAGCACTGACTGCACTTTAATCCTCTAAGCCACATAAAAGAAAAGCAGAGTGGGCAGACAAAAAAAAATCTAAAAATGCCTCTGCAGAGGATTGGAATATTTTTGCTTACTTAAGGGAATAAAATAGAAGAGTCACAAAGCCGCAGAAAGTTCACTCTGAAGTATCTTGAGTATATCAAGAATCTAGATCTTCTGCACAAGCCGGGTATTTAATTTTAGGAAGGGTATCACCATGCATTCATCACAATGATCAGAATTTATATCCAGAAAAGAATCACAGAATAAAAAGGAGTAGAAGCAGCACATGTAAAAACTGAGGTAAGATAAAATTATTCCATCTATGCCTACCAGCATTTCAAACATTATGGGATACATAAGACAGATTTTAACTGAGATTATTAAGGAGTCCTGCAGGCTGAAATGTTACTGTTAACAGCTTCTTTTATTACTTCCTCCCCTTTAAAAGACTTTATATTCCTTTAAAATTCAGAAAGCTTTCATTCAAAAGGTGATATCTGAAAGCTGAAGGTATATAGATTCAATTTACACATCGTAAACACCAACACACACAAACACACATTTATTTACTTATTTTTAAGTATCAGTTCCTCCTTCACTTACATGCCAGGTCATGAGGTAGATGTTTTCGCTTCAGCTGATGACATCACAAGCTCCTAAAAAATGAAAGCAGTGCTTTTAGGTAGTAGGAATGACATCAGGCATTTCATGTTTGAGCTACAATTGAATTTTTGGCAAGTAAGTGAAGGTTGTATTAAATTTTTATTGCAGCTTTCCCAAGCAAATTATATGCCCAGAATATAAAGCCTTAAATTCCACAATTCTGTTTTGATATGAGGAAAACTGAAATATATCAGCTATATGCGCACATACTATGATAGAAATGCAGTAAGTACTACAGCTAAAAACAAATTTATAAGAATATTCTCAAAGTTGATTTTGTCATCCTCTTAACATGAATGAACTTTACTAATACCAACAAAATGAAATTTTTATTAGTATTTTCTCTATCCCATTTTGGCAATAAAACCACTTCAACAAACATTCAGATAGATGCACACTTATTCAGCTGGCTCAAGGTGTTGATTTCTCCTTATACACAGATACTTTCTTCATTCAAGAGGGTCTTCTATGAACCACGCATGCTTAGAAATTCACAGGAGGGCAAACAAAATAAGCATAGAGGGAAAGCTCCATGTGGCTGCTGATTTAATTCCCTGCAACATTCCTCCAGACCTCTCCTTGACAATCCCGAATAGCTCAGCTTCCCTGGCAGGGATTCTGCTTACTCGCCCTTTTTAATCTAGTCCTGAGCCTTGAGCAATATTAAATATGGGAATAGAAGGAATTTTTCCCTCTACCAACTGCCCACGTTCCCCTCCTGCAGGATCGTGCACATGTATGTTTTGTGCTCTATTGTAATGCACATGGCACAGGCATTAAAGCTGTCACACCCAACAGATGAGTTGCAGCACTCCTCAGAGATGTCAGCAGCCCAACCAAGGGCTGGCCTGGCAGGCAGTCTGCCCCATGCCTCCGAGCAAAAAGTTAACAAAAACAGGACAGCTACGAGCTGTGGAAGAAAGTATTATAGAGCAAAAATGCAAGTAAAAACCGAGGAAGTGATAACTGCATACCCTGCCAGAAGAAAAATAATTAAAAACAGGGATATGACAATGTTTTTCTAACTGAAATAAGGCAGTTTCTGGCCAAAGTGTCAGCACCATACTCTAACATCTGCGCTCCTCCACCCATCTGGAGTACAAGAAAAAGATACAACCACCCATCCACTAAGGAGTGGCAAAGATCCCATTACTTATTACAACTATTGTTGCTCAACTTAGGCTGTGGCATCAAAAGAAAACATTTCTTTACAATCTGAGGGGGGCAGGGGGGTGGGGAAGAAAAGGGGAACACATAATTTATTACAGCTTCTGTATGTTGACTATGCAAAATTTTGAAGTTTTGGCTCTACTAATTCTATTTGATTTAAAGTTTCACTTTTGGGCAGTTTTTTGTGTTTCTGTTTGGCGTTTTGTTTTGGTGGGGTTTTTTTTGGGGGGGTTGGGGCAGCAGAGGTGCTTGGGTGGTTTGGGGGTTTGTTTCTTTTTTTTTAAATCTTCCTAAGTTCTTCTTCCCATCTTCCTGACATTCTCTGGCTATACCCCACATTAAGCAATTAACTTTGAGCAACACAAGAAGATCTGTAGATCAAAGCAGCACCAGAGCCAAGGTTGTTAAAACATGAATCACACTATGTGGGTCGGGTTTTTAACTCGAGATAAGTAGACACACTCGGCCACCACTGCCACCACACACGTGGCCTGAAGCAATCCACAGGGTCCGTTCAGGAGCGTCCCAGCTCCATCCAGAGGGACCAGCTCAGGGGCAGCAGGGCACACAGGGAGTGGGGGTGACCAGAGGGGCTCACTTAAACAGCTGCTCTGCTGCTACTACCCTGCCTGGTACTCTGCCTCCACCCTCCAGCTAAGAAATGCCAAGAGCCTCACCCACAAAATGCACTGGCAAGTGAAGAAAATAAGTAAATAATTAATAAATGGCTGGCTAAGTTTCCAAACATGACTTTGAATGGATTTTTCTTATTACTTATTTCATTATGGGATAATTCTTTAATGTCCCGATTGAACCCATTTAATATAAGTTCGCCATAGAAACATAAGCAAAGCCCTGGTTGTGGCAGCTCAAATGGCATCATTAAAATGCAACCACAGCCTACAACTTTTAAGTGTGAACAAAACCACAGCTTTTGCCCCTCAGCTGAACCACAAAACTAATATATTTTTGAACTCTTCATTAAAAACACATTTATTTGTTCAGTCAAATGCCAAGATGAACTCTGAAATACTGGAAGGTTCAACTAAAAATTGTTTTCTTTCTCTAATTCTTACAGTATAGTCATAATCTTCAGTCCCAACTTTACTTATTTCACAACCATGAACAAATATACACAATGGGATGAAAAATACAGTTGCCCCCACAAAATGCTATTTCCCCCCTCCTTGTTTTAAAAGCTTTAAAAGCTGTCTCAACATATTGATTGAGAAACTCTAAATTAAGTAACCTCATGTTAATGATCGGGGAGTTCTTCCTCAACAGATTATAAAAAATGGAAGAATACCAACTTCCCTGTGAACAGCAAATTCAGGAGCAAGGTAAAGAATGCACAGAAGATGCTCACCCTCCCTTCCACATAGACTGCCAACAGACTTAACTCCTACTCTCCAGATGCATTTGAAAAAGCAATGGGCCAGCAACAGAAACTGTGGCATGAAGAAACAAAAAAAAAATTATAGGAGCTAAAGGACAGTGTAGACACAGAAAACAAACTTAGAAATGCACAGTAGCTTTTCATAAATACTGCCTGGAAACTAAGCGTCACCAGGGAAAAAAGCATCAGCAAGATTTATTTCTTAAAATACAACTTATAACAACAGAAGGCCACTTGGAACACAGATCTATTTTTGTACTTATCACTACTGCTATACTATCGCTCTCTCTGTAATTTACCACAGTGCTTACCAACAGCCAAGCCACCAAAACAAGAATTGGACTGGTTGAAAATAGAGCTTCATGCTTTTCTCATCAACCATCCCACACACTGCGCTGCCATTTGCAAAAACAGAGACGGTCACAGAATAAAGATCTGCCAGGGTCCTGAAAAAGGACAGCCAGGTAGGACTGAGAACTCAGACTCTGCATTACAGAGGCTCCTGAGCCTCTCCAGGGGAGATCCTTCCATGTTGTGTGACCCTTACTGGCAGCAAGTTCATCCCAGCACTTTAAGCACACCTTTCCCTATGCTGCTCGAGCCTCTACCAGGTCTCTCCTAGCACTGGACCCTGATGATCTCACCTCTTTCTTCTTGACACAGTTTGAACACCAACTTAACTCTCTTGTCAGTAGGTCCTTGTCTTTTCTCCAGACTAAATAAAACCCAGTTCGCTCATACCTCCGTTTTTAGGACATGTCTTCTACATTTCTGATTCTTCTAGTTGCTGCTGTCCACCACTCTTTCCTGGGCTGGCACACAAAAACAGTATGAAGTTGTGATATCCTTAACAAAGTTTCCCATCTGAATCTTTCCCTACATGAAAAATGCTATTCTCTTTATACAGAAAAATATCCTTTACTGTCACATGAGTAGCAGATAATAATCCTACATATAAACTCCAGTGCATTTGCTTTTGTAACAGCATGACTGTTGTCTCAAGCCCTGGCTGTGAGCAATTATTGCTGCTGGGGCCCACTGCCCCCAGCCTGCAGGCATGCAGCCAAACCTTTATGTCACAGAGCTGCCCCTCCATGCCCTGCTAAGCCCCATCCAACCCCTCCTTCCAGACTCCATCTCCAATCAGTCAAAGTAACTCTGAGTTCAAAGCATCTTCTCAAGTAGACATGCAGCTCCACCCAGCTTGATTCAGGTATTGAATGAACAGAGGCCTCATTCCTTCACCCACATCATTAATTGCAAATATTAATTCACCTGTCTTGTTTGAAACTAATTAGCAATTATCCTCTCAGTTTCTCTCAGCAGCTACAAACATTCCTGTGAGCATTTCAGCTAATCCATGCTTCCTTAGCTAGCTTCTGATAATATGGATTGCCTGATAACTTGCATCCTCTACTGTGCAATTCCTACCTCACAAATTACTTCAAAACTGAATTAGAAAGCTGGTCTTGTGATGCTTCACATTTCCTCCATAAATAATCCCAGGGATATAACACTGCTTAGGTGGGAAAGGTATTAGAAAAATTTATAATTTCCTGGTTTTTTACAGATTGTTTCACATATCTAGCACATACGGACAGCTCCCCATGGACTATCAGTAAACATCACACAGACCTCTTACAAAAGACAGGTCAAAAATTAATACTACCAAGACAGCAAAAGAAATAAAGCCAATAGTCTTTAAGATTATAAATACAGGATAGTAATGGTACTCTTTCTCTTATAGTTCTGAAAAAATCAGAACAAGTATCCAAATACCAAAACAGTACCCATCATATTTAACTGAAGAGCTATTTCCAGGCAATACTTATCCTACAGTGATTAGATGCAGCAAAGAAAAAGTCAGTAAGCTTTAAGAAAAGTTTTGTAAAATCCCTACAAAGTCTTTGAGGCAAACAGTGTTGGATTTCTGCTTGTAATAAACTGATTTGATGTTTATTCTTCCTCTTCTTCACAAGCTTCTAAACAGTCCTGACTACAGTAAGTACTCTGCAGCTTTTTATCCCTCTTCAACACTGGCTTAGCCAACAAAGTAATTCAGCATAAATTCACAATTTCATTGGAAAAATCTAAAGACAGTCCATCTCACCTTAAGCTAGATCAGAGACACTGAAAGCATTTAGTAAAGACTGCAACTCTCTAACACCTTCACGTCTTCCCACTGTCACAAAACTATTTTGTGACACCTTGACGCAGCAACAAGCCTATTCTTAATAACAGCCAGTGATTTAGTAATTCCCAGCAACCAATTAAAACTTGCTGGGAAAAAAATTTCCCACAGCAGCTTACCCCACCTTCAGACAAACAATGCAGCAGGATGTCTAGAAGGATAGGTTTCATAAGGCAACTAACAAGTAACATCAAGACATTTTATGAAATGGTCTGAAGTCCTGGGCCCCAGGCACTCAGATGGTGATCCAACACAGCAGCTATTTAGCTTGTGTGTAGTGCCAACCATCCTGCAAAACACTCAAAACATCTTATCAATTACTTGAAAATCATTGTTACACAACATAAGTAACACGCACATGCAAAAAACTGAGTCAGGCTGAAAAAACTGCTCTTACAGGGAAAAGCTACTAACACCAACATAAACACCTACTTTAAGATGCAAAGTTGTTTATATTTTCATATACAGATAGGAGATTATAATTAGTCAAACAAAAACCTGCATCTATAAGAGATGAAATGTAATGGGATACATTTAAGACAAAACCCAAAAGGTTTAGGCTTAGCATTAAGGAAACATCCTGAGAGTGAGAACTGCTGACCCATGTCCCCAGGGGGAAGATTGGAGGCTGCAGCTCTTGACGTTTAAACAAAGATTGGACAAGAGTCCTGGCTGCTGTGCTGCCAACACAACATGCTCCGCAGAGCTCAGCTCTTCTCAACGCAGCCGGAGGGCAAGGCAACAATACATGGGACTTGAGTATAAAGAGCTCTGCACGAAGTGGTTTGTTGGGACTGCCTGTGCTGAGGGCTGCACCTCACCATGCAGACATGCAGAGCAGCAAGTACTGTGCATCAGACAGCCACAGAACTCATGCGTATCGCTGCATGCTGGTGAGAGCAAAGCAATCCCAGGCAGCTATTCCACCATTCCATCTCTCTTCCCTACATCAGAGACTGAGGGCTCTATCTATCTACCTATCTATCTACAGATATCCCTGACAGATGCTACAGTGTACAGCTGCATGCAAGGACAGTTAGTGCACAGCAGCTCAGATCCCTGCTCCTCTTTTGTGGGACAAAATGTTAAGGCGATGTGTTACTTCAGCCTGGTGCAGGATGCATCTCTCTCTGAAGAGTGGGTATTCCCTGCAGCAGGATGCACCTCAAGGCAGAGGAATGTAGCAGAAAGAGAATACAAATGCATGAGGCAGAAAGCTGCAGAACAAGATCTAAACTGAGATAAAAACATAGGAAACTGGCAGGAGGCCTCCTGATGCACAAAACCTGGAATGGGGTACAGGCAGAAACAACAGAAGTATTTTGGCACTACCTGCTACCAGAAACTTGAAAACCGGTCTAAGAGCCACAGAGCAGCAAAAACAAGCTATTTATGAGGATCTGGAGCAAAACAAAATGAATGCAGTCATTGGGGAAGGAGATCATTACATGCCCTGCTGTTAGCCACAGCCACATGCCGGCAAGTTGGATTTCAAGCATCAACCCACCTCATTTGACTTCTACCTCCTGTACTAAACAGATGTGCTCATGTGCATTTCCTGTAGCTGAGTGATGGCAGTACTGTTCCATGCTATTTTCTGAAGGGTAGTTCAAACAAACATTTCAGAAGCAATAATCTGGATGACCTAGAAGCATCTTTTTCCATAGCCAAATTCTATTATTTAATGCAACTATATTTGTACACAGACCTTTAGTGGAGATCTTAAAATAAAAAAATAAAACTATTTAAGTGTGAGAACTTCTAAAGTATGGTAAGATTACAGATGTTATGTTTCTGATGGCACAGCTATGCCACTTCCATATTCTTCACAGCAAGTTCCATGACCCCACCACATACAAAAGAGAGTTACAAATGCTAAAAGCAGTATGTGGATCCTCCACACAATGACAATATAAAATATGAAGGGACATATTTAAACTTTGGACCAAAGTAATACCAAACTGTGCACTTCAATGTACTCAAGCTAGAGCTCTGGAACAAGAAACAGCAAACCCCACAAGGTTTTAACTCCCCACCCAGCAAATGGAAAGGTATTTACAGTGAGATTCAAAGTGCCCAGCATGTTCAGGACAGCCAGTTCACACACCAAATAGGGAATGATGCCAGAACTCTCTCTTCTCACAGATTCAACTACTGATTTGCAGTCCTGTAAAGGATACCTTCAGGAATCAGACACATGCTGGAACCTTTCTTCCTCCTCCCCTCATATGCACTCTTCAGGCATCAAATTCAGCATCATATAAGGTGTCAGCAGTTGCCATACCTTCAAAGGCTGTCCTTAGTTTTCACCCCGTCTTCCCAACCCTCCTCTCTGGTCCGCCAAGAGTCTGCCCACACTTTCTGCCTTTTCCTCAAACCCTTTTCCATTGCACAACTCTGCTGCTGCCTACCTACAGCACTTAAGCGTCTATGGTCATTCCCAACACTTCACCAGAAGACCACTCTGTACAAGCATTTCTTATCTATGTTGTGATATTTTGCTTCAAGCATTTACTTGCAGGATGACCAACCACCTGCTGCTGGGGACTGTCAAGAGGAGCTTGTGGCTCAAACCACCACCCGCTTTTACACACCAAATGAGCCTGCTGAGCCTCTGTTCCTATCCTAGTCAATGCAAATAGAAAAAAAAAGGAACCTACAGGCAAAAAGACTGAGAATAATTTATGCCTGGATTACAGGAGGAAAGTTATCTCACAACTGGATGACAACAAGAAAAGATTCTGTCTCCTTTTCTGGATACACTAATTTGTGAGGCTCACCAGTGTACAACACAGGGCTTCAGAAAGGCTACAGAACACACTCTTTTGAGTTTCTTTGAATGCTTCATCTATGTAGAAATTGAGTAAAGAGCAGTGTAGATAACGAATATTCCTGGCTCTTAAGGTGGTCTCAGTGGCCACAGAAAAATAACCCTCATAAACAGCTCATGTCACATAAAACCATTTAGTCAGTATTTAACTGAATGTCAGCTCCCAGAAGAAAAAAAAAAGGGGGGCAAGAAAAAGGTAACAGTGTTAACTGCACTTGATTATCACAGTGATTTAAAGTACTTTTGACATCTTTTATTAAACCTGGCACATTGGTATTTGTGATTTTTCATAAGGAAGGTCTCTCTGTTCCTTCATGGTCAGACATCAAACCAGCACTTAAACTGTCACCTTCCCCTGCAAAGAAACTGCATAAATAAATAAAGCACCCAAGCTTTGCCCTTAGACCGCAAAAACACAAGGCTTGGAGCACAATCAAATGACGATTAATGAAGCAGCAGACATTAAAACACAGTAAACAAGACTTCATCACCTTCATCCTCTGCGTCTGCAAATCCCATAGCAGCAACCAAATATGCCTTCTTCATTGAAGACGATCTTAAATGGTTGGAAAGGGTTGTGTTGGGCTTTTTTTACTGCTATGAAGGAGAAACTTGTGTCAATCCTTTTCCAAAATCCTTTTTCAAAGTCATTCCTACTCAGTTAGACAAAACACATGACAAACGCTGAGAAACAAGCAGGGAAACTTTGGTCTTGGTGGAGTCAATGGGAATTAAAGCCAGTGCCAAAACAAAGCCAGAAATTAGCAAAACATTTATCTGATGAATTTGTGATCAGAATTCCTAAATTACACAACTGAGCTTATTTCTTCTTAATATCTTCTGATGCAAATATATTGGGGAAGGGTGGGGGATTGCAAGACCAAGTTGTAAAGCACAAAAACTATTCTTTTTTAAAGCACCCACTGTCAGAAGAACTTACTGTCAAAATGAAAAACCTTTACTAGAATTGTCTTGTAGTAGAATTCTTGTAGTTTATTAATGTAGGACTTCCACTATACAAAGCTGTTGCCTTTACAGAGGCAAAACTTCTGATATTGCTTAGCAAGTGATAAAACTAGACTTGGATAGTTTCCAGCCATGTCATTATGGATGGGCTTCCACCAGTTCCAAGAAGGACAGCAGGTAACACTGCCCTTCACAATACACTGGCATTAAAAAAAATAAAAGAGAAAACTTGCCTTAATAGGTTTGCTCCCTTAAGACTTTTACATTACTTCTGCTTACCTGAAGCACAAAAACGTCAATAATCCTGCCAGACCTGGAAAGCTCAAAAGCAGAAGTAAACAAAGGAGCTGAGCTTTGTCTCCTTTGAGAATTGCCATCATGCAGTTAAATCCACAATTCTGACTGATTAAATCCCTGTGAACCTACAAGAGACCACAAACAGGCAGAGGTGACATAGAGCACCCTAATGTGACATTAAATCCTCTAAAAGATAGATCTAAAGACGCTTTGTTATGGCCAAAGGAATCTGGTACAGGAGTGAAGGTGGCTCAACTTGTACAGCCCTTGTGCAAAGGCTGACACTAATGCTGCTTCAGCATTAGGTGTACATGACCAGTCAGATCATTATAACAGAGTTACACCAGAGTAACACCTTCACGCTGTTATGAAAGCTGACTTCTTTGATAGAATGAGCTTAGGATAGATACCCTGAAATTATTTAAAGGGGGAAAGAAAAATAGCATTTTGACAAAAAAATTATCTTGGGATAGCAAATGGTTAAAAAAGGGTTTGATACAAGTAACCAGCATGCATTAAAATGTTTTAAAAGTTACTCCACTAAACCAATGCTTTGCCACTGTTTTACTTTTTCTAGCAGTTCCTCCCAGTATAAAAGCAACTTTGTTTTTAAACACTCTCATTATCTGTACCAAAGTAAATACAATTGCTGATGTGTGTTTAAGTTCAACGTATGGACTTAACTTCCTTAACCAAGCAAAATGTATTTATGTAAAGGCATAACACAGAAGGGTTTATTGTTAAACACTAGCTAAATAGTCATCACATCAATATCAGCATTCACCAGGAAAAAAGTTTAATATCACAAATGCTTCTTTTAATGAATTTTTAAAAATACAACTTGAATTTGCCGTGCATGACGCCTTTGTACATACACGTATGTAAACTCCCACAAATGTACCAGCCACAAAAAAAAAAAAAAATTACAAAAAAATACTGATGAAGGAAAAGGCCCCCTTTATCAGACTGAGCAAACTTACACCAAAAAACAAGTCTGCCAAAATACTTTCAGGTTGACTGCAAACAATCTGGAAGTCCATACTGTCTGTAGTCTGGTACAGGAGACAGATTTAATTTTACCTAGATGATTTATAGGGTCCCAAGAAGACTGTGAGACACTCACTGGAAACACTGATTTCTCCAATAATATGGAAAAAGTTGGAAAGTTAAGTAAAAAAAAAGAGGGGAGGGTCAAAGGGAGACTACAAAGGCATCAAAGACATGGATGGCTGAGAGATAAATGTAAGAACTACAAATCACATTCAAGTTCTCATCTGCAATTGAGGCTTTACTTTTTCCCTTAAGTTTCTTCAGACATTTTTTTCCAATTCTTATCTGATTCATACTTCAAAAATGGACTGATTCAGATGTAGAAGTCAAGCACACAGAAGTGAACACAGAAAATAAAGTAGTTCAATAATCTTAGAGAATGAAATGGCACCTGCAAAAGCTACTAGATTTCAGTAAATTAATGCACATCCCTGTTTGCTGTTACATATAGAAGCTTCTGCAAATCTAGAACAAGTACAAGAAGATGCCAAACAAAGGATCTAAGACAGCACTTAAGCCAGTTTAATCCACGTAATGGGAGTCACAGGGCTCTGACTGATACTGAGCTGACTGGCAGGAGTGTAAGCTTTCTAATAACTTATGTCCCACCTTCTGAAGTCTTATGGCATTTACAGAGGAAGAAAAATGAAAACATCATGCATCAGATCCGTATGTATTCAGTTTTAAGCAACAAGAAAGACTACTAAGAATACTAAGTACTGAAACAAAGTTTAACCTCCTCTTTCTTGGAGCTCAGAGCAGAGACCCATTTCCTACAGTATTATACCACAGATATTCTGTCCCTGTATAGGAAAACTGCAGAAATGAATGTAACCTGCTAGTCACTGGCAAAATCTCATTCTGCTGCCATTTTAAGTAAATTCTTTGTACACTAGCTATCTATGTAAGAATTTGGATCAAAAATATGTTTACTACTAACTGGAGCAAACTTAGGCATCTGAAAAATACGTGAATAAAGAACAGCTTTCACAATTTTCATAAAATATTACTGGAAATTATAGTATGAATCATTAAAAAGTACAAAACTACAACAATCAAAATGAAACCACTTGAATTTATGGATACCAGTTGCAAAGGGCATACAAAACCATTTTGCGTCATTTCTATTTATATAAAAATATGAAATTATTTCTTCCCACGGGTTTTTTCATCTTTTTCTTCTTTGGCCCCAAAAAGCGAAAAAGCACTAACCAAAGAAAGTGAAGAAAATTAGTGTCTGTTATACAGACATAACAGTTTGAAAAAATATCTTTCATACAAGAATCAGTACCATAACAAGAAGTGAATTTTACTTCCTAGGTATGCCAACAGCCGTTACAATACTGTTGTTCATAAACATGTACCTTACATTAAGATCAACTTTTTGGTTCCTCCCTCACTCCTAGCACATTCGTTGCAGAGCTGCAAGCTCAAATTTGTCAAGCAAAATGCTTCACTTACTTCTTAAGATTGCTCATTTCATGCTACAATGGAAATGATTACATTGTTAACATAAGGAAGACTGCAACTTCATTATCAGGTTTAAGTATCTCCCTTTCAGTTACTTAAATGACAAGCAATTTGATTTTTGTAAAAGAAGACAACTGCTCTTGAATTAGGCCCAAGTTGAAGAGTTGCTGGAACTCCCCCAAACAAGGTTAACGATGTCAAAGCATAGCAGCAACGCCGACAAGCAGTACCCCTTCCTTTTCCAGTGCTCTGGTCAGCAGTTCTTGGAGAAAAAAAAAAGCTACCATAAAAAGCTGTTATGTGCTTGAAATGAGCATTTTTATCCTCCCTCCTATCAAACAACATCTAACAAATTTACATTGCACTGCAGAGTGATCACTCGTTATCACTATTTCAGTCACTATTTTCCTGCTGGGAAAAGAGTCTATTAGTATGAAAGCAGGAAGAAGAGCACCACTTTATTACTGCTCTTTCTATCCAGGTATTAATAAAAGTGGGAGAGGTATTAGTCCTACGTCTCTGCTGAGGCTCCTCCTGGCCAGATAACTGCTGAGCCTAACATTTTCCTGTGTGTCCCTAATGCACTCACACACTGAGTATTACAGCTCCACAAGGTCCTTGGTTGGCTTGTTTTTTCATTAAAGCCAAAACCTGTACAGGACACAGACACTATTTCCTATGATGAGTCCTCTATAACCACTTTCCTAGCAAAGCTTGCAAAAATATTAAATAAGTACAAGCAGTTAAAAGCAGAACAAATAGAGAGAATTAAACACAAGGAGTCCCACTAAGGACATTTGTTTCCTCCCTTGACAGGGTAGACATTTCTCCTATACACTTTTGTTTCCAGCAGCTCAAGATGTCAGGTTTTCTGACTTGTCAGCAGATAGAAAATACTACCTTTTTATTCTGCTATACTTGATATATAAGGGAAGATTTAAATATTTGCACACTAAAAGTAGTCATTTTCTCAATACCACCACAGTCTATTGAGTAATCACTATTTAAAAACTCTCTGGTCTGTTAAACCAAGACTTACATTCTTAAGTATGAACGAAAGCTCATAGTTTACTTATGGTTTGCAAGGGCTTGTGAACAGCCATGTTACTGTAGCTCTTGTCTAGAACTTGTAGTATATCCATCATTTATCTACAGATTCAAGAATTTCAGTCATTCAATATTACATACTAAACTATATAGCACAATTAAAAGACAACACCCAGGCAGAACTTCTCCTATGCAGTTCTCCTCTCATTATTTTGTCATCAACCCAACAGCATATTCCAAACCAAGAACTACCTGGAAATAAAAAACAGCTTGGAAAACTCTTCATAACACAGTCAAACAAAATTACCTACTTACAATAAATATTCCTGGTCAGTTGTTTCACTTTGCAGCTCCTGGTGTGTGGGGTATCACCCCTCTCTTTGAAGGACCTCAGGCATCCCAGCCTCTACTCACCCACTGCACTATGCTAACTCTTGGAAGCTGTTGGACTTGCTGTGCACCAAACCACTTGTGCAGGCATGAAACTGCTCTTTAAGACATGAGCAAGAGCCTGAGCCTTTCACCAGCAAAGGCTATCAACAGTCAGGAGCTTTAAACAGGTAAGACAAACCCTCAGAAAATATTCAAGAATAACTTTTTAGAGCAAGGTAGGAAAAAAAGGAAAAAGGAAGGAAAGGGGGCTGGGGGAAGCCAGAACAGTAGATTAGCAAAATAATACATAATTCCCCCAAGACTGTGTGACAAGCATATTCAGTTTAGCAACCAGTCAGGCATGTGGCATAAACCTGTTTTTTAACATCTCCTAGAGCTCTAATTAAAACACAAAGAGACATTAACGACACGATTTGTTATGTTCACCATTCCATTCAATAATCAGGAAGCATAGCTCTTTAACCTAATGCTGTAACAGGTGTACTTTGAAGAAGAAAAGCACTCCAAAGTTTTCAAACAAAGTTTAACAAGCTAAGGCAAGCATCTCAGTATTTAATCCAGGAGAAAGTTATAACAAATAGCATCAGCAGTCACGAGCTTATCCTCCCACCTCCTCCTGCTTCTCTGAAGAGGGCGACTAAGCAAGTGCCAGTGGAGCCTCCACAGTCATGCTCACAGCTTGGGGTCTCTTCCATTCCTTTAAATCCAAGTAAAGCCTGCATTATTGCTCTACAAATGCAGGAGCATTCCTTAGGTCCAAGATCACGCATCCCAAACTGCTCTAATCCCTAAATTCTTGGTCTCCTACACACTAAATATATTAAATGTTGGAAGAGTTCAGATGTCATCTAGAAAAGGGTAACTTAGGAGCAAATGAATAAGAAAGAGTGAACAGCCCAGGGAAACAGGGAGGTGCTCCGTAATTACATTGGGATCTTTCCACAGAAAGTAACACCCGGTTTGTCACGTTACATTTCTGAAACTTATTTACCAGATACCTTCTTTTAGTCAAAATAAGTTGAAGTATCAATAAAAAGAGTACTTAGAGACAAAATTGTTAGGGGTTCATCAGATGTGCAGCTGTAGCTGGAAAACAGCATAAAGAAAAGTACTTTTAAAGTGACAGGTGTAATTGATCATTTAACATGAATAAATATAAAAGCAATCAGTTCTCAAATCAAAACACTACCCTTTTTATTAGCAGCATTAGACTAAAATAGGCTATGTGCTAAAATGCAAAATTTCATACAGTTATCCCACTTTTCAGAGGTGCCATCAAGCCCTCCAGATCTCCAGCATCTCCCACTCCCACCTGACCCAGCCTCCACCAGCATAAAACCTGCCAGGGCCTTGACATAACATTTTGTACATCAGCTCTTCAAGATGCAAATAGCATCTGTTGGCTTCCATTACATAAATACCCCCGATAAAAGCTATTATTAACTTGTTAGTTTCCATTTTAAGTAAAGTATGTAAAAATTGTATTTATGTCTCCAATTACATGAAGCCTTGAGCGTTACAGGCACTTCAAATCTCCAGAAAAGAGAAACACCACACAGTTTCAGAGGTTCCCCTCTCTGTAGAATTCAAAAGCCCCCCAGCCCCCTTAGCTAGCTCCCACAAAAATTGTGGGAGTGAGACATTAAGCAACATGTGCAAATAGCAAGTTTTGGCTCAGTCCATTTCTGTCCATAATGAAAGAAGTCACCAACTACAACACAACACTACCACTGATCTAGACAAAACAGTACATTTTTTGTTATAAATGCACTGAGAGAATTATACCTATACTTAACCAAATATTAAGTTTTACATTTTGGTTGAATACAACATTCTTTACTATCAAATTACCTGGTATTTTCTGAAGAGTAGTCATAACACTACACCATCAGACCCATTCAAGTTATAGCCCCCCAAAGCACATACCAACTTCTGAAGGAGACTTCTAGGGACTAAAGGAGGAAGACAAACCACAGAAACAGATGTTTACATGACATTTCCATCCATGGATGATAAAAGACGCACAACAGAAATGGGTGCACATTCCTTCTCCAGATGCATCCCATGTCTTGCCAAGCTAACCAAAAATATGCAGGCACCATGCCCCGCTTCTCACCCACTGGGGCATGATAGTCAGAAATTAATTACAAAGATTGAAATAAGCTACCTAAATAGACCACAAGGAACACTGCAGGAGTGTTTCAAACTCAAGTCAGCTTGCACAGGGTTTAGTTTCACTTCTCCCCATCAGGTCTACCAAATCCAGCCATTTTCACCATGGTCTTGGACACTTGCCAACACACTAGCCAGGAGCTGAGGTCACCAGTCAAGTCATCCACCAGGCCAGCTGCAGCAAGCTCTTGGGGAAAATGCTCTACAGCATTCAGCATGTGGAAGCTACTACAGTGACCACACACACAGATCTCTGCCCATGTGTATATACATATAAAACTGTACAGGTAAAAATAATATTCAATTGTAAATAAGAACATGCCATATAAATTCCTCTCCATAAGCGAATTATCCAGGTCTATCAAAAGTATGTATATTTTTTAAAAATAATAAAAAAAAAAAAGCCCACAACAATCCCAGGTATCCCAATAAATCCCAAACACAAACTTCCTGATTTTCTGCTGCTGAAAGGAAGTGCACAGAACCACAGAGATGAAAACAGCTGGGTTTATTCTAACACTACACTGAGATCTATCTATCCCAGGTTCTTACATTCACAGCGGATTTTCATGGTTTTAATGAGATCCCAAATGAACATGCATCCTTGCCAATAAATGCCACTGCATATGTTCCTATATCAGTTCTCCAGCAAACCTTTGTGAGTATCTGCTACGTGTATGTAACACAAATATAACAAAGACCGACCTACAGTCAGACCCAACTCAGAGGAATTTTTGCCACTGGGGGAGGGAGGCTTGCTCTGTAAGAGGAACCTAGAAAGAGGAAACATCAAAGGAGGGACAGGTAACAGAAACAGTTCTGCTATTTTGATTATTTTTACTGCATCTAAAGTCCAAGCTTTGCAAATAAAGCTTTCAAGTTCTCCTCCTCTCTGCAATAAAAACGGGGCATGTCATGTCTAGTCTGAAAAGAGGTCAGACATTCAGTTAAAAAAGAAAAACAAACCAATACAAACTTTAGATCCTAAAAGTACTAATTTGCTTTTACTTTGAACAGGTCTATTCTTAACCAGAGACTTCAAATTGCATTTTCTCCCATTGGTAAGTGCAAGTAAAGACTTTTCTGATGTCTCCTTAAGGAAGTCTGTGGCAAGCTGGAAAGTTATGCAAACGTGCCTTCATCCAGGTCGACCTTTCAGGCCTAAGGCTCTCACACTTTCAAGCCAGCTCTCTAACCATCACTAAGATGCGGTCTCACTGGGTAGACAGTGAGATGAGCAGGTGTGCTCGAGATGCTCTACAAAACAGCCCATAACAAGCACCAACCTGATGTAAAAAGTCGGCTGCTGATTAAGCATCTTGCAAGCACCAGGACAAAATACATTTCTCTTAATCTTTCCGTTTTAGGGTAAAGGCTCTTTTATATTAACAGAAGAGCACAACAGCTTTCAAATATCTAGTGTGTAGTAATTGAAGGTTTTCTAATCATACTTGGATGTTGCCTTCAGCAACCCTTTTCTCCTGAACATGAAAAAACCCATTGGGCTTTGAAGCACAGTGCAAATTTAGTGATATTTTAATAAAAATACATAGCTGTTCATTATAACAATTGCAAACAATAGCTGAACTCCTCAAGTAACTACAAGTGCTTTTTATAAAATAACTCCAGTTAAAAGACGGAAAAAAGTGGTGTTTATTTGCCTGGTAACACGTATTTTAGTGTGCTCCGTACCAAATCCTCCCATTAATCATCCCATTATTATTTGCAAGTATAAATACTTTTACTACATCCCCAGCCGCTAACCATACCGGTCGCGGTACATCCGTAGAACGAAGCCATGCCTTTGCAGAAAGATGAACAGCATTAAAGCGAACACCATTTGGGGGAGGAAGGTTTGATCTGGAGAAGTGTAGTCGGGACCTTCCCGCTCCTCTGCCTGCAAGCACAGGGGGCACTGGGGGGCCATCCGCCCCCGCCGCTCAGGAAAAAACTTACCTTGGCGGCGCGGCAGGGCAGGCGGGAGGGCTGCGCTAGCGCTTCATTGTCAAACTCAGTTCTAGCAAGTTCCTCGACATACCGGCGGAGCGGTGCTCGGCGGCGGACAAGCGCCCGGCTGTCTGTCTGTCTGTCTGCCCGCCAGCCACGCCCAGCCGCGCTCCGCAGGGCCCCGCCGGCTCGGGCACCGCCGGGTCGCCGCCTCTCCGGGCTGCGGCGAACAAAAGGGCGCTTGGCCGGAGGTCGCCCGGCCCTTGCCGCCCCCCGCGGGTGCAGCGCCCGCCCGGCTCCGGAGCCGCCGTAACTTTTCCCTCCGGACGCGGCCGGGGCCGCAGCGCCCACACCGGACAGACTGCCCGCCGCGCCACCCGCCCGCCGCCCCCGGCGCGGCAACGCGCGCTCTCCGCCGCTGCCCCACGTACCCGCAGCGCCCGCCGCCTCCCCGCGCTCGCCGCCGCTTCCTCCTCCTCCTCCTCCCTCCTGCCCGGCCTTGGCGCCAAACGCCGCCGCCGCAGGCCCGGCGCCTCCCCGCACAGGCCCGGCGCGGCGGCCCCGGCGCCCGCCCCCGCCCCGCCTCCATGCGGGCAGCCCGGGCCGCGCTCACCTCCCGCCGCCGGCCCGGCCGGCGCGCCGCCGCCGCCTCCTCCTCCTCCTGCCCTGCTCGCTGCCGTGGGCGGCCGCGGCCGTCAGAGCTGGCGCTCCCGCCGCGGCGGCGGCTCCTGCTGCGGGTGCTGCTGGTGCTGTCCCGCGCCGGCGCGCATCGCCCCCGCCCGCCCGCCCGGGCCCGTGGCCGCCGGCGACTCCCGCCCTGCGTGCCGGCTGCTCGGCGCGCCCGCAGCCCGGCCCGCTCCTCCTCCGGCGGCGGCGGCCGCACAAGAGCCCTATTGTATTATTGACACTGCTGGGCTCCAGGCCCCGCCTCTTCCCCTTCCCTCCCTGCCCGCGCCGGGCCTTCCTGCCAGCTGCGCCGGCAGAGCCGCCCCCCGCCCGGAGAGCGAGCGGGAAGCGGACGGCAGGGAAGGAAGAAGCGCAGCGTGTCTGGTGAAGGTGTGGAGCGCATGTCCCGTGAGGAGCGGCTGAGGGAGCTGAGGTTGGTTAGCCTGCAGAAGAGGAGGCTCAGGGGTGACCTTATCGCTTTCTACAACCACGAAAGGAGGCTGTAGCCAGGTGGGGGTCGACCTCTTCTCACAGGCAGCCAGCGACAGGACAAGAAGTCATAGACTAAAACTATGATGGGAGTTTTAGGTCCGACATGAGGAAGAATTTTTCCACAGAAAGAGTGATTAGATATTAGAATGGGTTGCCCAGGGAGATCAGCATCCCTGGAGGTGTTTAAGAAAAGACTGGATGTGGCACTCAGTGTCGTGGTCTAGTTGACATGGCAGTGGTTTGGTCATGGATTGGACTCGTTGATCCCAGGGGTCTTTCCAACGTAATTAATTCTGTGATCCTGTGAAGGGGCTGGAAGGGAAGGTCACAGTCTCAACCATTCCAGTGGGTGACAGGGTCTGAGGGGAGAGAACCATACCTGAAACCAGGTGAGAGACAGGAGCTGGCTCCTGCCACTCCCATGTGTTACTTTTCCCTTTGCCAGTTCCCTGAAGCCACTGGCTACCAAGACTCAGCTTTGGACTGGGCAGCTGGTGGCAGCAACAGAGGTGGCCAGGCACCTCACCACATCCCTTTTACCTTCCAGCAGCTTCTGAGGGCACAGTGCACCCATCTCAGCCCAGTCCAGCATTAACTGAGAACTCAGTGGCACAATTTGTAAAATAAGGAGCATGAAGTTTACCTTATGGCAGCTTTTAGCCAGCTATCAGTGTTAATCATTCAGCCTATGGCATTGAAACAACATTGGATAGAAAGCACAGTAGGAAGCATCAGAATAAAGGAAACAGTGGCAAAATCAGCAAACCTCCTCCATTGTTACACCCCACACCCACACTCATTTCCCATACTGCTATTACCAAGTATTGCTTGCGTCAAACCCTCTGGAAACCCCTTTTGCCTTCCTTAGCAGAAGGACTGCTGCAAAGAGTCTTAGCTGGAGATCATCCTTCAGCTGCTGCAGCCCCATTTCTCCATGCACACAGTAACTGAGGCATGGAAGGGCTATGGAAACTTGGCAGAGAAAGAAATGGAACCTAGGAAGTGAGATCTGGGGTACAGGCCTTCTCTCGAGGCCAGGCACAGAGAAGAAACAGCAAGATTATAATAAGGAGTACAAAGGAGAAAAAGGAAGAGATAAGCAGCAAGCATGGAAAGGATAGCTTGGCATGCCTGAGCTGCATTTCTACAGTGTTTTCTGACAGCAGCTGAAAGATGAAGAGAAACAGATCATAAGAAGGGAGGCACTGTTTCAGCCAAATGTTCCATCTAGCTCAGCCTCGCCTCCCACCTGCTCTACCAAGTCATGGGGACCTCGCACTGACTTCCTCTTGGCCCATGTGGGCATCCACAGTAAGATACTTCCCCTGAGTACTCTCCAAGTACTTAATCACATTTTCCAAGCAGTATGTGGAGCGTTGTTTAGTAACCCTCAACAAATCACTTCTCCAATACTTGTCCAAGTCAGCTCTCACTGAATTCTTGTAGGCTTCTGACTGTAAATCACTGCTGGCAAGGACTTCCATGTACCTACTACCTGCTTCAAAATTTAAAAAAAAAGTCTTTTTTCTTTGGAATAACTGGTTCATATTCCTGAGTGTAATATGAGGCATAGCTTTCTACAAATGCAGTTAGACCACAACTAAACAGCAATGCTGACATGTAGGACTTCCTTCACACACCAGCAATCACCTCATTTGCCTTCAGTTCATTTACCTGCCAGAAAAGCACTCTGAGCAGCTTCAGAAAACCACAATATCGAGGAAAACACCAAGAATGGTGCCCCTACCTACACCACTTGTGGAATGCTTTATATCAAACCAGGTGGAGCAGGCAGCAGGGCAAGCAATATTGAATTTAAGACAAGAGATTTGAAAACCCAAATGAAGGGAATTCAGAGTGATAAAACCAAGTTCATGTACTAAAGACCTGTTTTCTTATCATAAAAGAAATAAAGTCTGATTGAGTTAAACTGAACAAAAACCATTTTCAAGTACCGATATCTTCATTAGGATTTCAGAGCAATTTATATTTTTTGTGTGTCCATGAAACCTGCTTAGTAGAGTATACTCACAACACACACACACACACACACACACACATATAGTGTTTAAAGTATTCATCATTCTAAAGGACAATAAAGAATATATATTCCCATCAGTGAAGGAAACATCCTTACAAGAAGTTTCCTGCCAGATTACTTTGTATATGAGTGACCTCATCAGAAGCAGATGCAGCCCAACCCAGGAAAGGTGTTTAGCAGCTATCTTCATTTCCCATGCCTGGAATCACACACACCTCCCTACACTGGCTGTCACATGTCAAGAGAAAATGGCATTAAAGCTTCTAATTCTGTAGTAAATCTACAACCGTACATGGTGGGCTCATAGCCAAAAGATAAGTGACATAGGAAAACCCGTATCAGAAAGTCTGTGGGGCTACAAATTTCAATAAATGCTTTACATTCATTGTGTATTTCTATAGGAACACCCAACAAGATGAATAAATAGGAAGCAGATTGTACACTTTTGTTCTTTTTGAAGACGTATGCAACACAGTTTCTACATTTCCTCACAAAAGGATGAGCTACAGATTTTCTTATGCACCTAGAGAATATAAGGAATTTACAAGCCCACATTTTATCAACATGTTAACATGTTGATAAAATGTAGGACAAACAGGAAGTCTTCCCAAAGGAAAGATGATCTGGAAACTAGAAGAGGTATGATCAGGGTAAAATAATGTATGCACATATACCATACCCAAGTTAAACCAAGTCCTAACTCAGCTGTACAAAAGCCGCCTGTGGTATATTAGGATATTAAGAAAGTTACACGGAAGTAGCATTTAACATTTGAGAAGATGGTCACGCAGAGTTTGACATGGATCTGAGCCACAAAAGAAGCACCTCTAACTGAGATACATAGAAGTACTCCAGTAAATTTTAATAACAAGTGTTTTTTTATACTGCATCTGCAGTTGCTGATCAGATGCCAGAGAAGAAAAAGACAACAAGTATGTCACAGAGGAGTAGTTGGGGGAAATAAGCATTAGAAAGACCTGGGAAGTTAATTCAAACCCCTTACCTCCAAGTCTTTGTGGCATTCCCAGCCTGCACATAGAAGCCTCCCTGGCCAGTGATTCTAGTTGTCTCTGATAAAAGAAATACACAGATACCAAAGGCTGGTAATACCACTTTTCCTTGAAATGCATAGATGCTGCATAAAACTCCCTTCATCAGCAGAGCAGATACCATTGATGAAACCTTGACACAATGTCCTTGAAACCAGAGCAAGCATTGGCAGTTACTGGCAAGAGACAGAAAAGCTTAACTTCTTTATTTTCCTTTCACAGTGAGCAAAATTATTGAACTGTTACCATAAAGCACAAACATGCACCTGCAAATGAGAGCATTAATTATGAGTGCAGAGAAACTTTCATTCTTCTGTGTAAAAAAATGCAAAGCAGGGTCTGAAATAAGGATGGTTAGCCATCTCTAAACCCTTGTGACTAAAAATGTTTCTGATACTCACTAGCAGAAATAGAAGCAAAGAACACTCAGAGCTTCAAAAGATAGTCTTTAAACACTGAATGCAATCCTTCAGCACTTGTTGGGGCAGCTATCAAAAGATGCCCTCAGGTCATAGTACAGCCCTTCCATTTTATCTCCAGGACTCTATAAAAAAAGGCCCCTGAAGTGGTTTTTTTTTTTGTTTTGTTTTGTGGAGGGACTTCAGAAATGGAGGGGAAGATCTCCCTTCATAAAAAGATCAGCAGATTCAGACCAAAAAAAAATAGTACTTTCAGAATCATGAACCATTTACACTCTTAAGAGCATAATGTCCCAGCTTCACTTCCCAGGATCTGACAAGTTCAAAGTTCTGTGCTTAGGGAGATCTTTGATTTATCTTCCTCCTTCTAAGACAGTAGCACAGAATGGAGACGACTGCCAGTAGCTTTCAAAACCAATTAGTATTATAGTTCTGTAGCTTAAATGCATGGAAGTAAGTACCTAAAAAAAATCAAAGAATACATGTTATGCTTGTATTGGTGAGGAAATAAAATTGCCTCAAAGATCTGGAAAGTTAGCTGCCTCTCTGGTGATGTACATCAGTTTGGGGGAAATCTCACCACAGCAGACAGCATCCATGTAAGTAGGGGAGAGTAGGGCTGCTGCTCCCTTCAGTGCTCAGAAATCACAGCTCTGTGGTCACCCCACCTTTCCATATCCCCCAAAAGGTTTAATTTTTTTAATTTTTATTTTTGAGACACGAGTTTAGTAGCTAAAACAGGAAAATAAAAAGGCAAACCAAAATAAAGAAACAAACCCAAGCTTTTCAAATTTTCTTCCCTATGACAAAAGGTTCTTAAAAATTAAAGTGTAGATTCTCACACGACTCTATGAACTTTGACTTCACTACCACAATACTTGTGCTAAAATGAAGTTGAAAAAGCAGAGAGATCCATACCACTGTCATCTAGACAGAGTCCTTTGAGCTCCCAATGCTGCAGAGGTGCTTTGCCTTAAATTTAGCCTCATCATTTGGGTAGAACTTATAATAGCACATTGCTTTCAACTTTTGCAGTTTGGGAACATCAGACAAATACTCATTTAAGCACTGTTCAAGAGCCTTTTAACATCACTGTAATTTCCTATCTATGAACTTCATCTGTTGTTTGAAGGACAAACTTTCTGTATCTTTTTTAGCAAAAGGATACAAACAAAATCCACACATATTTGAAAGATCTCCTGGACCCTTGCAGCACTAGCAACTTTAAAGCCTTGAGCAATTGGAAAGAGGATGACTTGTACATGACAGATGCTGGCCACATTGCTTAATATACATTCTGGGAAAATACTCAGATACTCTGGCCATTAAATTGTCATAGCTGGGGATTATCACTATATGCATTAAAAAAAAAAAAGAATGAGCAGTTGCACATTTTTCTTCATGTACTCAGAAAACTTCAGAGCTTTTTTAAAAGCTTCTCCCACTTCCACCTCCTTTTCTTCTCTCTTACTCAGAAGCAGTGATGACTACGTGTGCCTCAGGAAGACTCTGACCACAAACATTACCAGCAACAGTCTTACAGCAACTGGGCTCTCCGAAGAGATGAAAGCAGTAAAAACCATTTTTCTATCAAACTGGACACCAAGATATCAATGTCTGGACTGTTAACTCCCAGGCATTCCGTTAATCCTCCTGCACATCTTATTTCTAGCAGGTTTGATGTTTGCAAGGTTTTGCCATATGTAGATGGTTGTGTTGAGAGACAGAGCTCAGAATAGACAGCTTTAAGAAAAACCTCCAGGACGGCAATACAGTAAATGATTACTTTTCAGAAATTGTTGTCCTCAGCAAATACTATAGCTCATACTGCAAACTCTGCAATCAATGCCCAAGGAACAGGATGGACTCCCAGAACTAGCTGCCTTCCAACATATACTGCAGCAAAATGCAGCACTACAGCACACAGCTTCAGGAAGTGCTACAGCCAGTTGCACCATCCCACTCAAATCCATGGATGCTAGAGAAAATACTTGCAGTTGGCACTTATTCACAGCTTCTGAAACTGTTGGAGTAGAATTTACATGGTTTAGATCAGATTTAAACATGCCTTGGAAGAGCTGTTTCTGCAGACCTCCCAAGACCTATATCATCCTTGTGGACTCAGGAGGCTTACTCATTAATTCCAAAAATAAATGGCGCAAAGGTCCCAATGAGTCAACAAGGAACTTGATAGCAAAAGACCTAGAGTTTAGGAACTAATCAGGCAGGCAACTGGGCTACTCCTAGATGTTAAAAGATTTCTTTCAATATGTCCTGCATTAAATTTTTAGGAAAACAGCCTTTGAAATCAACATCTTTTAGAAGATAGTATTGTCAATGCTGATTTAAATTTGTGCAGAATGCTGAATTCTGTATTATTAAAACCTAAATACTTAAAAACCAGCATTTAAATAAGAAAATATTCAGCTACAGAGTTTTACTCATGCTTAAGTTAGTAAAACTTTTTTCCCCCTTATTAGTCAGAATGACTTAAGCAAGTATTTTGTAATAAAAGGTTAAGACTGCTTTATGGAATTGGAAAAAATCTGTCCAACTTTTATAAGTGCAGCCTGGTATGTGGATTAAAGTCATGCAAAGGAATGCATGCATATCAGATATGACAAAAGAAATTGGGTGATCTTCTAGCAACTGGGGCACAGATACTTCTTCATGTTCGTATTTGAAGATGTGATTGTTAAAAATGGTGAAAATACTTAAGGGCTTTGGTATGACTCAGATATATAAAGGAAAGATTATTAGGCAACTTGCATCCAACTGGGGTAACAAGATTGTTTCCAAACTGTAAACTTGTACAATAATAGCTAAAGGTAAACCAAAAGCTTTGATACTTTAGAGCTTCACAATTTTACTCAACATATTCAAAAGACAATTGTATTGATACAGTTCTTCCTGTTCTTTCCAAACATCTATGCCTAGTGAGAGTTACCTGGACCATCTCTGCTAGGAAAAGTCACATTTCTGACCAGTTTAAAGCCGTGTTTAGAAATGTATTAAATATTTGCCTATTTTCAGGAGGATTTTACTGGTTTTCAGATATTAAATGGACCTACTTTCTAAATTAACAATTTTACTACTATAAACACCACAATCTCTGAATGAGGAAAAATCCCTGCTGTCAAAAAAATCACCTTTTTTCAGAGGACGAATGCCTAGAGAGTTAAAGCTTATTTTCTATTAGCTATGAGTATCTATTTCAAGATATATCCCTGTTTAATATCCCAGTTTTTATACCTAATATAATGTAATTATGTTTTTCAATATACCATAATTTTAAGAAGTCTTCAGAATCCAGAGTTCAAATATTTCAAATGTTTATTATGAATCACATTCACAGTGCAATACAAATTACATTAAAAGCTACACAAGAAATGTACGAAGAATACATTAAACACGTACCATTCTGTAATGCAAAGAATTCCTGACTCTTAAGCTAGAAGTGTTCTTAACACCTGTTAGCAAGAAATGGAAATCACAAGATAGATAAATAATTGGATTGAGAAACTCCTTCATTATTTAGGGATTTTTTATTAAAAATTCTTGATGTCGGTAAACAGACCATCCATGTTAAAAAAAAAGCAACACTGCTCTTTTCCCAGCATAGAAAAGTTATTCCACGGTTTCAAGCCTAGATTAATTTTCAGTTAATCTTCCTGTCCTCCAGCAACAGGAGTCACAAAAGTCCATTTAGCACTTTGTTTCCAGGACAGGTTGATGATACAAAAAATAAGCTATAAACATACACATAATCATGTGTCAGCATCTAACTTTGGAAATATTACATGTTAAAGTTTAGAGACCAAGATAGTCTGGTATATGTACTGCTGATACAAATCACATAATGCCAGCTCTGAAGTACATTATACAATTTCAATGTCCTGTCCATACCAAAATAATATTCACTGTACATGTCTAGATTAGTTCCTGTAAATGTTGACTGATGAGTTGTGCTAGTACTTTGGAGTGTAAGATAAAATTTTTAGCTCTTTTTACAGGCCTCACCTCACACTTACCAAAAAAAAACCCAAAAAATTCCTGGCTGCCTAAGTGCAAGTAAGTGGTAACTTCTGCTACCAGTTTAATTCTGGTGGCAGCTTGACTTTGTTAAATAAAAGCATTTCAAAGAAGTGGCAATTTTCTTACCTCTAGTACACCAATGATTTAGTTTATTCAGGACATATTCTTCCTTATTTAATCTATGAATAATTATAAAAATAGGTCCTAAGGACATATTCTTGAGTTTAAACTAATGGCAAGCATTTGCCCAGTAGCAACAAAATGACAATTCAGAACCTCTCTTGGGCATTACAGAATTATGAATTTCAGGAGAAGAGAGTCTTTCATGTGCTAATTAAAAAAAAAAAAAGAGATGTTTTTAGCCACCCACTTTGGAGCTCCAGAGCTGTGAAACTGATGAGTCAAGACTCATCTTCAGTTAAAATTTGCAAGATCTTCCCTTTTGATGGATGACCACAATGAGGAAATGGCTTTAGCACCTCAACACAGCCCCAATCCTTTCAATGAATTGTAAAGGCTATGCAAACTGGCAAGCCATGATTTAATTATGAAATTTGGTTTTGTGTGTCTGCATGCACAATTGGTTCAAGTATTACAGAGGGCTTGTAAACCTGGACTGAAGCTTTAAGTTCACGCAGAAAAATCAATAAGGATGTAATATGCAAAAATAAATCAATCATGTATTTAATACCATATAGATTTGCATTCTAATATGCATTATTTAGCAATAAGCATTATTTCTGAACACTATTGAAATGCATCTCACAAAATGCTGGTAGTACTTCTTCAGTCTGTCCTTAGAGTTAATACAAAATAAATCCTATGGCAGTGTGTAGCATTTTACAGCACTTTCTATATTACTTCTGCAAAAAAAAGCCTTCTTCTGGGGTCTAGCAAGGAAGAAGGGGTTTCTAATGCCATCAGAGTCCTTCTCTGACTACTGGCTATGTCCCTTCTAGCAAACAACAATATGCCAGAGGTTTATTGCTCAAGTGCAAAGAAACCTCAAATATATCCCATGTGTGAGCTGGCAATGCCAGAGGCAGCTGTATCACCAAAGAACCTGAGCAAACCTTAGAGCAGCTTCAGCAGAGCACTCATGCTCAGGATTCACCCTAAAGCAGAAAAAAACTGGTGAGTGCTCACTTTCCAGAATGCTGTTGTGACAACTGTCACCACAAATGCTGCTGCGAACAACTTTATTCAAAAAGCATGCTGCAGGAGAGTTAGCCAAAGTCCCAAACTGCTTTTGAAAGCATGCTACAAAGACAATTAATTTCAGACTAAGTTTTCAGAAAAAGTAAATGACTACAGCTTCCTTCCTGGACTCCCAGTAAAGACAAATTTGCATGTGGGAAAATTTTGAAGGGCAAATTTCACATAAATACACTTTCTAAACAATGTGTCTGAGTGAAAGATAGCAATTACTACTGCATCAAACTTGGATCAGCATTGCACTTTTAAAATATGTATAATCATTAGATGTTGTCAAGAAACATTCAAGTGTCAACAGATGTTTAGAAATCATTGTAAAAAAGTTAGTAGAAAAGCTCAATTGTTTTTGAAGTTAAACTTAAGTTTCAAGCACAATGCACATGGCTAGCTATGCAGTTTACTCAAGTTCAGATAATATTGTATTAAAAACCACCAGTGGCTTTATAAAAAGGATATATGAGAAATACAAAACTCAATGACAAAACTACTGCAATATTCAAGCCAAGTGACGTCCAAGTCTAAGACAAACCGTACATGAGCACCTTCATGCTAAACTTCACATTCCCATCTGCATGTCAGCAAAATTGTAGAAATTGTCTACATCTTGAGATGCTGATGCTTTGCTTTCCGATACAAAAACCTGTTTTGTTAAACAAGAAAATAGTCATGCATCAGTAAAAGCAGTCGTGCTCATTTGGAACCAGTAATGCTTATTTTTAGTTTTGCATTTCATGAGAGACACAACTCTGCTGGTTCCCACTGTGTGACAGAACAAATCCCAGTATTCTCAGCCCTGATGCATCCACCATTTGTTACTGCCACCCTTCCCTAGCACACATGCTGGCTGCATTAACCCTTGCCTTCAGGATCAGGAGCTTGGGGCTTCATTATTTAGGGGTCACAGCTTCAGTTAGCATCTAGTTAGATGTATTTTGATTGGTAAAGTCAACTCTCTCCAGGATAGCAGGGGAAAAATAAATACACAAAATCCTTAGACTGCTACTTTCCTTTAATAGAAAGGGAGAGTTTGTAAGAAAGACTTCCTTGTGCTATATTACCCTCAAAAAATCTTCATTGTTTCTCCAGCAGATGACTATTTTTTAAAAAGTAACTTCACTTATTTTTTCATTTTTCAAAATATATCAATGTATGTGAAAGTCCAAGCTCCAGCTACAAGATGACTGTTTTCCAGAAACTGGGCAGCCTAGTTCCAAGTAAGTCTTTTGAAAGGAACTGAAAGACAGCAGGGAGCTGCATGGATGCTAGATGTCCTAAAGATATTGAGGTCTTCTTTGAACAACTGCCTGAAAGCAAAGGGTTTGTCACTCTCCTGTTACCAGGAGTGCTCTAAATGTTTCATAAACTTTCTCAAATCCATTGCCATTTAGAGAAAGGGAGAGGAGGTGTGGTGTAAGGAAGTTAAAGAAGCTGACAGAAGAAAAAAGAACACTGTCTTTGAAGGAAGGCATTCTGTGGTATCCTACACAGCAAAAGTAAACATGGAAAAAAGTTGAAATCCCATCATATTATCTTTGTTGTGGTTTAATAAACAGGCCACCACAGTTAAGTGACTAAAACCAAGACTTTAGTGGATCTTCTTCATACTACAATTATAGAACTTGATTTTGTGTTATGTGAAATAACAGTTTTAAGTGGCAATCTTGTATTCTTCAGTGGATATGGGGATTCAGAACTTTCTTTCCTAGGACAATTTTCTTGTCAGCAAAAAGTAACTCATGTTTTGAGTACAAAAAATCAAAACAACAACAAAAGGATATTCCAATTTTACTACCCATGAACCGAAAAAGATTGTTTGAGCTATTTCATGGTCAAGATATAGTGTTGACATACTACACATTCTGTAATATTTTCTGTGAATAAAGCAATACACCAGCCTACCTTGGTGCCACTAAAAACTTCATTTACGGTGCTTCGACACTGTTCCACAGCACCATCTCCATTGAATTCCAAAGCAACCACTGGACCTAGAAAACAGGTTCATCTAAAATCAATAATACTTTTAAGCTTGGCATTGAAACAGTAGATTTCTCAGCCCATAGTCTCAACCCATAGGGAATTGTGAAGCTTGCAAGAAGCATTTTATTTTTTCGGTTGAGCAGCCCCATAACAGAAGATAAAGAATTAAAAAGACTTAAACATGTTACAAAAAAAAGTACAGTGTTATCTGCAATTTCATGCCTTTTTTTTTTCCAGAGATTTGGACAGGATTCTAGTTTTACTTCTTGAAAGGCAGCAATAGCACAAAAATGCTAAGGAGTCAAGGCATGATGGAAGTGAGTCAGACTACACTGCTCAAATAGTGAGCCATTTCACAGACATCTGGAGTGGGACTGAGTCATTCAAGCATTTTTGCTTCAGTCCCAAGATAGTGAATTGCCTGATTTTTAGACTTGTTCTCACCCACTATTTGCAGATCTGCTTTCTCTGGTTTCATTCTGAACATGGTATTCATTCCCACATAACTGCAGTATTGCCCATAAGCTGGACTACCATCTTACAAGCGCACTTACTCCGGTCCTATTCTGACAATGAGCATCACAGACCTCTCATGTCACCATGAAAAAACCTGCATGTTGCTACCAAGTTTGGGAATGTGCAGTGAGCTTTAGCATGTAACACATAACAAGATGTCAGTACTTCTGAAAGAAGAGACAAAACCCAACTGCAGTCATATCAATAGAAAGGCTTTTGAAATACTCAGACAGCACATCAGTTACAAACAAGAATTTTAAACACTCATCTGCTTTATGTACACCTATACTGATTTGCTTAAATAATTTATGCAGAAACACCAAACAGCTCAGTGGTGAGCAGCACTTGTGACAAGTCAAAAAATAGTCTAAAAGCACGAGCTTTTTTTGACGACTCCAGGCAGATCTGCATGTACCACTGCTCCTGAACTGTGCAGTTGGACCACTAGAAACTAGAAACACAAAATAAATGTGAAATAACTCATTTCTGATGCCTTCAGGAGCTTTGGCTGGTTTAGGGCCTCACTGAGGCTTCCAAAACTCATCTCAACAGGTTTTACAGAATGCCCTTGAAACACAAATTTGCCCTTCATTCCTCTTCTTTCTTCTCCAGAACTCTCTAGCGACAGATTCCTATATCAAGAGGAGAAAGAAAACACAAACTCACCTTTTTCCAGCAGTGGAATGAATTCTAATGCACTCTGCTGGAAAACTCGGTGAGCATCCTCTGCCTTCATTAAAACCTCTTTAGTCTGTACCAGCTGAAAGCCTTTGCTAGTCATCTGTTAACAGAGGAAGAATTCATGTTAAAAATGCTTCTAAGACAGAGTTCAACTTGAGTATCCAGATTACACCGTAATAGACTCATTTTTCCCATACACATTAGGCCTCAGAGCAAAGGGACCCTTTTTGCTCTTTTCAGAGATCATTTGCTTTTTCTACACTTCTGTTTATTTTCATTCCATTCATCCAGATTTTCTCCTCTGCCCTAGTGCACCTAGAGGAATAAATGTGAATGTTTTTGTTTTATATATTAGGGCCCAGGGTTATGTGTTTTTCCCCACAACCCCTCACAAGCAGAAACTAATGGGAGTTAAAGGCATTCAGCATCTGGAAACAAGTAGTCAGTTCTCTTTAGTCTGCAATAGGTCAGTCAAGAATTAGCTCAGACTCTCATCTATCCACTGCTAAGTTTTCAGTTTTGGAACAAGAGTTAACAACATTTGAAAACATATATACATGTCCCACCCCCTCATTTTTACTCCAAATCTGATATGAAACTAAAAGCACGTGGGAAAGGAGCAAATACATTTTTACTTCTAAAACATCCATTAATCTGCAGAGCAGTAAGATTTCCACAGAAACTCACTAACTAGTCCTTTAGCATCTTCTTAATTCTAACTTCTAAATATCTACTAACAGAGGAGAACACATCTATTATGCTCCTCCTGTAGCTATTCCTTTGTCAGAAAAGAAACCACCCGTAAGTATCATTATCTCCCTTCACTCAAGTAACTCAGTAGCTCAGACCCATGAAAGTCCAGCTGGGCAGTGGGGAGGCATGGAGACACCCTACAGCTTTCTTTCCTTGCAGATAAAAACCCAAGGGAAAGAGCTCCACCAGATGTTTAGTTGATCATACAACACTGTAATCAGCAGTTTTTGCAGATAGCACTCTCAGATGCTGCAGCCCATGGTTACTGGCTCTACTCTGTGACATCCTTGGCACTTGAGGATGGTGAAAGCAGCCAGCCACTCCCAGGTTTTAGCCCCAGGAAAGTACAAACTCAGCCAAGCCTGGAAGCTGTTGTCTCTCAGGAAAAAAAATAAAAAAAGAAAGACCAATTAAAAAAAGCTATTTAAGTCATTGAAGACAGCTGACCAGCCATGACAAACACTCACTGCCCCTTTTCAGAAAAAGACTTTCCAACACTGGATGACACAGGAGATGATACATTTTAACACTTTTTTTTTTTTTTAAGACTCTCTCTTAGTACTGGAAAAACTTTCAGGACAGACTTTTGTTAGCTGAGACTTTCAGGACAATAAGCTAACAAGTTAATCGGTTACATCCCTCTCACAAGCATTGTCAATCACTTACTCTATATCAAATCAACTACATATTTTCTTCAGAGCATTGCTTTGCTGTGCCATGATGGAAAAGTACACCAGAACTGTTAGAGGACAGATGTGCAACTCACAGGATGCCAACTGTAAAGCAACTGACTGATTAAATGAGATTCAGTCTCCTACCTTGCTTTGAAGTTTTAAACAATGCAGTTGATCAGTATGGTCAGTAGACAAACAGAGCCTCTAAAGTTCCCCTTCAGGGAGAATCAGAGGCTGTCCACAGGAATGTTGAATTAGGAATTGAAAAGCCTGAATGAAGACAAAGGTTGCTCACCTCATCAATTAACTTCCTGGCATTTGCAGTTGTGTAGTCACCGGCAAAAAACACGGCCAAACACGATTCATCGCTGTTTTTCTGTCTCCGCCCTCGAGTTATGGGTATTATGCTCTTTGTGGCATCAGTAGAAACCCTGACAGCTTTCAGCTCTTCAGAGCTGGGCAGAGGAACATAATCTTGGACTGCAGCAGTTTCAGGCAAAAGGCCCCAGTTATTTTCTCCAGACACAGGGGTAAAGTCATGGATGTTGCTCCACGTGTTATTGAAGATACTCAGACCAGCATCTTTAAATTGTAAAGCAAGCTCAGGATAATAGTACTGGAAACATCCAAATTTCATACCTGTGGAGGACTCGATAATGGGCTGGGTGGCACAGCATAAGAACACCTCCAGCTTTCTGCAGTCCCGTGTGCGGAACTGCTGGCAGGCAACCACACACTTACAATCTTTGCAGTCACGGAAGAACACGCTGCCTTTTATTGGTCCTAAAAAGATTTGGCAATTTACACAGTCGTCAATGGTGATTGTAGCAGAATGGTCAAATATGTAGATTTGACAGTTCTCGCAGTCCTGAATGACAAATTGTTGCCCTGCTACTTTTCCAGGGAGTCGACCCACAGTTTCGTTCTTAAGTCCGGAAAAAGTGTAATCTTTGGGGTCAATCTGAAGGAGGAATAAAATAAAAAAAAAAAGGTTAAAGTCTTCAAATACAGAGAATATTAAAATGCTAAATGCCCCTTGACTTGCATTGATTGAAGTACCACCGAATAGTACAGGATATACTGCCACAAGGGTCTTCAATGAGTGATGAAAGATCAGAAGCAACTCTTTCAGCTAAACTACTGGAATACACAGTATTGAGATATAACTAAGAACTGAAACTACACTTCTGAAGATCTCCAGGGGAATAAAAAAAAGCAACTCAGTTCGTCCTTTAATAAAGAAAGGGGCAAGGGGACCTAGTTTTAACTGTAGACTCTGATCTGTTTCAACAAGGATGATGGTCCTGGGTAGAGTAGTAACTGTAATAAATAAATTATCCAACATACTTACAGATTCATAAAGCTGGAGATACACAGTATTTTCTACAGATCCATAAGGCTGGAGATACACAGTATTTTCTTTTTTGAGTAATTTTCTTGGTCATATTTTACCTCAATATGTTGCAAGGAAATCTTGTTGCTGTCAAACAGTATCTTCTTTATTATGTTTGCAAACTACAAAGAGCTCATTAATGTGTGCCACAGCATTATCTCGTGCTAACAATGACAAGACTTTTGTGCTAACAAAACATACAAGATTGTTTTAGCTATGTCCAAGAAGCAAAAACTGGCAGTGGTGGCACAGGGGGCATGTTTGCAGATCTCCTCCACACTCCAGCATCCCTCTGGCTGGGGCAGAACACTTGAGGAAGGCTGTGGCTTTCCCTGGCACTCTCCTTTAGAGAGCAGCAACTCACAAGCCACACAGCACCTGGGATGGATGCAGTACAGGTGGAAAGCATGAATAATACAGCCCATGCTGTCCTAAAACCAAAGAAATCTGAGCTAGCTCATTTCTAGTTGTAAGTTAAGTCTCAAGCCAATTTCCTGGAGCAAATTCTACTCTGCCCTCTTGTGAAAGCTCATTAAAATAGCACTTAGAAGTGTGTAAGTGAATGACTAACACAAGACCTCTTCACCAACCTGCTCTCTGATTATCAGCCTCGACGCCCCTAAACTTTGCTGTACCATAATCAGTTATCATGTATTACCACAGTTTTGATGTAGTTCAATTCCTAAAAATACTTCTTCCTAGCATGTCTAACATTGACACAATATTTAGAGGCCAGGAAAAGGTATAAACCAGAATGGGCTAGCACCAGACATTCATTAAACCAGCCCTGGTAGCTTTTGACTGAAACAGCCAAAGGAAGCTAAAAATCTCTACCAGCTGAGAAAATTTATTTCATTTTATGCAACATATATGACCTTCAGACAAGAAAGGAGTTTTGCAGTTGGTGAATCTTCCAAATAAAATGCAAGTTGCAACAATGAAGATGGCTTCCTAGAATTCTCTCCTCAATCATATTTAACACCACAAGTACACATCCAGGGAAGTTAGCTGGAAGTGTTACAAATAAAACTGGGAGACTCAAAAGATAAGGGACACCTCATGGAGACTCAGTCACACAGCATGCTTTGGATTCAAACTCTCCAAGATCCTTAGTCTCAAGTAATGTTACATATTTGAATATACAAGTTACTTACCCTCATATTCCCTCTTACTTGAGAAAACAAATATCAAAATTGCTTTTGGACATATTCTCCCCAAGCATCTCCTAGAACATGTATGTATGTTTGTGTATATCTGTATGTTGGGTGTTGCTTTTTTTTTAATGATCACAGGAGACAGACTCACTGCTTTCAAAAGAGGCACAGAGGAACAGTTACTTCTCTTAGGAATGACAAGTTCAGTGTTTCCAGAACTCACAGCACTTTTGAAACTTGGAACCCAAGCACATCTTTCTGAATTACTCTGCTCTACAAAGCCTGTGAAGCAGCACTAGCTCATCCTACCCAGTGGCCTTTGCAAGGACGTGTGAAACTTCACTCTGCAATTTTACTTAGGCCTAGGTGAAAAACGCTGGTTAGTCAGCAAACTCACAGCTTATAGACAGTTTCAAATTAGAGTTTTTGAGTACCAACAGTAGTCAAGTTAAAGATAAAACTTCAGCTTATTATCAGATTCAGGAGCTCCTCTTTATTTGCCTATTTTCCAGAACTAAGAGTTCCACCTTGACACAGCTTTTACTTTTCAGTTTGTTGGCCATGCCAAGGAAATTTGCACATTTCCTCTGATTTTGTTTTGCAGTTATCCTTTTAAAGACTAAGAGTATTTATTGATTAACACTGCAGTACAGACTGGAGAGTTTGCATGGAATAGATTTGATACTCTCTCCCCCCACTGGGTTATTGCCCCTGAGAGGACAGGATATAAGACTATAGCAGATATAAATATTTCACTTCTCCTGGGTGAAAGAAACATGCCAGAGAAACAGGCCTGAAGGCAGAATCATGACTATGAGGATGCATCCAGCAGCACCTTATATGCCCATAGGATTACAGGATAGTTTAAATTGGAAAAGAGCTCTAAGTCCATCAAGTGCAACCCTTAACCTGACACTGCCAAGTCCACCACTAAACCATGTCCCCAGTTGCCACATCCACACATCTTTTAAATACCTCCAGGGATGGTGACTCTGACACTTCCCTGGGATGCCCATTCCAACTCTTGCCATAAAGAAATTTTTCCTAATGTCCAATCTAAGCCTCAATGGAGCAACTTGGGGCCTTTTCATCTTATCCTATCGGTATCTACTCGGTATCCTACTCGGTACTTGGGAGAAGAGACCAACCCTGACCTCCTACAGCCTCCTTTCAGGTGGTTGTAAAGAGCAATAAGGTCTTCCCTGAGCCTCCTTTTCTTCCAACAACCACAGCTCCCTCAGGTGCTTATCATCAGGCTTGTACTCCAGACCCTTCACCAGCTCCATTGCCCTTCTCTGGACATGCTCCAGAACTTCAGTGTCTTTCTTGAAGTGAGGAATCCAGAGCTGAACACAGGATTTGAGGTACAACCTCAACAGTGCCAAGCACAGGTCATGGCCCTAGTCCTGCTGGCCACACTTCTTTTCATACAAGCCAGGATGCCATCAGCCTTCTTGGTGCACATTCACCATCTCTGAACTCTTCAGGTATCATCAACAGGTTAATATTAAATCACTGCAACCACCTTCCTTCCCCTGGCAGTGAACATCAACTGCTTCTTAAGCTCTGTCTTGGCAACATTGCAAAAAAAAGCAGACTAGGAAAGCCAAAAGAAACAGAAGAAAGTAAAATCTTCAGTCTCATACAACCATAACCAGGGCTATATATATTTCTCTGCCCATTCATTTGGTGCTCCACTGGCTATAAAATCTTAAGCACATGTCAGGTCAGGAAGACTCAACTATTTGATAACTCATCTACTTGTCCTTAGTATTTGGATAAAGTTTCAAAAACCATTTTACCCAGACAGATGCTTTACTCTCCAGCCCTTAACACGTTTTTTAAACATCTTTTTTCCCCTGGCTGATATAAAATTCAAAAAGTGCCAGTATTCACAGCAGTAGCTTTTAATATTCCAGTTGAATTTAAAGAGTTCTTAGAGTAGATGAGAATTGCACATTAATAGATATTGGCACAGCTCAGGAGTTGAAGCCTCCTAACTGAAGTGGCTAAGTACAGGTTCAGGAATTACTCCATAGAATGACCTAAAATAACCAGATGTGATGATGAAAAAGCCAGCCCTTCTTACAGGGCTAATATTTTTCCTTCTCATAACAGCCACAGAAGCCTAATCTTTGTTTCTGAGCAATTACACAATGGTGAGAAGTCTGTTACAAAGGGCTACAGGATAAATTGTAAGGAGCAAGGATTTGAAAGAACAAACAAAAGGAGAGAAGTGAAGGCAAACGAGTTTGTCACAGCTCCTTACAGCTCCAGGGCATCCTGTTACAAGTGCAAGGTGCATTAAGCAGCTTTGCTTCCTGCAGACACTTGTCTTGCAAGAAGGTCAGAGGCTATGTGAAAGCTGCACATGACATACATCTCTTCAGCCACCACTATCCAGTTTACTGGCAACAAAACTGGGCAGCTCCCAGTTGGAAAAAGGCTTGCAAGTACTAGATCTTCACAGCTGTTAGTGGTAACTGTACCTAGAATCAAAGGATCCCAACATCTTGAACTGTTTCTGGTATGAGCTCATGTCTTAGCAAGACTTTTTCACAGGCTCCATCAGGGAAGGAGTTTCAGTCAACAGTGATACACCCCTACAAATATGAGAAGGTACTGCTGTTCTTAACAGGTTACAGTTCTCCTCTAGTTAGCCTTGTTTAGGCTGCTGAGCAAACAGTTTGTAAAGTATTTCTAAACCACTTACACTAAGGTCTTCTCTTTTTAATATCTTCTCAAAAAATCATCCCCTATCTCTAAGTCACTACAGATGGCAGTTCAGAAAAGAACTTACAGCTGATAATATACAGAAGTTGGCTGCTGACCCAGTGACATTAAAAGCTGAGCCTATAGGGTAGGCACATCAACTTAAGAAGCTTTAAGCACTATTTTTGTCAGCAGGGGAATTAACATTAGGGAAATAAGAAAAAAAGTGCATTCCCAGGCCTAGACACTTCTGCATATTCATACTTGCATGGGTTTGGTGCCCTCAAGTAATGAGTTGCAACATCCTCTGGAGATTGCTTGTTGAAGTTACTCACCCACTGGCAGATTTCAAGATTCTTGCACAACAAGAAAAGGTGGAAAGTGTAGTGAAGATTCCTGTCTCTAGCAAATAGTTTTTCACTTTGGAGCATCTCTTGCACACCCTAACTTTAGAAGTGGCCAATACAACAGTCTGAACGCTCATTTCATTCTATTCTTGGGAATCTTCATGTTTTTCCATAATGCCCATAACAGCATAAAACAGTCATTCACATTCAGCAAACCACTGCTAAACACTGCATACAGAAAAAGTGAAAGAAGAAAGGAAGCTACCACAGGCCTGTATTTGATCTAACTGGAAATACTGCTTAATATGAACCTTCTGACTGTTTCTCAGTTGATCTGACCACATTTTGAGAAAAACAGCAAGAGTTTATCTGGTGCAGCAGGAAGCATAATGGAGATACCATGACTTAGTCTGTCCTTAAATCCACTGTTTAGAGAAAAGAAAGTTATTTTATTAATGCTCAAAAATAAAGTACAAAATGGCTACCTAAACAAGATCTAGACAATTCAAGATACCCACACGAGCTCAGACCATTCATGAAGAATCCACAAATATAACGTAACTAACAAAAGACTGACTTAGGCAAAAAGTGAAACCTCTTGAGGTTTTAAACTGTTTAAATACAGCTACACAGCACAATAACAATGATAGCTGCATGTTTCCTATCAACTAAACCAGTTAAGTTGCAAGTCAGTTGACCTAAAGCAAAACTTTACTTGTTCCTCTTAAAAGTTAAAAAAATCATCTGGGAAGGAAAGTTCCTCTAAGCTCTAAATGCCACTATGATCATAATTAATCTAATCCTGCTTCTTTGAACATGAGACAAGAGCAAAAAAGATGAAGCAGCCGTTTGTGTTCCTTCTCCTGTGGAGGTCATGAGTGTATCTTGTATCATCACAAGGCACAAAAGCCCCAGTTCCTGTCTGTACATACCCATATTCAGTTGCTGCTGTTAGTCATACAGTGGGAAACAAAACCAACCCAGGTGGAAAGCTAGCTGAAGGAGGCTGGGAAGGGCTGAGCATCACCCAGTTCCTCTCCCACCCTTGGTCAGAAAAAGACTCTTATGACAGCCCAACAACATCAAGAGACATAAGAAGTCCTCAGGATGCAATGCAGTACTAACAGACTCTGGAATAAACTGTGCTCTACTTCCACTCATGGACTGAGAATCCCAGAGCAGCAAGAAACTGAGTGTTCATTGTTCTCCTTTCTGTTTTCAAGATAATCTGATCCCTTGGTTCTTCTACTGCACCATAAGTAATCTCCACCCAGTACTCTGAACCCAAGGCTCAGAAAGCATTACAGAGACCCCAGCAGATTTACAATGGAATCTGAATTTTATTAAATTTTGAATACCTTAAAACTTCTGTCCTCACTTAATACATAGAAATCTGAAAAGGCTCCTCAAACTCATATACTTTCCTTAATTTCAATTCAACTACCAGCATATTATAATATTTTCTATTTAGAATATCCTACCACACGGTCCATTTTTGGGACTATTACACAAGAGTTACATGGTCACTGGGATATCATCATACTTCTCTTTGTCTAGGGCTACACTAGCAGACAGACAGTGTCAATTCAATCATCCTTTGCCATTAGAACATCATTAAAATAGGCTCAACTAGCAATGATGTCCTTCAGAAGCAGAAGAAATAGTTTTGTTGGAGGAACCCCTCAGGTTCAGTCATTCCTCTACACATTCCTAATCACACAAACATGCACACAAGTGTGCCTACATTTTTCTGCCATGTCAGGATGGCATTAGTTTACAGGAAGACAGCTGGACTGTCTGAGCAGCAAGACATACTCACCTGTAAGAACATACTGAGCATAGTTTACAAGAACTACAGACAAACCTGCTTGTGAAACAGAACTATAAAACCACAGCTGCACCACTGAGTAGGAAAGCCTAAAATTAGAAACACATCCCCAACCCAAATGGTGGAAATAAACATCAAAAGGCAATTTAGCATATCTGTTGATGGAGTTGAGGTTTTTAGGGTTTAGAATACAATTCAATGCACTGGATCGATAAAAAGGAGTCTTGATGCCATAAGTTTTCCAACTGACTTCAATTTAACTTTGTGTACAAACACAACTTGTGAAATAAATAAGTATATGTGAAGCATCACAAATGAAAAAGCAATAGACAGCAGGACAAGGTATCACAGACAACCTTTAAAGTTACTACATTAACTCTGACAGGGTATCACTTAATACAAACTGAGCAGCAAGTGCTCAGTACTCCCTCACCTAAGATAAGGTGATTCCAGGGGCTTTCTTAGTTTAATGTATTAATCTTACACCCAAAAAGCCCAATGAAAAATAAGGCTGCAAAGAGCAAGAGAAATGAACTTAGACATTAAATAGCCATTCTTAGGCTGTACAGTATGAAATTAAGCAGCTAATTTGATGGTTTACACAGTTCACTAGCACAGCCCAAACTCGCTGATTCTTCTGGTTTGTAAGAGTCTTTTATAGAAAAAGAGGAAGTTTTACATGCAATACATGGCCACGGTTTTTTTACTCCACAGAGATAGATTGTTGTTGCTGTAACAGTTTCATGTTAGCTTGAGCCTTCTTCCAGCAAGTTAACAACAATCATCTCCTTAGCAACAAGGCTGGCTATTCTCTGAATCAAGTCTTTCTACATCGTGACTTTCCTTCTTTTAGTTTTCAAAGTTAGCTGTACATAAGTAGATGGGGTAAAAATTCTCATACCTGTTGAGCTTTAGCTGGTCAATTTGCTCTAAAATAAAAAAAAAAAAAAATTCCAAAGGCTGATTTAGTAATTTACTTTTAAGACCAAGTTTTGTTATGTCACTAAAATATGGCTTCAGTACAGCCCCTCTGGCTGTGAGAATAGGTTCCATACAAGTGACAAGTGACAAGAACATACAAGTTTTCCTCTCCTTCTCTGTCTGCTCCCTAAATATCTGCTATGCAGTCAAAGCAATAAGCCCAACACAGACTGCTCATCTTTATCCTCAAGGAACCAATTCCTCCAGGCCACGCGCACACTCTCTAGCTCATCTCCATCTAAGCTTGTCTTAATCTACTTGGAAGACTTAAGGGACACCCTAGAGCACCTGGCCAAGTTTAAAATCAAGCAAGCTAAACATTTAAATAAGTTCATGCATTTTCTTTTGTAAAGAAATGTGGCCTAAAGGTTTGAGGATTTTATTTGTTGAAATCACATTAATTACATTTTTTGCCTGCCCAGTTTCCGCTTCCCGCACCCGAAGGCAGCTGGGAGAGGAACAGAGGCCTGGTAGGGCTACAATGTCATTATATATTTAGGAAGTGAAACTTGAAATGATGCTAGGAAGAAATACATTTTATCCAGCATTTAAATATGCTTTCCCGCTTGAGTCTACATGACTGCCTCTGGGAGCTCTGGAAACAGCAGGGGAAAGGATTTGACTTCATCTGTCTTTTTAGGGGCTAATAAGCTAGTTCTATTTCCTCCAAACCCAAACCAGCAGCGCAAACACCCAAGCAGGAAGAATCAATATCGGCAGTCAGGACACATGGTACAAGTTTTGTGCCTCCGCTCCAATGCCAGGCGCGGGGACTCGCCCGGGCACAAGCAGCTCCCCAGCCATTAATCCCGGTTTTCTCGAGTGAAGCACGCACCCAGGGGACTCCACGCTGTCTCAGGAATCCCGAGGGCAGGCAGACACCTTGGGGACTGTCACAGCCAAGCCGCCTGCCCACAGGGCGCTGTCCCACCGGGAGGCAGCGCCAGCCCCTCGGGAGCAGCCCCGCACCGGGACCGATGCTCGCCCCGCCGGCAGCCGCGGCATCCAGCGCGCCGCCCTCTCCGCTTGCACAATTTGAGACTGCCTGGTAAAATCCTTAGGCTAAACACTTTTTAATTGTTCAAATAAACGCATTGAACTGCGCGGACCGAGCCGCAACAGTGGGACCGGGGAAGGCGTGCTCCCTGCCGGAGCACACACCCCGGACGGCAGGAGAGAGCGGGACGCTGCCCACTGAGAGAGGCGACAGCGACAGCCATAGCCATAGCCATAGCCCTAGCCCTAGCCCGCAACACCAGCCCCATCCCGCAGCCCAAGCCCCAGCTCGGAGCCGCCGGGGCGGTACCTTAGCTCGCAGGTCCCAGCTGTACTGCGGCGCCTTCTGCTCGCCGCTGGCCGCGTCCTGCCCGGCTCCCGCTTGCGGCTGCAGCGGCAGCTGGCCGCCCTGGGCCGGCTTCCTGCGGCGGGAGAAGAAGCACCCCATGGTGCTGCTGCCGCCGCTGCCCGGCGGGGAGAGGCTGGCGGCGGGGAAGGGCTCGCCAGCGCCGCGCCGCCCCGCCCCGCCGGCTTCCGGTTTTCTCCCGTCTCCCGTAGCGACAGCGACATTTCCCCCCGCCTTTCCCTTCCCCTTCCCCGCCCCGTCCCTCTCCAGCCATCGCCTCCGGCCGGCGGTCGCGCCCGGCGGGGCGGCGCCTGACAGCGGCGAGGGCCGCCGGAGGCAGCGCACCGCGGGGCTGGGGGGCCGGGGCGAGCGGGACAGAGCGGTTTGTCCGTGATCGACATCGCTGCCCCGCCCCGGGGAGGGTTCCCTGCCGCCCGTCCCGCGGGAGCGGCTCGGAAGAGGCGGTGGCTGCCCGTGAACCCAGCGCTCCGCCGAGGTGAAACCTGTGTTCCGCCCGGAGCCGTGTGCGGGTTCAGCTGTGCATGTCGGAGGCAAACCGCCCGGTTCGGGGTGTAAATACAAACCAACTAATCCTGCATCACATCGTTTCGTCATTTTCCTATGGATACACCGGCGCGGTCCCCTCGGGACGCGTGCCACCGCCTTTCTCGCCGCCCTGGAAGCGCTGCCCCAGCAGACCCGGCTTCTTGCAACTGTTTCAGGGCAGCAGCAACGGCAAGCGGCGGCGTAAGAGCCCCCAGCGTTCTGCTTTGTGCTCCCTTTGCAAATAGATAGTCGGGCTTCCCATGACTGGCTGTGGCTTGCGGGTTTGTTGTATGGCTTGGTTTTCTTTGGCTGTTTTTTTCTCCCAGAGTAAAAACTCACACTTTTTTTATCAGACTGTCTGACCAGTCAAAAACATTTTTCCCGAGATTTTACAGACTTTTTTCCTGTGGTTGAGCTGAAATACTTCAAAGTTGTCTCTGATGCTTTGTTCAGTTCCTCCAGAAAGTATCCACCTGCTCTGTTGTGGGGTCCCTCATGGGCCACACTGCAGATATTTGCACCTTCTGTGGTCCTTTACATGGGCTGCAGGGAAATCCTTGCTCCAGCACCTGCAGCACCTCCATCCCCTCTTTCTTTTTTGACCTTTCTGCTCACAGTGGAATTCCCCACTTTTTTCTCCTCACTCCTCTCTCTCTCTCTCTCTCACTGGTACGTAGTGGTTTTCTCTTCCTTAAATATGTTTCCCCAGGGGTGCCACTGGTGTTACTGGAGGGGCTCAGCCATTCGCCATGGTGGGTCTGTTGGAGCTGTCTGGAAGTGGCTGTGTCCAGCATGGGACAGCCCTGTTTCCTCACAGAGACCACCTGTGCTGCCAGCACCTGGCCACCTACACCCGGCCCATACCCACCAACAAAACTTCTGAGACATTCTGTGTAAAACAAGGGATGACATTGCTGCTGTAGGAGCAGAAGAGATGAGAAGCCAGGAAATGTGGCAGAGCAGTGCTCTGCCAGCTGAGCAGACTGAAAGGCTTGTCCAGCTCAGGGCCCCGAGGACAGCAGGAAGGAGGAAGTGAAACCAAGTGCTCATAAATGGTTGCTAAGGAGGAGGTGTGACTGACACTTGTTTTGGCGTCATCTTTACCTCAAAACCATGTGCCTGGGCAGTAGTGAAGCCTGCTCTGAGTTTTTGAAGCTACAGGCCAATAGCTACCCTCAACACCACCAAGCACAGTTTTACATCTCAGCTGAAAAGCGAATTTGCTCGATGCCATTTTCTTGGGCACTAGTTTGCTGATCTTCATCTAATCCTCTGTGCACCAGCTCTTTCCCCCCAGTTTTTGTCTCAAACCAGGACACACAGTGTGTCCAGCTAGGACAGTTTGAGACTGTTTGCTAATGCAGGAGTCTGATACACCTCACCTTCACCTCTTCTAGCTCTCTCTCTGGAAGTCTAACAGCCCTCCCAGACATCTGTATTTCATACAGATTAGCAAAGTTCTGCAGCCTTTAGGCAACCAGGCTCCTCTTTCTGTGCACCCATTAAAAAAAATAGAAGGAATACAAAGCAATATTTGATACCTTTTTGTTAAAAACTAAAATACCATTTGATTAAGCTAAAACTAACAGAACCTAAAACTATGTTACTAGAACATTTTTATCTCATATCAATTATTGGATTACCTGTTGTAACAGAAAACTTTATAGTCTGTGAGTGTAAAGAGACTTCTTTCACTGCTGAGATGCACTGAGCTCTCTAATGGAAATATCTCACCACTGTTGTAGGAATGCATCTAAAAGGTATTCAAATGCAAGAAAAATAAAGTTACTTTTACATCACTAATGAGGAGATGTAAGGCAAATGCAAGTTTCAGAGTTGAGATTTTTCCCATGTTGCTATGATCAATATACTTGTCCTGCAAAATTATCAGTCCCATAAAAATACAGGATTTTATTATGACTGCAGCTGATCAGGAAAGGCTGTAGGTTTCATTTCTCTGGCATAGCACAACCTCTCAAGCTCTAGGGTGTTTCCTGACACCAAAGCTCCAGAGTACTTATTCCTGATCAAATTAATATGACTTGTAATTTATAAGCATGTAACTTCTTAAGAAATCCCAAATGCATGTCTGAGTTCTTCATTCTCTATTCATCTGCCAGCCAGACCCAACCCTCTTGGCTCTGAGATCTGATACAATCATAGCCTGAAGTGTAGTAATACAAAATTGCAATAGTATCATAGTCACTACCAACCATGACTACATTCACCTTAATTTCAACAAACTGCTGTAATTAGTGATTTCCCTCATGGGGGTGTTGTGAAATATATCTAATTACAGTCTAATACAGAGTTTTGTGATCTCCAGAAGTGCTATCTAGGTAACTGAAAAGTAAAACATTTTCTGTGTAAAGGTCATATTCTAAGCTATTCAGTGAGACTTGCTGTATTGGTAACTTCTGGGCACACACAGCTCACAAGGAGCCTTTCAGATCTCTGCTGTCCTTCCTAGGGGGGCAATGATGCCATTCTCAGGCAGATAGGCAAAGAACCTGTACGGGTTGTGTCTCTGGCTGTGACTGGCTCTCATCCCCACACCGCCTGGAAGTGCTTGCATGCCCGCAGATAAGATTCTAACTCCCTTTCCCCCTTTCATTTGACAGTCTTCTGCATTGCCCCAAGAGCACAGAGAGGGATTTCTCAGTAAACATCAGGACCTGGAAACCTGCCCAGGTCTTGAGCAGGTATCTTAAGGAAGCAAGAGCTCACTGTGTGCACATCTGCACTTCTCCTATCATGGGCTAGAATCTGTTTGTCTTGGTGTTGTTGGAAGCCTGACAAAATGCACAAAGCCAGCTCTCACAGCCTTCTTCTTTGTGAGATTCATTGTATTCTCTGTGTGTCTCTTAAAGCTCTTGTAATTATACCTTTATGACAAAATTGAAGTGTGTTTTGTTTAAAGTGGGTTTTAAATCCTGTTGGTTATAGAGAAGACCTTGAAAATACAATTTCTAAGGCATGAAAATAAAGAAAACAAGAGCTTAAATACTTTCTAAAAGCTCCTTTCATGTTTTCTATCAGGAAAGATTATAAATCCTGTGTTTGTGATCCTAGCAACTTACTAAAATTGATATAAAGCTTTGGAAAGAATTCCTAGTTAAGATTAGATTAACCTATACTCATACAAAAGTGTGAATTACAGATGAATCCCTCCATAGTATTCAATTCATTACATAGTATTCAGCTGAAAGGAAGGGAAGGATACTTTACTGCTGGGTTCACTCTCTGAGGCTGTGTTTTCATAGACATTTAAGACAGAGCTGTCACAGAAAACAACCCTTGCCCAGCACAAATACTTGCACAGACTTGGTAAATTGTGTTGGGAAACAGATGAATGTGTAAAACAACCATTTCAATCAGACATCTGTGCATTTCAGTCTCATATACTTTTTTCCTTTTTTTTCCCTTTATTTTTTTTTCTTTTTCAGAAGCAGATGATGAATATACAGACTAGGATTTTCACACAGAGTCATTACATACTATGAGATCATATTACCCTTCTTTGGTCTCTTTAGCAGATTCTCTACTGCTGGATATTCTTGCCAGACTGAACACCAAGAGAAGCTGCTCTGCAACTTGAGAACAAGTAGGGTAGAACAAATAAAATAGCTAATTTTGTGATAAGATGTACTAGAATCCTCTTTTTAGCATTACTAATGGTTATTTTGGACTAATGTCCTCCCCATTTTCAAGCAATATATGGCTTTTCAGCATTTCCTTGCATACAGAAATTAGCCCTGGTCACCAGTAACTGTGCTAAATCACATTACTGCTGTTCAACAAGGAAATGCACTCTTTTTTTTTTTAGTTTTTTGGGTAGATGTCCCTAGTATAGAATCTGTGATATGCAGCTTTAATGCTGGGGTTCTGTAAGTGGGAACAATGGATAGGTGTACCTGTGCCCCAGGTTACTGTGAACTTACCTGATAGGACAAGGAACAAACAGCCAAACTGAATAGTTAATGTTTGCTAAGCTGCTTGTTCAAAAATTACCTTCCACATACTTCCAACAAAAATTACCTTCCCTGTAAGAAATTACAGCTTGTCTACAGATCTTTTCCTGTTGCTGGTGCTTGGAACCAAAGTGAGCAGTGTTCTATGCAGTGCATGAGATGCAGACAGACAGCACAGTGTTTTAAATCATTATTAAAAGGCACTACATAGAACTACAAGTCATTTTAGAAGTGTGTTTTACTGAAGATCCAAATAGTCAATAATTTTTAAAAGGCATAAATTAAATATTGTTGTCTGAAGGAATGAAAGACTATATCCTAATATTAGCATAAAGGACAGCATAATGCACAACACAAACCCCACACTAATTCTGAATCTTTCTTCAAGCCATCTCTGAGACAGAAATTCTGCAGTTGGAAAGGTCACAATTGGCTTAAGGGCAGCTAATGTACTGGGTGCAGTTACCCAACAGAGCACAATTAAGTTTTCAGCTATAAAGCATATTCTTATGTAACACTTACAGGGTGATACATCTCACACAAGAGTCTATACCCGAGATCCAGTTTTGTGATATGAAGAGAGCTGCCTTAATGAGGGTATTACCGAACATTCAGGTTGCCAGAAAGCCTTATGTTCCATCTGAGCCTCCAGCTGAAGCAGACAGACCCTTCAGCTTAATATTAAATGAAAAATGCAATGTAGTTACATCAAAGTTTATGAATTATATGTATTTAATTCATGCTTAATAGGGCAACAATTCAGAAAACAAGCTGCAGTGCTGATTCAGCAAGGCATGTGTGCACGTGCTAAAACCTACAGATTTCAGTGGGATTTGAGGGAGTGCAGAGTTGGTCTCATAGTTTAAATTAAGATATGTTTTAACAGCTTGCTGCATTATAGCCCAGCAGCCCTTAAATTTTTCCCAAGCTTAGAGTTATCTTTTTTTTTTTTGTTTTGTTATAAAAGTAAGAGGTGCTCTGCTTCCCCATGTATCTGAGTTAAAATTTACAAAATCATCTGCCAGCATCTGTCTCCAGTTACTTTGTCCAGGTCTCTAGCATCTGACGTTGGGGTGCTGAGTGGAGCATTGTTGCAAAGGTAGGCTCATAGAAAGTTTCCCTCTGTCATAGTCCTAATGCAGAAAAGTCCATAAAACACTTGGATAAAAGTGGCTTGCTCTTATCACTTGGCATTTTAGAGCCTTTTTGACTGTACATTCTGTTTCTTTGGGGGGGGTTTCTTGCTTAGTGTCTGACATAATACCAATCCTCTTTCACTGTTTGTTTCAGCTGCTACTGTGGAAAAAGGATTGCTGAGACCTGGGGTAGAGGCTGTCCTCCTAGTTCTGGTGCAGCAGACCATGAAAAATGGGTAATTGGAAGTGGCAATGTGTTAATTTGCTATTGCACAATTCATCATAATTTGTCTATCTGAAGTTTCATTTTACATTGTTGCACAGTTTATTGATACTCTTCCAGTCTGAAGCTCTTAACATTAGTTTTGTGGGATGTCTTTATCTCTGGCACCAACCTGCCATGTGCATTGCTGTTGTGGGTGTGAACAGTGGCTGCCTGATGCTCCCTGTGAGACTGGAAAAAAGTGGGATCCTCAACAAAAATGTAGACAAAAATCACTGATCTGAACCTTGTAATCCTGCCAAAATTTACTGAAGGGCTGCAGTAAGGCAGTAGTCTGCCTACATTAACTTTAGGGAATTACAAAAGAATCTATAAGTGTGAGCAGCTCTCTCACAGGTTGAGACTTTATAAAATTTCATCGGCATAGTAATGAGCCAGTGAATCAGATCTAAACTGCACATTTAAATATTCAGTGTTAACTGTGAAAAAATCCTGCTGTTAAAGTAAACAAACACAGGATTCAATTTGTTTTGCCTTTTCTTCCCTTTCTGTCTTTCAGCAGAATGTGCAATTAACATTCTAGACACTGTTTTTGGAAATTGTGCTATGTCACTGTAAGACGCTGAGGAATAAATTAGTTAAACTGTTGATAATTCAAAATAGCAAGGGATACTGCAGAGACAGCAGATGGAAAGAAAATACTGAAGTAATTATTATTGGGAAGAGATTAAACTCTAGAATTTCCTTGGCTATTAGGAAGACTCACACTAGGACTGGTTTTCAAATAATGTGTTTTGCACTGAAGGAGTGAAAATGTTCAGTATAGAAATCAGTAAATAAAATGTTCAGACACAGAGGAACTGGAGGGGAATGAAAGATATGTTCTCTTGCAAAATAGGCTTATTCACTAGAGAGAAGCATAAATTCTAATATTGTAAGGTGAAATCATGAAGGAGTCCTGTGGTCATAAACAGGGTTAAGTACACTACACATGACCTGCATGTAGTTAGGCAAATTGGTCCAGAGTTAAAAGAATAAAGAGGGGAAGCATAGCCAAGTAATGAGAAACTAATGCAGAGCTGGCCACTGAGCAATGTAAAAATGGTGAATATCTTTGATTTAAGGCAAATTAAGTAATTTCTCATTCAACTTTCTGATGTTTTCATGATTTTCAATCCTCCTCTTTTTAGGAGCTCAGGGGTTATTCAAACTGCAGTAACCTCTCTAAAAACTTTCATCCAGAGAGGCATCAGGACAAAGCCAAATTAAAAAATAAAGAACCAAAATCCAATAATGATAGATGAGTTTGGGACTCACACTTTATTCTGTTTCAGACCTATTGAGCAGGACCTATGTACCCAGAAAAACAATCTAATAGTTGTCTCTGGTTTTAATTATATAAGGAAAAATCTGTCTCTCCTGTACTTCTGTTAGTGGCTGAACATCTTCAGGTAAGTGATCAAAAAGTGTTTTTATTTTTCTTTTTCAGTTCACAGCTCACTGGAATCCGCTGCTGCCAAACAAACTAGAGTCCTGGGTAGACCTCCTCAGCCATAGTTTGGTAGGTCTACTAGTCAGATATGGAGCTCTAAGTTCATCACCCAAAGCAATCTTTTTGTAGGCTGTGGAAAAAAATGTGAGGGAGGCAATTAATCTCTGATGAGCACTTTTGGGTGGTAGCTAACCATCCATGGCTAACCTATCTCAATGCCCAATTTTTTTTTTTCTTAGTAAAGCAAACAAAGAGTGATGAACACAGACATAAACACCAAAATTTTAGGCAAGGCTGGTTTAGGTTAATTATACTTCTTATGTTCAATTGTTTGTCATTGATTATTTCCAGGAGTTCTCTCTAAGTTATAGGTGCTATACATAAATGAAACCACAATCCATGCCAGAAATGCCTTACATCTGGAAAGCAGCTAAGTCAAATCAGCTCACACACACACAATGAAAGATCAAATCAATTCACACATTGAAGAGGCGGCTGCTATAACAACTCAGCTTCAAACAACTGGTTAGATTATACTCACTTGTTATTTATAAAGGTGACATATCTATTGAGATAAATATAGTAAATAAATAACCCTGGATGATATCCCGAAACAAATCCATTTAAGATCCTATTCAGGCATACAAAAAGATGTTAGAATTTAAATAACTTATGGGAAACTCAATATTAGTTTTCTGGATTAAATTTGCTTGAGGTCAATATCGCATTGCCTATTTAAAATTATTTCTTTTTAAAATAATTTACTTTGAAGTCCCTCTCTCTGTTTACACACCAAAGGACTAAAGGGTAAATAATAGAAAGCAACAGGAATATATTTAGAAAACTGTCGGCGATGGAGAGAGACGGGGAGACTGACTTGGTGATCAGAATCTGATTTTATTGTGGGATACAAGCACCTATATACTATTTCAGGGAGACTAGTAATGTGTACTACAATGATTAGGTCAATATCACATACACAAACATGCATATAACAATATCTCTTGCTTCCAGAGTTTAATGGGATTTTCTTTTTCCAGTAAACCCGTTTGATTTAATCTTCTTGTAATCTAGGTCTAATTTTCAAAGTTCTGTTTGCTTTTGCCAAGGCATCCTGTTATCAAATCTCTTATGTTAACCAGGTCCAAAGTCCATCATCTGTCTTGTGTCCTCCAACATTCCAACAGAAAACATCAAAATAACCTGGTGCCATGAATGTAAAAGAAGTGCACTAGAGAAAACCCCAAACACCAGAATTGGAGTGAAACCAAATTTAAGAGCAAATGACACAACATACGCCTTCCATCATGAGCACTTTATCAAAATGTGAGTGCATCTCTCTCAGTTGTACCAGAGCGCTGAAATAATTTTGTTGGATGGGCTGTTGGGGACTGACTTATTGCACGCTCTGCATGTCTCAGGGGCCACAGAACATGATGTTTGAGAAGGGAAACCATGGGAACAGGCTCTATAGCTTTAAAGAACCTAACCTGCCTGTCCCAAGGTGTCCAGCAACCTCCTGTTTGTTGCACCCAGAGGCTGCATCAGCAGCTCATGAGAGATGGCTTCTCCAACCAGTTCTGTGGGAAAGCCTGTCTTCCTAACCACACAGCTGATTGGGTGTTCAGTGTCTTCTGTTGCCACACTTGTTGCCATTTCCACCTCATCTTCATGTCAATAACTTCTTTCTGGCACACCTGGTCCTGCCTTTGCCTGCTGTCAAAGTGATATCCCAGGCAGCAGCAGCAGATCATTTCTACCTTCTTTCTCAAGCTGTGGGGATTCCAGACCCTCTGAGAGGATGTCAGCAATGACAGCTGCACCTCTTCTATGAAACAGAACCCACAGAAACAGGGAGTCAGAACATTATTCTTCTGCTGATGTTAACAGAAACCCTTACTCCTCTTTGACTTTCTGAGTCACTGCAGAGAAAGCACTGCCAATTTTACCTTCTGGTTCTCATTGTCATTCCTTCTTGCACTGGTGCTTCCATGTTCCTTATTTCTCTACATGAAGATAATAGCAGGTGGGCTGGTTTTGGCCAGGATAGAGTTAATTTTCTTTATGGTAGCTCATGCGGGGATGTGTCGTAGACATCCTTTTCACTAAAATCCTTTCTTTAGGATTTTTTCCTTCTGGGAAGCTGAGGCCCCAGAAACAAGATGTAAACAATAGATTGTCTGCTGCTGTGGAATGCAACAGGTGGGTCTGTGATTGGTCTCCTGGGGAAGTTTTGGTTCAGTGACCAGTCACAGCAGAGCTGGCTTGTGGAGTCTGTCAAGGCCAGCTTGTGTGTTATCATTCTTTTACTTTCTATTCTTAGGTAGTTAGCAGCTTCTGGAAACTCTCCTTTTCTTTTTCTTTTTAGTATAGTATAATATATATATATATATATATCATAACATAATAAATCAAGCCTTCTGATCATGGAGCCCATCTTGTCTCTTCCTTCACCCCGAAAACCTTGTGTCCAACCGGCGACAGGGATGTGCTTTGCATTTGTGCTGGAAACAGTGTTGATAGCGCAGGGATATTTTCCTTATTGCTCTGCAAGTGCTTGGCCAGAGTCAAGGCCTTTTCTGCTCCTCGCCCCACCAGGGAGGAGGCTGGGGGTGCACAGGGAGTTGGGAGGGGTCACAGCTGGGACAGTTGACCCCAGCTGGCCACAGGGATGTGCCACACCATACGGTTTCATGCTTGGGATGTAAAGCTGGGCAGAACTAAAAAAAGACGGGGGACATTCAGAGTGGTGGCATTTGTTCTCCCAAGTCACTGTTATGTGTGATGAAGCCCAGCTTCCCTGGAGATGACTGAACACCTGTCTCTCCATGGGAAGCAGTGAATTAACGCCTTGTTTTGTTTTGCATAGCCTTTGCTTTCCCTATTAAACTGTATTTGTCTCAGCCCAAGAGTTTTTTCACTTTTACCCTTCTGATTCTCTTCTCCATCCCACTGTGGAAGGAGTGAGCAAGTGGCTGGGTCAGGCTGAGCTGCTGGTTAAACCATGACACCAGGAAAGATTAATGACAATGTGTTATTAGTTGACAGTGAAAACATTGCTGCAAAACATTCGCTCTGCTGAGTGTTTGGAATTTTTGCTGAATTAAAAACTTTTTGCATTCTTACCATGGCAATGGGCCAAAATTGGGGCTGGCATAAACCTGGCAGTAAGGTGGGGTACAGCAGCACAGAGCTGCCACACATGTGGTAGTTCCTCTGTGACCTTGGCTTTTCCTCAGCAGCATGAAACTGCTACGTGTGACTTTGACAGTGCCTCGGGCTTAATACCACTAGAGGTCATGAGATGTACTTATTATCTAAGCTGCTTTTGGAAAATGCTCTAATACCCACATCTAGTACATGTATTTGTACTCACAGTATCTGCAGACACTGCTGTGGCCTCTAGATGTCCCAGCTTTGTATGCAGGTGGTAACTACACCACAATAGATCACCCCACCTACACTCCTGCCCAAACCTGGAATTTATCTCGACTAGCACACAACACGGGAAGCATGAGGAACTGGGAATATGTAAATAATAATAACATGAAAAACCTTCTTTATAGAATGAACTACTCTATTTACTAAAATAAGGAATAAACAGGTAAAGACAATGGAGTATAACATCAAATCCTTCCTTACAATACTGTAGGTGGCATCTGTTCCTTCAATACCAATTATGTCTGACCTGACTATTGTGATGCTGATTCCACCAACACATCTGTCTTGGATATTTCCTATCTTGAGGTTACAGCCTGCAATTATATTGATTGCACCTTGAAGCAGCTGACAACCACCCTCTGTCTTTTGATTTCAGTCTTTTATATCTTTCTCCTCTTTGCCTTTGACCAGCAGCCTAGCAATCAAGCAAACAAAAAACAGCCCTATCTGCATCATCCACATGAAAGCTCCATGTCCATAGGAGCTGTTAGATGTCTCATTCTGTCACAACTTGGCCCAGACCTATTATCATAATTTTTTCAATAGGTGCAGACCTGTGGTGGAAGGTTTCTACTGCTGGAGCCAGCATGTTTTCCTTTAGAGCTTCACACTGGTATTAGCCAGACTCCACCAGAAGCTAAAACTTGCCTGACCAGCCCAAATTTGGTTATTCTTGGAAAGGAACAACCAGCTCTCAGTACTGGCATCACCTGGTCTTGTTTTGGACTTATGTCTAATCCTCATCTTCCAGCTAGGCAGCCACTTCTGCTTCCCTGACTCAGAGTTTTCCCAAATTATGTGGAACTCAAAATGAACTGGTATTGGTCAATCATAAATAAAGCTTTTCGCTTCCATAGTAATACAAATTTACAATTTAGTTTGGCTTTGAAACACCACTCTCAGACTTTTGCCAGTATGGAAAAGTCTGGAGATGAATGTTGTTGCTAAAATAGATATTACATTCACAATCTCATAATTGATAATTGATAATCTAATCTCATTTTATCATCTATTTATAATTTCATCAATGTCTATAAATATCTGAAGGGAAACTGTAAAGAAGGTAGAGCCAGGCTGTGCTCAGTAGCAGGACCAGAGGAAATGGACAAAAACTGAAACAGTGAATGTTCCCTCAGATCATCAGAACAGCTTTTACTCTGAAGGTGCCTGACCACTGGCACAGGTTGCCCAGAGAGGTTGTGGAATCTCCATCCTTGGAATTGTTTAGAGGCTGTATGGACATGGTCCTGGCCAACATGCTCTAAGTGTCTCTACTCAAGCAGGGGGGTTGGGCAAAATGGACTACAGGGATCTCTTCCAACCTTGGCCATCCTATGCTTTCTGGCCAGTTATCTGACATGCTTTCTCTCCCTTAGTCATTTCTAATCTGTGCAGAAAATTGCTTTGATTATATGAATTGACTCTATTAGTACACTGTTAATAATTCAGCACTTTCAGCCGGATTAGAGCCCATACCTCCTTACTTCTAGTTATACCTCAGACCTCTAGGCTTCTTTCTAAACTGCAGAGGAGCTGTTGTCCAGCATGATGAGTGTCATTTATCCATGGGTGTTTTAGGATCTCATATTTCTAGGAAAATTTGTTTTCCTGTAGGAGAAACTAGAAGTCTCCTGTTTGATCACTTCTTTCCAGAACAAGAGTAAAAATAAGCACCTTCAGACATACTTCTCAGGACAGACCTAATCTTTTTCTGTGCAATGTCTCACCACACCTCTGGGCTGCCTAATTCAGATGAAACAAGGATACTTAGCATAACTTTACTAAGATTCATGTTCTAGCCTGTGCAATGCCTACAGGCATACATATTGAACATAGTTAAGATTTAATGAAGCATAATTTTGGCTTTCTGTTTCTCTATCCAGAGGAGAACAGGGGGCTTTGGAAGGGTTTTTTGGTGGTTCTGGGGGTTTTTTTGTTTGGGTTTTTTTTTTTTGTCATAAGGTTTTGTATAATTGTGTAAATATGGAAGAGAAATATTTTACAACAAATTTGAATGCCACAACACTGTACCCACATTTTTCCCAATCTTTCCATCTTTATGCTTCTGAACTGCATTCAGGAAAACCTTTTGCAGACACTGTTTCTGGTAGTGGTCAGCTGACAGCTGTCACTAATAGAGCATCTATGTGCATGTTTGCAGTTTCAAATGATGTTCACATAGCCCCTTCTTTTGTTCACAAGGTTAAATCATAAATCACAAGCCTCAACTGAGGCTCACTTACTCTTTTCCAGAATGTTTTTTCAGACTTTTCTGATGCAGGTTGAGTTGTGGCACTTGTTGAGCTGTGATATTCACTTGCTTTAATATTTATGGGGAGCATGGTGGGAAGTGATGAGTGATGAGAAGAATGATTGTTTAGCTTCTTCTTTGAGTGATTACAACTTTGAAAGTCATAACCCTGATGTGCACCTGCAAAGGGTAATGAACTGCCTTCTGAGGAAAAAGAGACAACTTGCTTTGCCCCTAGTAGAATGACACTTGCTGATATCACATACAGCTAGATGGGGAAATAAATCTGTTTGGGTACAAGGGAGATGACAGAGCACTCTTACATAGATAAATTTTCTAGTCATATCCCTCTCAGACACCTTGAAAATTTATCATGACTCAAAAGCTGTGAGTCGTGGCTGCACGATGAGTGACTACTGTGTCTTGCAAATAACACAGTTTTTACTCTAGCTAGACTTTGTCTACTGGAAAGGCTAATTATGATTTCTGCACTTGCATTGATGGAAAATGGCAGTTCTGACATTTTCTCAGCTTTATGACACCTCTGCAGAACTGGTACAAGCAGAGAAATGTGTCACAATTGTTAGCATTTCCAACAAGCTGGAGATTTGAAAAGAAATGGTTTTCAATGAAAACATGACATGTTCTTCAGAATTCAATTGCAGAACATTTAGTTGTCTTTAACCTCACTGTAGGGGGATACAGTATGGGTAAATGAAGGTGGTATAGAATGTAATCTTATCCCCTAAAGAGTTGCAGCTGAACCAATTACTAAAGATTAGGAGCAGGCCTGATGTTAACAGGCCACACCTGTAGCCAATAAGAAGAGTGTTATAAAAGAGTGGATTGGTGGGAACTGGAGTCAGTTGGCTACTGTGAGGATGAGGAAGAGTCAGTGCCTAGGGGAGCTGCCTCCAGGAAACATCAAGGAGGTACGAAACTCTAGCAGTATGGAACCCTTGCAATGTAATGATAATAGAACTTGTGCACTATAATGACAACACCTCACATCTCAACAGGGCATGTTTTCTGGGATCCTGGGGTGTGTGGATATCTTACACAGACACAGAAGAGTTGCCTACAAGATGATGCCACTGGTGCCAGAAGTCTGCTATAGGTTCAAAATGGGTTGGCATTTTAAAACGTAGTGATGGAAGGGTTTGGCTTAAAAGGGAAGAAAGGAGAAAAAAGAGGGGGGGAAAGAAGTGTGGCTGACATGGCAGCTGCTCTACAAGGCTGACCTGACAGCTAATCAACTTGCTACTGCATTCTGGATTAATGTGCTAGAAAATGTAAAGGCAGTTGCATAAATATGCCATATATTAAGATAAGGATTTGCTTGATTTTCCATTTTTTATAAGGCCAAGCAACAGTGAGACCTTTCTCTACCAGAATCAGTCCTATAGCAGCATGTTAGATCAGTGAAAATCTCAAAACTGCTGCTTACAGCAGCACAAAGGGCCAGTCTCAACAGACTTGCATAATACGGAAAAGGTCTCAATAGAGCACCAGTTCTCCAGTGTGATTGACAAGGAGTGGATGATGTTGCCACCAACAGTTGGAGAGAGAGGGATTGAAAATAGGGCCTTGCACTTGCCTTACGTGACATTATTCAGCTCTGGGAATAAGAATAAACCCAAAGTCTGTATCAGTTCATGTGATAACAATTACTTTCTTGACAAACAAAGCTATAAAAACGCTCAATGGACTCTTTGATGGTGCTTCTGGCAGAATGAACATTTTAATTAGACAAAACTGGTAGGCAAAGGGTAGGCTGAACCATTTTGGTCTCTGTGGTGTTTTGACCAGACTCTTGTGACTCAATCCTGCAAGTCAATTACCAGCTATGTAGAAATGTAAATATTTATTAGCATTTAATACAAAAATCCTCCTACATCCCTCCAAGTATGGCTGAACTCTGTTGAATGGCTACATTTTGTCCTCTGACCTATTTCATTGCCATCTTATAGTTTAGTTTGAAGCTTTTTATACCTCTGTTGTTATCCACTTGGCCTTCCATCTCCCAGAATACACCTCACTGTTTCTGCCTCAAGATGGGCCTCTCAAAGAGCAAGCAGATCAAAGACATCTGCCTGGCTCCAGATCAAAATCAACAAATGGATAGAAAGCAGGAATAGAATCGAATGACAGTTTTGCTAAGCAGGCAGGCTCTGCAACATATGTGGTGGCTGTCAGGCAGAGGTCCCACCTGTAGGGAACATGGAGTTTTAGTGCAAAACAGACTAGGAAGGCAGGTGGAGACCTGCCAAAAACAGTCTGGAACAAAAACTGTAACTGCAGGGGTATTACAGTGGTGGAGCTACCCCTTGAGGTGAGATTACTGATGTTCCTAATGGACTGAAAAGAGCATGGAGACCTGGGAGTTACACCAGTGTGAGGAGCTGAGCTGTGTCAACACAAGCCTCTGACAAGGATGCAGCCTGGTTTACAAAGATGGATAAAGAAGCTCAACCTGATACCTTTTTTCCTTAGTTGATAGCATACACTCTAGATGATGCTGTTTGAATCAGTTTAAGTATTTATGCACCATGACACCATTCCATGAGTGTAAAGAGACAGCAAGTTATGGCCTGTACAAATCAAATATGCTCTGCAGATCAAGTTCCCTGCCAACAACTTATTAGATGGAACACTGAGTTGAAGAGAAGTCAATTACATCACTATTAAACTTTGATGCTCTGCACAGACAGAAACAATCATGCTCCCATCACCATTTTTGCATATAGGATTTAGTTACTCCCACACAGTCCAGAGAAAGGATAAGCTATACTCTGCTCTGCACACAACAGTAGTGAACATTATATTTTTAATTTGATAAAAATAATTGAAGAAAGATTCCTAGGACAAGGTGATACGTGTACAAGGCTACAGGAGTAGGATAGCAGTGAAAAAGCCAGGTAAATGTGAACGTGGGAGTTCCAAGGCTTGAGCTGAGGGTAGCAGTGATGCATCAAACCATGGAGGAATATGCTTTCCTCCATAAACAACAGAGTTCAGCTGAAAAAAAAAAAAAAGGAAAGTTTGCCTACTATCCTTAAGCACTAAACAAATGCCTGGATATTTCTCATGATTGCATGGAGAGCAAGAGGCATAGTATGTAGTAAACTGTAGAAGGATAAAACACAGGTTACTGGTGGAAGGCTTGTCAGGAAGTAACTTAAGACCCTGACTGCAGCTTAGCTGAGAGGGGGATAAAATTACAATATACATGGAAATTGTCTGCTTAAAAAGTGCCATCACATAGTGACAGACTCTGCCCAGCGCTACGCAGCACATAAAAACCAAACCCACAGAGGAGAGCCTGTTACTGCTAGCCAGTTTTTTATTTTACAACTTTATTAGCATTACACATACTTAGCACTGTAGTGCATAACTCTAGTCTGCTAGGAGGCCTGTAGGTTGTTGTATCTTAAAGATATATGTTACATTGTATGTAGATTGTGTATCCTAAAGATACACAGTAAAGATTCAGTGCTATAATGCTCTCATCATACCAGAAATGTTAATTTTGAAAATGAGATTTAACATAAGTCAGCCTTGAGGCAGTAATTTTTAATGGTTCACATAGGTTTAAGAGCTAGGTCTTCAAGGCAAATTACTTCTTTTCATCTCTAAGAGGTTTACAAATGATGGCACTATCAAAGTAAATTTTCAGCCCTGCACAATCAAATATTTAAATATAATTGCACCTAATTACAGTGAATTTTTAAAATTGTTAAGGAGAGTTTGCATAAATACTGTCTTTAAAATGACTAGATATAAATAGAAGTGTAGATTTTCATAGCTGTCATCTTGAAATATTTATAAAAGGGAATTTCTAAAAAATAGCATATAACACAAAGACAATTCCAGATGCATTAGAAGGAGATAAAAGTTTCTTGTGACTATAGCATCCCAATAGATATCCTCAGAAACATGTCAACAATGTTAAGAAAGAGCACAACACTAAAGGAGATAAGACCTGGCATGTAACTAATTTAAAATGGTACCCAAGTTATTGTGCTTTCTTTTTATGCAAAATAATGTCTAAAAATACATATTGGTTGTTGTGATTGAAAATAGCTCCGGGAGAAAGGCCCCAGGAGCAGAAATGTCAGCGCTGCTTACACCACCACTGGAGGCTGGGGGATATTCCTCTGGTAGAAAAAAGGCAGAGCACTCTCCTGCCAAAGCTGGTAAAACAAAAAACCAAAACCAACCAACCAACAAAACCCCAAAAGAAAACACAAACATAGTTTTATAGCTGTTTGTATTTCTTTAAACCCAAACAATTTCACTGCTCAATGTTTCATCTGTTTCATCTTTTAAAGGGATTATGACTCATTTAAGAAAAAGGGAAAGAAAGCTAAAGGAGAAAGTGCTGATTTTCCTTGCAAAAATTGACTTTTCTTTCCTTCATCTCCCTAACTCGAGATGATTTTCAGACAGTAAGCATATGCTCTCTTTATTTTCAGAAAAAAAAAATTAAAATTGCTGACTAGCTCTCTATTCATTTCCTACAATTGTCTTGTTTCCTAGAAGCAAATGTCCAGTGGGATATGTACCTGGATATGAAAACCTCCAAGTCAGCAATTTACGTTTAGTAAGTTTTCCTACGCCGTAAAAAAAAAAAAAAAAAAGAGCGCTTATTCCCTGCCAGATCTCACGGGCCCGTGCGTTCCTGGCCCAGTCCGAGCCGGGCCATGGGCAGGGCGGGCTCTGGGGTGATGATTTCCAGCACGACCCCGGTGTGAGAGCAGCTCACAGGTTCGCTCTGCGCCGCGGGGAGGGAGAGCGGCACCGGCACCGCCGCTCTGCCCGCGGCACCGGGGCGGCTCCGGGAGCTCCCGGAGCGCAGCCAGCCCCGCGGGGGCGGGGGAAACCTCGCCCACCCCAACACCTCGGCCGAGCGGGGCGGGGCTGGCCGGGCAGAGCGCGGCGGCGGCAGCGGCACCGCGTCCTCACGGTGGAGCCGCGTTCGCCGCCCGGCGGGGCTGCGCCTTTAAGGGGCCGGGGAGGTGGCGGCGGGCGGGCTCCTGCGCGCCGGGGCCGCTCCCTCCCGCCCTCCTTCTTTTCCTTCCCCGCTCCCTCCCCCGCCGGCCGGCCGGGCGGGCGGTGGGCAGTGCCCGAGGGCCGCCGCCGCGGGAGGGGGACGGAGCCCCGCCGCATCCCAGCTCCCGCAGCCATGGCCGGGCCCCTGCGCCGCCGGCTCCTGCTGCTCCCGCTGCTTCTGCTGGCGGCCGGGGGGCTGCGAGCGGCGGAGCGGAGCGGCGGCAGCAGCAGCGCCATGGAGGAGCTCGCCACCGAGAAGGAGGCGGAGGAGAGCCACCGGCAGGACAGCGTGAGCCTGCTCACCTTCATCCTGCTCCTTACCCTCACCATCCTCACCATCTGGCTCTTCAAGCACCGGCGCGTTCGCTTTCTCCACGAGACCGGCCTGGCCATGATCTACGGTGAGTCCCGCCGGGGCCGCGGCACCGCCCGCGCCTCAGCGCCGGTGTCAGCCCCGGCAGGTGCCGGGAGGGGCGGGGTGGGGGGCGGCGGAGGGCCCGGCACCGGCCGCTCCCCTCCGTGCCGCCGGAGCAGCACCGAGCCGCGGCGGCGGGCGGGCGGCGGCGCCCGGTAGGCCGAGCCCCGGGCAGCGGGAGCCCCTCGCCGCAGAGCCCGACCGTCTCCGCCGGTGCTTCTGGATCCCCTCCCCTCACCAGCGTCTTTCCTGGCGTTGGGGACAGAAGGACACTGAGTGGGGACGCGCGGTCCGCAGCCTCCTGTGCGGCAGCGGAGCGGTGTCCTGCGGGAAGGTGCGCCTCGCCGCCGCGGCCGTGCTGCCGGGGACAGCGCTCCGGTGACCCTCCCGCCGCAGAAAGGCAGCTCGACGGCCGCACTTCCAGCAGCATGGGGTGCCGAGCCGGGCAGGTCATGGCAGAGATGACTTTGGAAAGCGCCATCGCGCTGCCCTCGCCGCGCTGCGGCCGCTGCACGCGGAAAGGAGCGTGTGTAGCCTCCGGGTTTGCTCCCTGGCTGTCGGCGCGCTGCTGTCACCGGCGACCCGCGTCTGCGGATCCCGACTGACCGCAGTGACACTGACCAGACATCCTGACACTGGCTGCGGCTCATCCCACGCCCTCCTGGTGGAACGGGGGCTCTACCGAGTTGAGTTCGCCCACTCCAGGCCTCTCTTCTTGGTGGATGTGAGTAAGGGGAAAGTAAATCCCTCAGGAGAAGCTGTGTGTCTCCCCTGTGTCTGTGGGGCTGATGGCCCGGAGGAGCTGGGCTCTGCGGGATGGTGTTCATGGCGCTGGTCTGCTCCCCCTGGTGCTGCCAGTGCCTGGCACAGAGGGCGGCAGGTGAGCCTGAGCCGGGGACGCAGAGCCCTCGCTCCGCGGGGAACTCCTCGGCTGTGCTCGGTGCGCAGTTCACCACGCAGAGCACAGTGGGTTGCGTGAAGAGCAGCCATCCATTTGAAAAATTATTTGTCTGCTGGTGATTGGCTACTGCCACAAACGCTGGGGGCACTTCTTCTCCTTCGCCAGCGGAATCTGTTCCTGCTGAGCCGTGTGAAGCACCTGCTCGATGTTGGTCGGGATAAGCATGTTGAGGGTAGCCACACATGAGAAATTCAGCACTCTAGGGGAGGGGGAAAGTGAAGCATTTCCTCCCCCATGAGTACTACTGCTCTTGAGAGCTGTGTGATTGCTTGCAAAGCAGTGGAATTTTCCTCTGCTGATGCTTCCCTTAAACCATCCCAATTTGCTCTTAGTGACTGATCTCTTTGCTGCACTGCTGTGTACTTCACATATGCTCATTGCTGAAAACTGGCGAATTAACAACTGGGCACATAAGTAAGTTATGCACTGGCATGATAATGCTTAGCAGCTGAAGAGTGCCCAGGAGACAGTAGATTAACTGTGTGTATTGATCGGAAAAGAGACAGGGTAAGGGGGTATTGAAGATGTTTAGATATTACCCTAGTGGTGTCACCTTTGGAAAGTTCATTTATTATGTTTTTATGATCACTTTAGTGGCTTAGTTTATGCTGAAAATCTTGTGTATGTGGGTGTGCTAATGCATGCAGTACAAGTGTCAGGGCATCAAGGGCATTTGGGTATGTGTTTTGATGAGCTGCGTGGGAAATGAGAAATTGTTCAGCTGGAGAGATTCTGCCTCTCATTAAACTCAAATTAGTTTGCTCTAACATGCAGTTCATGATCTGTGAAAAGGTTGTTAGGTTCCCAATTTGATGTGCAAATGATGCCATTTTGTCTTGGGAAAGGCACTATCTCTTTCAGCCCCACTGGCAGCATCCATAAAAATAATTGGCTCAAACTGTTACATTTTCTAGGTGTGCCCTCACTTAAATAATTTTACTTTCATAGATTGTTCCCCAATATACTTGCCTTCTAAATGAGTCCCCTTATTATATCAAAATGCATGCTGTTCTCCCTCCCAAACAAACTGACTCTTGCCTTTTCATGGCAAACATCCTTGGAAAGGTGTTTAGTATGTTCAGTTCCTACTTAATGTGGTTAACCTCTGTGCTGGTAAAGTTCTGCTGAGACCTGGCTTCACTTTTACATTTCACAGACTTTATATAGAACACAAAGAACAACGCACCAAGTGCTGTAGTAACTTTGTTATACTTCTGCTAACTGGGCTTAAGTCTCCTCTTCCTTCCTTGTTGTTTAAAAGACAGCAGTTAAACTGATAGATGGGTTTCTATTTTGCTGATAACTTGCTATCTGAGAAATGCACTTTTAAAAAAAGCTGTATATCTATTTAAAGTTCATATGTTTGATCACTCTGCCTTGAACACAAAATCATAAGGCAATATGTCAAAGAAAGAGTTTGTAGTCCTAAAAGCACACATATCTATTAGTGCTAACTAGAATTGAATTCTAGTATTGAAACTGCAACAAGGGTGCTGCTCTGTGGAAGTTAAGTACCAGCAAGTGCCAGTTATTCCAGCAACAGTATTGCTAATGCAAGTTATTATGGAACAATTAAAAAACAATCCGACACAACCCAAGCAAACACCAATCCGCAACAGAGAAATAAGGGAATTGAAACTTTGCTGACACATGTATTTCAGCTAGTGATAGTGATCGTGGTGCTTGCTGTTCTTAGTGTTGGTCTGAGCTGGAGGATAAAGTATTCCAACATGTTTTTCCTGAAGAGGTTCAGTGGCAGCTTTGTTTTGCAGGCTTCTTGGTTCTGTACTGAGAAGCATCACCAAGTAGTAGGAGCAACAGGACATGGACCATGCCCCTGGACAGCTCAGGTGGACTTAAGGGTGGGAGGTGATGGTGGGCCCTTGTTACTCTGCTCCTTAGGAAGCAGCCACCCGGATAAGTAGATATCTCCCAGAAGATGCAGTGGTATCACTGCCAATAGGCAATTACTTTGTCCCTTTTCATAAGTGGTAATTCAGGCAACTGGCCACCCATGAATCAGCATAGGTGTCAGTCCTATCAGGTAGCTTCTTCCCTGTGGGCCGCACGTGCTAGTGCTGCAGATGAAAGTAAAAGCAAGCTGGGCTTGGGTACAGTGAAAGAAAAACAGTGTTTGAAGAGGAACATAATACTGCTGTTACCTTTTGTGGAACACAAATGAGAGAGAAGCTGTATATCTTCAGGATAAAAACATTATATCTGTTCTGCAATACTCTGTATCAGACTAAGTTTCTGTATCCACAGAGTAGATACAGAAAAGGTCTATTTTTAGCTCATCTGGCTGCCGTGCTCTCTGTTAGAATTCTAGTATCTATCTACACAAGCTAGAGATGACCTACCTCATCTCCACTGCCAGCAAAATAATGTCAGTCTTGGTTTTTAATAAGCCACTTTGACATAAGCCTCCTAATACTAGATTTAGGATCATAACTGAGCAGCCAGTTTTGAGAACATTATCCTTTCTCTGTCAACCTGCTTGTTCTTCCTGAATATTATTTTAAATTGCTTTGTTACAGGCTTTTAAAGTGAGTCTTGCTCAGCTTTTTGACTGCTCAGTATGTTTTAATTGTAATTCAAATCTTTTCTCTAAGTTTGCTTTATGGTATGTGGCTGGGTAGAAAAATTATAAATTCTTCTTTTGAGAGAAATTTAAAAGAAACATTATATAGCTTTTATTAACCTGCATGTATTTCAGATCTGGTCTTTAGGCAGGGTGGTTGGATAACTTATAATTGCTGGTGTTTCTGAAATATCTTTGAAGTGCAATCAATCTACAGTCCCCAGGGCAGTGATTTTGGGTTTCTTTCTTTGTTTCTGTGGGTTGGGGTGTTGTTGTTGTTCTTTCTGTGGGTTTGGGGGTTTTGTTAATTTGTTTCTATAAGGATAGTGTATTTAATTAAGATAAATTAGTTCAATTTTGTTTGTTAGCTTCATCTTCATGGGAAGTTCTGTCAAATCAGCACCAGAATACCCTCTGATCGTGACATAAGCCAAAGAATAGAGAAATGGGAACTTGGATTTCTCTTGCTTGAGGAAGCCTTTGGTGACATACCTGTTAAAGTTGGTACTGCTCTGCAGCACTGTGTAATTGTGGGGACCACACAAAGGCTGAAGGGGGAAGGTGGTCCCCTGCATGTCCTGTTATTCTCATCTAACTTAGAAAGTTTTCACAAACAGATGCCAGGTCTGTAATACTGCAGAGCTCACACACCTGCCTGCCTTCTGCTCCTGTGTGGGTGCTCTGGTTGTGTTGGCTGGAGTGTGCTGAGCTGAGGGGAGGTAACCTGATGTCTGCTGCACAGGCTTGTTGTCAGTGTGAGGTGGTTCCATGGCAGGTTAAGGTTGCACAGGTCTGGGCCCTGTAGGATCCGAAGGTTTTCCTTTGTCCACTTCAGAAAATTTCTTTTGGAACCACTTCCAACTTTTCTTTGCTGCTTTGCAGTAGAAATGTGTCTCTGAACAGGTCTGCCAATGATTCTTACTGAAAGAACGCAAGGACTGAACTGGTCTGTAGATGCAGAGCATCTGCAGCAACTCTAGTGACTTCTGCTCTTGGTGCAGATGAGAAAACAGAAAAGGAGATGGTGAGGGAGTATATAAAAGCTATCAAGTCCAACAGGATGCCCAGAATTACTTCTCAGATGCTGATGGTGTCCACATCTCAGTGCTTCTTTATTTAGTTTTTGGGGGTCTATGTTTTTGGCAAGAGATTGATGGGAGAGAGGCCTGGGTTCTCACCTGTCTCCTTTTTGTTTGGTAAAGTAGGCCTTTGTTTTAAGGATGCTGAGAGAAAGGTGAAAGGGAAAGTTTCTTTGGCTGTGTTAACAGAAATCTGTGTGGCAACTACTGTGTAAACTTATCTGCAGATCTCACAATACTGCATTGTAAATTTTATGTAATGAACTGTAATTGGTCATTCAAACAGAATGAACAATTCACATACTGTTCTTTTAGAAATTAAATTTTAAAATATTGTGCTGAATAGAAGTGGTTATAGATTTGTACTCCTTTGAAGGGCATCTTTAATAAACCTTCTCAATTCCTGTGCTATAGAAAGATTGGAACACCTGAACACTGAAATTGCCTTCACCCAAAGTAATTATCCATACAGCAGGAAGTGCTTCTGGGTCACCTGTACAGGGCACCATTTAGGAGTATCTGTGCAACCTGTGGAACACCTTCATAAATTACTGTGTGTCCTGGGCTCACTAACAGAGTGACTGGAGAGAACTCTAGACCTCTGCTCTGTGTGCTCCCACAACTGGAAACAGATGTGAGTCTTGCCTCTGACTTACCCAAACTCTCCCTTCTCAAGGGTTTGGCCTGGACTCCAAGCCAGGATGGTTTCCTGCAGTGCATGGAGATAGCTCTGGAAGCAGTGATGGGAAGGCTTGATTCCCTGTGACAGAAAATTGTCATGGTACAGCTAGCCATGATTCTCTTATATCCTCAGTCCCTTTGTGGGTGCATAGCAGCCCTTTCCCCCACTCCTTCCTTCTGAAAGTTGGGCTCCCCTTACCTATTGGCTCTGCAGAGTAATTCAAAACATGTTAGAGAGCTGGGTGAAACCTTTTCCTGCTTCTGCTAGGGAGCTATTCTCACCCAACCATTATCTCCATTAGGTAGAGGTGGCAGCTTCACCCTCAACTGATTTAGAAACCAGCTATCTGAAGCAGGAACCTCAACTCCACCATTATTAAAGGAAAAAATGTTAGAGGACACAGTTTGCATTCTAGAACTATGTATCTTGGCCTGTTAGGGGCCAGAAGTAGAAATATTTTGTAGCTCATATCTAGGTCTCTTTAACAGGTGTTATGCACCATGGATGCTCTCTCCTTGCCTATGTGCTGAATGCTCTGAGTCCAGCACTGGGCTGTGAACTGTCCCTGTGTGTTTGAGACAGACCCAATATTTAACTCAAGTCTGTTGTTTCCTTGCTGACAGCCAGAAATACCAGCTTGTAGACTTTTTTTTCCCCCCAACACACAGAGGACTTATTTGTGACTCAGGATTAAAGCTTTATCCCCGTTAAATACTGAATGTAGCCTTTCTTGCCCTGCTTTACACTAAGTGGTGTCTACATTGAAAGAATGTGATACATGCAATTTTTTTAGAGGAGTGTTTATGTTGGAGGGTTTTTTACTAGTGTTGTAAAGAATACACAGTCATTCTCAGCAGTTCAGATCTTTTTGTCTATGAGACATAGGTAATTTAGCTAAAATGCACTGCTTTTTTCTCCCCTATGAAAAAGCACTTCAGCCTGCAATTAACCAAGTGTGAAGGGAGAAAAGCAAAATCGTGGGAAACTGTTGGTTTGTGTTTTTTTTCCATGTCCTGAAATCAGACAAATCACTTTACTTTAGAAGTACCTAAAGAGCTGATGGTGGAAGAAACTGTTGGAGTTTTTTTTCTTTTACTGGGGAGAAAGAGTTGAAAGCTCCCTCTAAATTGAAGTTGAGGAGATGAGCTCTGCTCTCAGCCAGAGGAGGTGTGTGGCTTCTTATGCTTTCTTCATGGCTTTGGTATTCCGTGTTGCTTTTCAAAGGCTGGGTGGAAGCTCTTCATTTCTCTTGATGCAGATGTATGTGTGAGTGGTACATGGAGAAAGCTCACACCCTCTCCTGGCAGAGCTCTGGTGGGTCAGCTCTGCTGCCAGGGGTGTCTGTGGGCTTGGCTACACTGCTGTCCCCGATGGCTCAGCAACGGGGTGGAGCTGCTGCCAGGGAGGGTCCTGGCCCTAATGCCACCCTGGTGGGACTTGTGGGTTTGCTGTAGCCTGGGCTACTTCTCCATAGCTGCCACTTTCTCTGTTTGTAGCTTTTTTCAAAATGCCTCTTCCTTGTTGAAATAGATCTGTAGTAGATGGTTTTAAAGGCAGCTGAAGCCACCAGAATACCTGTTGCATATTTTAAGTGTATTTGAGTGTGTTACTGATTCCTCTTCTGTTACCTTGTGAGCTCCTTGGAGAGGGCAGTTTGAACAGCAAACCTGTGGGTCTGGGTGTGCTGGATTTATGGAAATGTTTAAATAAAGTGGTCTGCTTATTCAGAATGCCATGCCTCTCCATAGCTGTCTTCACTTCTCACTTACACTTAAAAAAAAAAAGTAGGATTGAGATTTTTTGACATGTTCACCTGCTATCTTATTATAAAACTGGGGGACTATTCCTAACAATAAAAGGGATGGAAACAAAGGAGCGTGCTACAAAAGGATTCTAAAATGCAATTAACTTGTCTGTGCATAAGATGACAGTTTTTAATGTGCTGGCTGATTATGGAAGTGTGGTGTGTGCACCTGCACTTCTTGCCATCAGTAGCTAGGTGAAGAGAAAGCTGCTCATGTGTCTTGGTGGCACCTACATGTGAGTCTCCCCTGTGTCAGCTCAAAGCAGTCCATGAGCAGTGCCAACACACTGGGAATGTAGTTATTGCTTCTGAGGCTCAGAGGCTACTCCATTCATTCCAGAACTGGATTCAACGTGAAAACTGCTGTTAACCTTTGCCACTGCTTTGAATATGAGCTACTAACAGAGAGATGTTGTAACTGATGATAGTTTAAAAATAGCAAGTGACCCACATGGATATGACTAGCTTATGGTTTTTACTCAGAATCCATTAAAATGAATGCTATTGCTTCCACACTAATTCTAAGAAATTATATCCCCCCACACATGCATTTCTTAGCACCTGACATCAAGTCCCTCAGTAGTGAAAGGGAACCTACATTTTAAGTGTCGTGTACCTCTCTGCTGTTGTTTTACTGCTGCACAATCCTTCCTATTTCTCATTCCTTTGTGACAGTCTTCATTGTACTTACTGATTGTGTAATGACCTTTCTCCTGAAAAGATTTTCCTCATCCAGGAGAAAACCTGACTCTTCTTAAAATGACTGTTCTTCTTAAAGTGCCTTCCTACCGAGTGAATACCAACTTATTTTAATTGGCTTTTAGCCTTGCAGTGTAATTGATGCTTTAGAAGTTAGGCTCCCTAGAAGAGTTCAAAGTGGCAAACACAGAGGGCTCTCTGACCAGCTGGAAGGAAAGGATATTCACAGGAGAATTGAAGCAGTGACTGGAGTTGGCATCACTGGCTGCACTGCAGTTTTGGACTCTCTGGAAAATATAGGAAAAATATGGAAGAAGAAAACTGGTGGAAAGGTTTATTTCTGTTGGGGAAGTGCCACCCCATTCTTTCTCCTGGGTTACCTTTGATATTTTAGTTGCTTATTATGTAATGTTATATATTAAGAGAAGAGGAGGCTGATTGTAAGTGACCTTCCACAGACATGCCTGGCAGGTTTGGCTGTAGCATCCTCTCCTGGCTCAGAAAATTCAAGTGGGCACTTCTGCTTGTTTGGTTTGTCTTGAAGATTTATGCTTTGGGAGTCATCTTTATGCTCTGCACCGCATAAAGGGTGTGGCTTTGTCATACCTATCTGCAGTACTAGTGTCTTACAGGGAATGCATTCCCACCAGACATGGGTTACAGTGAATTATTCTTGGAAGAAGATGAATATTTTGAAGATGTGTTGGTGTGTGTGAAATAACCTTAATGATGGAATAGACTTTTACACAGGCAACTGAGTGTCAGGACACTCTTTCAGGCTAACCTTTATTGCTTTTGATCTCTGCACAGCAGTATGTCTGACTTGGCAAAAATTTGCTTATGAAGTTGATTTTTATATCTAGAGACTCTCAACCTTCTTTCAGCCATGTTCACTCATGGTAAAGCAATGTGTGTACACACACAAACACACACAATCTCTTTCTGATTATCTTTTACAGAGATACATAGATATAAAATTAATCTTTTTCTCAGCTCTACGTGACTGGAGAGTTAGTGATTTCCTAATAATGATCTGCTTGTTAAGCTGCAGTAACAAAATACAATTGCAGCATACTCTGATTATACATGGGCCTGCAGGAAACAGAGAAATGTCAACATAGATATCTTGGTGATACTTAGTACTTGATTATGTCCCCCATTTCCTCAGGGAGCCATAAAAATAGTTTATTGCTTTTGCTGGCAAATGCTTGAGTCTACTTGTTTCAACATTTTCATTTTTTTGATCCTAATGGTTTTGGGATCTCTTCCAGAGTATAAAAGATGGGCCAGTTACATTGTTTTGTTCTCTGTACCTCAAACACAAATATCTAACCTCATTGCATCAGGTTCTTATGATTTTAGATAGCGTTTGTCAATCATAAGCACAGACAGGGGAAACTTTACCTTATTTTTTGTATAGCCCCTCTTCTAAAGACTGAAAGGCTGGGGCAGGAGGTGTAGGCACGATCTACTCTGCATTTGTGATCACTTTATCCTTAGCCTGTGAAAGCTAAAGCCCCTCATCAGGGTCTCAATCTTCTAGGTACTGCTTAAACTTATAGTGATGTTCTTAAAACAAAAACCAGACAAACCTAGAGATTGTCTTTACCTCTCTGGTACCAGGCCACAAGTTGTTTTTCTGTATTAGGTGCTTCCTCTACCACAGCTCTAAGAGAAAGTTGAGACTCCCACAATTCTTGGAGCATGATGTCTATACAATTTTTTTAGCCTCCTATTGCTCTTCTTCCTTCATTTGCATGATGATGACACATAAGCCTTGGTCTCCAATGGTTCCTGTGGGTATTAAAATTGTCATGTGTTTTAGCTCTCAGAAATTGTATTATGCTGACTGCCTTCCTTTTTGTGTGAATCTCCTGAGACTCTTCCCTTGTTACTTCATTTCTCTTCACAGTGCATCCAATAGTTTATTTTAAAGCTGACAGCCTGGATTCCTCTCCATACATCAGACCTACTTCTTTTTTTTTCCTTTCTAAACCAAAAACCTTTGCCCACTTCCCTGCCTCATGGGAATGTGAGGATTGGCTCAATATTAGAATGGCTGAAGTAGCTTGTCATTTGTATCTTCCTCCTGCTACCCCAGTCTTCATCACTGAGGCTGGTTCCCCTGACTGCCTAATGAAACTATCTGTGCCTTGTCTTCACCTGTAAGCTGCTTAAGCTGTGAAAGGTATTTCTAGGTAACATGTGAGTAAGGCATGAATTCCTATGTCTCTCTACACATCCACAGTCCAGGCTTTCACTTCAACATTGACTCTTTTGACATTCTGGTTTTCAGGGCATAGGAGACATTTGTTCAGATTAAACTTTTGCTGTCTGTGTTATAAGGAATTTTTTTCCCTGACCCTCTCTTGCTTTGTTTCTGTGTTCTCAATTGTCCTCAGTAAAGTGAAAGATAAAGATGTCAGTATCCTAGGACCATTTAATCATAACAAGAATCAAACTATATGTTTTTTAACTTGCTAATAGACTGTGTCAAGACCAAACCCTAGTTTTTAGCCCTTATACTTTAAAAAAGGCTTAAAGTTTGCCTCATAAGCAACATATGGATTTCACAGCTATGAGAAGAAAGCTTGGACCATTGAGACTATTTACCACCAGGGTTATGTTATAGAATTTTTCTCGAACAGTAAGCAAGGAAATTTGAGTTAATTTGTAACATTTATAATAAGTAACAAGTTTATAATAAGTTTGTAAATAAAGCAGTCTTTCAGTAAGTTAAACCTTCCAAGATATTCAGAATACTTAAATGCAGGAAAGGGCAATGCATCAGAACAACTATTGGAGCTTTTATAATTATGTCAACGTGCCAGAATCCCAGTGATGCAACATGTGCATGACATTTTTGATCTTTGAACAGATCACATTTGACCCATGTGTGTGCACCCACACACAACATGCATACCTCAGAACTAAATTGCTCACTTTCCAGAATAGCCTGTTCTTGTGTAATACCCTGTCTGAGCACAGAGACAAACTTCTGATGCTTCACTTGATTGGAAACACTATTTCTTTGCATTTGATTTAGTATAGGAAATATACCATTATACATGTGGATATGGTATTTTTTAACAACACCAGAAGAACATTTCAACTGAAACTTAGATTCATCATTCTGTTGTCCTGATACATAAACTGAGTGTATGTTGTGTGGAGAATATAAAAAGTCTGTGAATCATACACTGAGCTAAATATATGCGTGGTGGAAAGCTGATACACCTGAAGTTAATAGTTAGGTACTCTCCTAAATTTAACTGCTCTTACTGTAGGTGGTTTTCCTGTTACATTGTATTTGCCTTACTGGTTGAGAGGATTGGGACAGCAGCTTGTTGACAAAAGTAGATTTATGGGAAGTTCCTGTTGAAACAGGGGCTTTCTGAGGCTTGGAGGCAGTAAACTGGTGCAAGCAGGAAGGTGTTCTAGGGCTGTTAAAAAGGTTTGGGAAGACATTACTGATTTCTGTTAGCAGCAGTTTGCCAGAGGTGCATTCCATACTGCTGGGCTTCAAAGCTAAGGAAAATAAATTTGAAAACAGTATTGTATGTTTAAAATGTCTGTAATGTCTGGAACAAAGCTGGTTTTCATACTGTAACTTGAACTGACCAAGTTTCTTGGACCAGGAGTTACTACTACTGGGATGTCACATTTGCAGGACATGTTCTGTTAGGCAAGCGGTCGTATTGGCCAGGAAAATTTATCTATGACTTAGGATTTGATGGGCTTGAGAATCAAGCAGTCTTGTTGTAAGCTTCAGTGAGCAGGAGGTCAGCCAGAACTGAAGGCCAGAAGAAGTTGCAGAACAGATTCCTGCAGCAAAAGGCACCCCAAGGAGAAACGCTTGTCTGAATTGTGTCTGCAGAGAGATGAAGGCAGAGGACTCAGTCAGGCTTATTGCAGTGGCCTGAGATGCTGACTATGGGAAGACAGAAGTATTGGGGCATGATATGAAGTTTCTTTTAGGGGTGGCAAATCAATGGCTGAAAAACTAGAAGCTTTCTGCACAGAAGAAAAATATTCTGATTTACTAGTCTGGTTTTCCTTGCTACGTATTTCTGTGCTATTTGTTTGACCTTTCTATTTAGTGTGTGGGTCACAGTCCAGTAGCCTCAAATCTTTGAGATAATAAATAGGAAATCCTGAAGAAGAGCACTTTCTCTTAGGAACTTAGTGAAGGAGGGGAGTCCTGGCTGTGATGGGGGTTAGGCTGTTGAGACAAATAGTGACAAAGGCTTTCAGAAGTCAATGTCAGTTGCACCATCTTTGAACCGCCACAAGTAAATTGCTCAGCCCCTAAAAATATTTTTAGTCACCTGTTTATGCTGCTGCTGCTTTTTTTCCTTTGTATTCCTCTTTGCTTGGTACACCTACAGGAATAGTTTGATAGCAGGGGGTAGGGGAATAGTTGGGCTAATGCTGCTTATCAGCCTGAAGCTGGAACCCAGGTTTTATCACTGCCTGTTTATATGGGATGGAGAAAAAGAATCGTGTGTGTATTTACAGCTCCATGAAAAGTATCCAAGCATGGTAAAACCTTTCATTTTAATTTTTGCCTCTTTAAGATGGAAAATAATACTAGGTCTGAAGCGTAACAGGAAAGGTTTGCTCAAGATAGCTTGGGAAACTCACTGCTGAATCAGATCATGAACTGCGATTCTGTCCTTGCTCAGAGATTTCCGTCAGTGCTGCCTTTACAGTTCCAGGAAAAGCGGAACCTCTGCTCTGAAGCAGTCGATGCTGTGCATGCTCTTTGCTCTTGTAACGATCACACAGAGCCCCAGCTAAACATGATCTGACTTTGCATATCTACCTGTGCCTGCACACATCCATTTTCCTTTGTTATAGCCATGCAAAGCGGGCAGGCTGCCACATCTCTTGCGGGAGAAGTGTGAGTTAGAGACTGTGGGGGTGCTGGAGTGCCCATGGATCTTAACGCAGCACAGACGAGTGGAGGGGCTTCTTGTGGCCCTTTCTTTCTAGTCAACTATTATAAAAAGAGGTGACTAATTTTTTTCAAGGGGATCTGAGTATTGGTAAAACAATCAATGGGGGGTTTCCTGCCTTGTGGGGTTTTGGTGTTTGCCACAGGTGTCTTCATATTGGCCATTGTGTGCATTACTCATGTTGCAAGATCCTCTCAGTCCTTCACTTCCATTTGATTTGGTGCACTTTTTAGTTACTGTTGTGTCATAGATATATTTTATGAAAAATCCTTTTGCCAGGATTTTTTCTCCCGAGAAGCAGAGATGCTTCAGAAATGAAATGTAAACAATAATTATCTGCTGCTGTGGAAGACAACAGCTGCATCTTTGATTGGTCTCATGTAGTTGTTTTTAATTAATGGCCAATCACAGTCCAGCTGTCTCAGACTCTGGTCAGTCACAAGTTTTTATTATTCCATTCCTTTCCTTTCCTTGCTAACCTTCTGATGAAATTCTTCCTTCTATTCTTTTAGTATAGTTATAATATATAATTTTCTTTTAATATAATATATATCATAAAACAATCAGCCTTCTGAAACATGGAGTCAAGGTTCTCATCTCTTCCCTTGTCCTGGGACCCCTGTGAACTCCACCACACTGTTGTGGCAGAAGGATTGTGGCACACCTTGTTAACTTTGAGTTGAATTTAATGGTAAGGTTTCGACTTAGACTGCTGGAAAATATGATCTTTTACTCAGAGAGTAATCAAAACTAAATCCAGTCCTCAAAGCAAATACTTGAGTAGTGACCAGTCATTATGCAGGATAATGAATATGTGAGTTTTATATCTGTAGTGATATTGTCTGCCAAATTTTTTTTAATTGTTATGTTTGTGACCTACAATTTGGCAGCCTGACACTCTGAGCATTTTCCCAATGATCTGGCAGTTCAGCTTTTAGCATGAGCAATTGGGCACACCTTTTGTCAGTGCTTTGCTATTGTAACAAATATGACAGTTTCTCCTGCACCCATCTGGGTCTCATAGCCTGAAACATTATGGTAACAATGATAATGCTGTGCTCATCCCCTAAGTCCTGTTGTTCCTTTTGAAATATTACAGCTATTTATTCCAGAAAAATATGGTAGGCTGAAGAGTCTTATTTGCTTTCTCAGGATAATTAGCGCTAATCCCAAAACTGGTTCTCTATACCTGAGTCTAACAGCTAGTTAAAACTTCACTGAAGGAGCAGTTATTCAATTTCATTTCCCATTTATTGTTATTTAACCTGCTCATATTTCATAATAATTCCTCTTTCTTAAACTGGTACAGCTTGTTAAAAGAAAAAAATCTTTTTACTGGGTTACATTTGCAATTGTGTAATTTATTTTTAGAATTTGGGAGAGATTTTTTTCTTTTTTGTGTCTGTTGGGCTCTAGCAAAAGCACTGTGAAGCTGGTTTGCCTGCTGCTGAGGAAAGGCTCACTGAAGCAGTAATTCTCTTGAGGTCCTTGGAATGAATAGGCATTGCAGCAATAATTTTTCTTCTCTCAATAACTATTTTAACTGCTGCAGCTTCAGAACACATCAAGACCTGACATGAACATACTTTTGTACAGAAGCGGCAGAAATCTTTACAATACCTGCAACAATGTTTCAGCCTATCTGTAACCTCTCTTTATTTTTGTCATTCCTTCTTTCTGTGAGTTACTGATCCCTAAATAAAAAGGAATGGGGAAAGGTAGCCCTTCTGTGTATTTGAGAGGGAAGGTACTGTGAAAAACTCCACTCATACAGAAGCACATGTGATTTCTGAAATACAACATTTAAATGATGCCGTGCTTCACGCACCATTTTTACTCAATTCCCACAGTTTTCCTGTTTTGTTTGTAGTGTGTATATTTTCTAGCTGACCATTGTACAGATCAGCAAATCTTCAGTGCATGCTCTGAAAGCTTGGATTTTCTTTGGATTGATTTTCATTATGGCCCTATTGCCATTCTTTACAATCTGAAGAAAGCCTGCATTCATAAGGATTACTGCATCTGCAAAGGATGAAGAATAAGTAGGAATGATGAACTCCAGCAGTCATGAATGGGCAGATTGTCCTGGGCATTTATTCAGTTGTCAGTATATTGTGGAGTATTTGGGCTGAAAAAAATGTTAGCATTGGGTAACATACTCTTTTTATTAAAAGCACAGGAGAGTACTCAGAGATGGTGTATAGTCCAAGACACATTAGTACAGCACATGCTGTCTTTCTTCCTAAGTGTGATTGATTTGTTTATTTCTCACTGAAAGCTTATAATTTTGGATTTTAATTCTACTTTCCATTGCTAGCTGTGCTTATCTTATCAGACAAGTCTTATCAAAAGGTGCTTACAATTCTGAGTGGGATGCTGCACTGTGTTACGCCAGGAGCACTGAACAGGGAACACTCTGCTGTGCTGGCTGAAGATCAGAGTTGATTCTGGAGGCTGAAATGTTCCCTGTGTTTCTCAAATATAAATAGTACTGCGACCAAGAGTGGGTGCCTTCAAATTCCAATATGCCCTTGATGGGGGAGGTGTTGGTAAATACAGATTTTTTCCCCATGATGTTTGGATAAAGCACTTTAGCAGTTCTATCCTCAGTGATAACCATCTCTTCTGCAAAAGATGTTAATCAGGAGTAAATGACCACTGGGCAGTTGCTGTCCTTTCAGGGGGCATACAGCACTCACTTCCACGGAGTGCTCCATTAGTGGAGCAGTTTAGGAATGTTTCATGTTAACAACCTAGTTCAACTACAACCAACACTTCAAATAGATAAAATATGGGAAGCTAGTACAATGTAATTTAAAGTAGAGAATTACATTGAAATTGTTTTGTAAGTGTTTTGGAGGGTATGTGTGAGTAGTGTGTCTGGTACAGACATGTCTTGCCTGGGGCTTCTGATTCCCTTGGCAGTAGCTGGTTGAGCAACTGCACAAACCAAATATATGAAATAAAAATACAGCATTTCAGTGAGTGTCATTTATTGCAAACAGTGTTAATATTCTGGTCTGAAGGTTTTCTTGCCTTTGAGATTTCACTATGGAATCTCTTCTGGTTGAGTCAACAAGAAAATATAGCCAGACTTTGATACAGCTACTGAAGTGGTGAATGTTAGTGGTGCTTTTTGAAGACAATTTTCTCTGAACAGTATTTTACTACTGGTAGTTTGTTACTGACAACTCTTGCATGAAGGCCTTTGAACAGCAAACTAAGAGCTTGAAAATAGCAGCTATTTCAGAGAGAGGGAGAGAGAGGACGGGAACCAAGCAACAGGGAAAGTTTTTCGCTTGGTGAAGACACAGTGCTCTATAAGCCACTTAGGTGCACATTTTGAACACTGTTTTCTTTAGCTTTTCAGTGAAATTATTTTGTGTGTACTTGCCATCTTTAGGATCTTTGCTACTGCTAGACTTGAGCACACAGTGGTGTGCTTTTTTGCACTTCTCTGCTGATGTATGTGTGTTCCCTGGTTTGACAGGTAATGGTGTGACTGCATTTCCTGACATCAGGACACCTGTGATTATTGCTCAGAGATGTTGTTAATTGAATATTTGCACTTCTGTAGACATCAGTTGCCCAGCTGTTATCTGTCAGGCTGGATTTGTATTACTATAGCCATGTCACTGATAACATTTTTTTCATGTTCCTACTTGATGATTTTGACAGGTCACACTGAAGGAACTGGACTATATAGTATGGTTGTGTGAACCAGTTTCCATGCTACTTCTGGCACAGAAAATTGAATAACAATATCCAATATTACTATACCCCCATATTCATGTGGACTCCTAGGATATTTCGCCAGGTCTCTGGATACTGCAAAAATAATGACTGTCATATTCATACTCGGAAAGTGTACCAGATCAACCTGTGCACTGCTTCTGCCCATTCTAAGGAAATGCACCATTGTGTTCGTTCCACTGCGCTTTAGCTGCACTTGTCCAACTTGTTCTTTATCTTAGACTGAAGGATATTGTGTTTCCAGCAGCAGCGAGGAGCAGTCCCTAGATATTGTTGGAGATAGTGTATCCAAAACAGCAAATCACCGCCAGCAGTTAACTTGAAAGGCCTACTTCACTCATGGTGTCTCTGTTAGCTTCTAGCAGAGAGCTTCCATGTGACATATCGAGCTATTATCATGCAACATGTTTCTGTAAAGTTTTCTTCCTTCCTTCTATTCTTTGGGAATGTGATGGCTACTCCCAAGGTTCACACGATCATCAAACCCTGAGATTCATTTGCAGAGCAGTGCTATGGCTTCATCTTGCAGGTGAGGAGCTGTGGCAAGGAACAAAACCTAAAGCATTCACTGCAGCTTGCAGCTGCTCCTTTCTGATGCCTGCAACTGGGATTTTCTTTTCTTATGCTCCCACATATGGTCTCATGTATCAGTGAAACTTGGAAAGCCCACTGCTCTTCTCAGCCAAAGTCCTAAATACTTATTTGTTCAGGAATGCCAAGTCATGCCCCTGGTGAAAAGGGACTTGTGATTGTTGGCATCACCTGGTAGCTCTTAGAGGCTCAAGCCTGGAATCTAACTCAGCAGACAGCATGGCTTTGCTTCAAGGCTTTGTCACTCTTGGAAGAGACTGCTGATATCCTTAACAAACTGCAACAAACTGGACATGATCCTAGTGCTCAGCAGCCTTCTGTGAGGTGTAGCAAGCCTAATCTTAGAGTAAATCCAAGGCATGTGTTGGAATGAGGCTGAGTTTTGTGTTTGAGCTGTCTAACCCAGCACAGCGTTCTCATGTTCTGCCTGCTGATTTCTGGGAGTGGAGAGCAATTTTCTAAAGCAAACTGAAATTAAGTTTATTGTGCTGCTTGTGCAGAGTGGAACATTTCAGTTTGCTTTAGAAAATTGTGTTCTGCACAGAAACATGGTGTTGGAGTCAAGATGAAGCAATGATACCAGTGACAGAGGGAAAAGAAAAGCCAGGGGATGCAGCTCCTTGCATTTTTGGTTACAGTTTCTTTGCACTTCGTTTCTTGGGAAGTGTTTTTGTCTTTGCTTTGTTGTCAGTTTGCCATCACCCACCCTTTTTCTTGCTCTCTGACCTAAGTCACAGTGCCCTCCCTGCCCCAGCATCTGTGGGTCTTCTGGTGTCCTGTGAAGCAGGGCTGTAGTTTTGATCAAGGTAGGTGTGGAAGCCTAGTGAAATGTACAGCTAAATATAACTGTTTCTAATCTTTCATAATTTATGGCAGAATTGTTATGGAAGCCTCTTTGGAAATATTCATAACTTTATCTGGATTTTTTTCTTCCTAGTGTAGTAAGTGATTCTTTTAACAGCTAAAATAGCTCTTCTTACTGTTGCCACTTTTTTGGTTTGTTTTTTATTTAAGAAGTCTTGACTTTTCTTTTTTTAATCCCCCTTAAAAATCTTTTATGGAGGTCTCAAGTTAATCTTTTACAGTAAATTTATTTTAAAGCACAGGCATCAGTGAGGATAAGGCATAAGTCTAGCAAGATAGAATTATACAAATTTTATTTGATAGAACTTGCCTTGCTTTTATGAGATATTTCCTCAGAAACTGGAACTGTGAAATGTTGTTCTGACAGAAATATTTTCTACTCCTTGTCTGGAAAAAACATCAAATTACTTTTTATGTAATTATGCCTTTTGCAAAATCTCCAGCAATATTAGATGAGGTTACCACAGTGACTGCTCAGCCTATCAGTATTGGATTGCAAAGGCTTGAGTCTTGTTGACATCTCTGCAATTTGTCTGGCCTTAATATTTAATAAGCCTCATACTCTGCAGCCTCAGAGTGAGAGCAGTTCTTTTAAAAACCACCTTTTACTTTTGTCAGAGTTCTTACCAGACTCTTTAAAGGTCGAGGTGTGCTTGCATGTGTGATGGGTAGAGCAGTCATCTATTTTATGCCTCCATGGTCCTGTTGTATGAAACTTTTAAGGAGTTTGCAGAACAAATACTTTGTATAGCACATCAAGACTTGGGTTTTCTCCTGGTCAGCGGGGACTGTGGCAAGGCTCAAGCTGCCTTTTTAGGAGGATGAGTAAGTATTAGGAGTGTCCAGGTGGTGCTGCAGCCTGCATGTTCTGGTTGTCCACTTGTTGCTGTATGGTTTACTGGGACCCAGATTTTCCACAGGGAACATAGGAGATGAATGAGAGGGGCAACCCATATCTGTCAGTGGAATGGCAACAGTGAAAGCAGCAGATGTGCTAGAAAGTCTGCTAATGTTCTAGGAAAAAGCAGCTGAGCCTGCTCCATAAAGACAAATTTTTGTGTTTGTCTCTAGAAAAAGCCATGGAGAATCTTAGAGAAATACAGTCTGAATAAACTTTAATTCCACACTTCTGCTTGGAACTCTGTTTTCATTGTTGTATACACAGGAGTCAATTTTTAGGATTGCTAATGCTAAAATCCTGCAGGTTCCCACCAGCTGGACTTGTCATAGTGGAAAGTGTTCATCCCTTGCATTGTGTACTCCAAATTTGCTAGCTTGAGTTGGTGGCTGTCTTCGAAACTACTGCCTCTCCCAGTTTTTGGGCAGTCTAAGTGAAGAATATCTGACTTCCTTCATTCTGCAAACCCTTAGCCAGTAGAAAGTAATGCACAAATTTAAAACTATTTGTCAATAAATAGATGTATTTCACCAAGGCAATCCATGCTATAGGTGACCACATTTTGAATTACTTTTGTGTAAGAAGCTGTGTAGCTGAAATTGAAAAGCTCTATTATGTGATTTGGGAGTTTTCTAAAACTCTTCCAAAACATTTCAGTCTTTAAACCGAAGGAAGTGGCTTTTTTTAGGATTCAAAAGTGGTTTTAGCAAGAAACATTCAGCTGACATCTAAGGAAAAAAAAAATCCTTTTTTTCCCTGGAGGCTTGAGTAAATTTTTGGTCATTTCTTTTTCTCTGTAGTTATGACAGTTTCAAGTTGTAAATGTTTTGTCCTAGTAGGTCTTTAAACTGTGAATCTGAGCTTGAACTTTTAGATTTGTTTGTCAGACTTAAGTCGGTTCTAACCCTTCAACACTTTAATTTGTTTTGTTTGCAGCTGTGTACTTTTCTTTATTCCCCACCCATCATGATGAACAGCATGGAAGATAAATGTGTGGGAGCTGCTGCAAACTGCTAATGGCCTTTAAAAGGCAAATCACTGAATCAGAACTCTCTTCAAGTGCACCAGGGACTTTGTGTCTGAAAAAAATTAACTTCATTTAAAGCACATCTGTAGCTTTTTTAACATGAGTTGCATGGAAGACATTCAGTTTCTGCCTATGAGGTGTATATGAACTCAACTCTAATACTTTGAGACATTAAAACACTTCTTCCGAGGTGTAAAACGTATCATGTTGTGCTGAAAATGCTGTGTTGGACTGGAAGCCTCAAGCAGTGAGTTGAAAGGAAAAGTTATTTATCTTCTGACTTGGTGCTTTGAGCAGCAGTGAGAGATATGGGAAATCCCAGGCTGGTTTCTCTTTGTTTTAATGCTTGGAAGAGGAAGAGATGGGAGCTGTGTTTCCTGCTGGCTCTGGGCAAGTGCCATTCACCACTTCTGGTGGCTGTCCTAAATGTCAAGGTGTACAGAGGGCTGGCCCCAAACCAGGGCTTGGTGCAGGCAAAATAGGAGCTGCAATGAGCTGCCCTAGATACTCTGCCTCCAGTGGAGTAAATCTGAGGTCTTTATGTGTTAGCTACTGGTCAAGCTTTTGTACTGTGAGGATATTAATGAGTGCCATACCCTGCCATTTAACCTGCAAATTCACATCGTCAAAAATCTTGGAATAAGTACTTTTTAAAGTTTCAAGAGGAGTTTCTCCAAGTATCTAATTAGTCATCTGTCTCTTAACCATGCAGTCCAAAAGCACCAGTACTGGCACATAATTTTTAAAAACAAAAATCCAGTTGCATGCTCCCCAAGGTAGCTCTTTCCATGAGCAGTGTTGATGGATATAGATTGTCTCAGCACTTAGGGCAGGGTGGAGTAACCTTTTATCTATACATACCATTGTTCTTTGGGGTTTTTTTGGGGTTTTTTTTTCTGCTAGTTTCAACTACTTATCTGATATCAGGGCCCTAGCAGGCACATTACTATTGAATGAGGTGCTTTTTCTGTGGTTTGGGATGGCCGTTGCAAGCTGGACAAAATACATTATAAAATATTACATGTTGCTGTCACTGGCACTTGCATTATTTTGTCCTGCAGCTTTCTTTTTGGAGAAGTGAAATTGAATAGAAGCCAGAATTAGCTGATACTGTACTTGACTTGAAAAATCTTAATGGAAAAGTGGAAAGAAAAGGCTGTGAAGGTTTCATCTGAGCAGTGATGTGGCAGGCACCTTAAACTCACGTATGCAAAAAGGGTAAAGCATGTGCATGGTGAGAGACAGTGCTTGGTTTCATGGCTTGCTGCTCTCTGTCCTTCATTGTGAACATGGCTGTGTGTCCATCCCATCCTCTGGTTTTATGTCAAGGAGGAGTTGTTCATACTTCTGGAGGCAAATGTAGTATAAATTCCTGGGGTTTTATTAAATTCATGGGGTTTTATAAGTATCATGTGCAGATAATTATCTAAAGAGCAAGTTGACTTAAGCAATTTTTCAACTGAACTGGTTAATCACAGTTTTATTGATGAAAATGGATATTTTTGAATTCATATAACTCATGTCATGAGAAAAAAATTAGGGAATTTTGGAGGGTATTCTGGTGATGCTTATCCAAAACAGCCCTGAAAGTGCCATGGTATGAAAAAAGTGAAAATGAAGATCCTTCTTCTGGCTTGGTATCTTCCTGAGAGGGTACTCCTCTACCTTGGGATGCAAGAATTGCTTTATAGTGTATGTTTTGCAAATGTCCAAACCCACAATTTTAGTGTAGGGCTGAAAGCTGTTGTGTTGAAACTGTGTGGGAAAACCTGCTGTCTTAACAGCAGAATTTCTGAGAATTTCTTATGTTTGCTCTTGAGGTTGTTCAAGAAAATATGCAGGGAAGAGGAATGAATGGCCCAAAGACAGCATAAATTAAAAATATGGTTTACACACTTAAAATGGGTTGTTTGAGAGGAAGCTCATGGGGTACATGATGGTTCTGCTTATGTAGGTGGGATCAGCCTTTGGAAGGGAGTTTTACTCCTTAGCTTTTTCTGTCCTGCCACGGGGTCTTGCACCAAAACCCTGTGGTGTCAGTAGCTGCCCTGGATGTCAGTGGGCCAGATTATTCCATGTAGCAGCAGTTGGCTGCTCTTCATCTCTGGTAAATCTGATTTTATTAGCCCTCATCTGGCACCTTTTGCCTAGGAGGAAACATGAAATGATAGGTTCCCATCCACTTCTGTGCCACCAATGAGACATGTTGGGGTTAGAGCTGAGGTGGCATGCAGAGAGGAGATGGAAAGGATGTGATTGCTCAGGCACCTTGTTGGTACCACTGGGGCTAAAAAAGATGTAAGGGATGGCAGAAATACCTGAGGTCTGTTGGGAGCAGGCAAGGAGGCATCAGTGTGTAGTGGGAGCAGAGCAAGAAGTCAGTGGTTAGGAACTGCAGGGTGAGCTCAGCTGGAAAAAGGTAAAGCTTGTGCCAATTTAGGAGGAAAGAAGGGTGGTAATGAGCTGTGTAGGAGGTTGGGAATTGCAGCTGTGGGACCCCTGGACAATGTGCTTTTTGTAAGCAGGCTGAGCTTTTGGATGGCTTTTTTTGGTTACAGCTCAAAGTGCATTCTTTCTTCTTCTCCAGCTCATGGGAATCAGTCAGGAAGGCAGAAGTGCTGTGAAACTGCTCATGCACTGCAGGCTGTGGCAGAAGTAATTTGCTGGCTTCTGCAGTTAGTATTAAAAAACTGCGTCAATTTTGAACTACATATGAAAACAAGTAATAATAGAGTCCTTTGCTTCTCCGGACAGTTGCCCATAAGGTCCTAGAAGAGCATTTGCCAGCTTTTTTTGGTTCAAAGCAGACATAGTGGGATGGATGTTAGAACAGCTGTACAGTGGGATTGACAGTTGTGGTGTGGTTGTGAGAAGGCCGTGGTCAATGCAGTGCCTGTGCTCAGAGCAGTCACCCAGAAGGAGAAACAGGAAACATATGGCTTGTTGGCTCTGCTTTGGGACATATCTGTAAGGGGCAGGTTGCTTTTATGAGATGGGGTTGATCTTCTGTTGGACTGTGTGTGTTTGGATGCTGTAATAACAAGGCTTCTATGGTCAGACATAATGATCACAGAAAGCCAGAGTCGTCATCTTGCTGCTATTTCTGTCTTCTGGGTCAGTACATTTCTCTGTAAGCCACAAACCATTTTATCTACAAGTGCTGGTTGCTTTTCTGCCCACAGCTACAGAACATGGGGCTTGCCTCAGCAAAAAATTGTTTTCTTGAAAATTCAGTCAACTTGAAACCTTTGTCCCCTCTCCATGTAGAAGGTTGTGTTGTTAGTAACTGGAAAGGGCTTGTGCAAAAAGATCTTTGGGAAGAGAAGTACTGGAATGTTTTTAATTGTCTCAAGGAGAACTTTTCTGGTACAGGTTTCATTTCATTCACCTTGCTCAAATTTCTTCTTGTCCTTTTCCTCCTAAGACTTTGTTTTGGCCCCTATCCTAATCAGAAGTTCCCAGAAATGGTTTTTAGGATGAAAGCCTCCACACATAATCTGTTACTTTCTACAAATTAGCAGAAGCCTGAGGAGGGGATGACAAAATGTTCCTAGTAAGGAAACAGACCTAGCTACTCTCCTTGTAGCTATTGTGGGATCTCTGAACCCAAACTGTACCAAGAGGGATGCTGTTCCTGCCCCTTCCCTCTTCCTCCTTGCCTTAAGTCTAGTCTTCAAAATTAAATGACAGTGTCAGGAAAGAGATTGTTGCTGCTTAATGAATTTCAATTGGGTTACAGATTGAAGCCTGACTCCTTGCAATGACAGACTAATAACTCCTTCTGCTGAAGCTTTAGGAGGGGGATAATTATTTTCTGGGCTTTTTTATTTTAACTGGAAAGCTCATTTCTTGCTAGTGCCTGAGCCAGGTGCTATTACTGTAAATCTTTTTGTAACAAAAGACTTGACATTATTATTTTTCAGACTGATGAACTTGTGACCTGTTTGAGATATGCTGAGTGTTCTAACATGCAAATGGGAGAAAAAGTGGTAACAGAGCTCAAGGATTAAATAGAAAGCTTTCTGTTATACACAGTAAAATCTGCTGCTGGTCCTACTGTTCTTCTTGGTGCCTGCCAGCATGGTCACTGATGTGTCTGGGGGAAAGAATCTTGGTGTTTGGGGTTTTACTCATCTGGCTTAGAAGTCTGCGTTGAAGGAAATGCTTCAGCTCTTGCTGCTAGGGGACTGGGACCAGTTGCAGCTGACACTCTGTTAGGGAGTCACTCCTGTGTGAAGAAAGGAGAAGGACTGGCAGGGTTTGGGGAGGCAGGGTTTGGTGTCTTTGTGATGGCCAATTGCTGCTCACACCTCTAGGAACATATGTGGTATTGGTACATGTATGGCTTTCACTATTTGGGTTTTATACATAAGGAGGGAAACTTAAATTTTGAAAAATGTAAAGGAGCTTTTAAGATGTTATTTATAAAGTATTCAACAGCAAATGCTTTAAATGCTTTAATCTGTGCTGCATGAAACAATGATTATGCAGTAACTAGACTTGAAAACACCTGAGTTCAAATCAGTTGCATACTGTAATCTCTGACAATTGCCTGTGCCCTTCATAACTGTGGTATTTTATTTCTAAGTTGAGCTCCTTTTAAAATTGTCTTCTATAGCTTGTCCAAGGTCTTTCACTGAGTCATTACTAAGGCTGGGGTTGGCTCAGGAGCCTTGACTCATAGTCCCATGCTTGGACCAGAGGCCACATGTGATTACCACAGGACAGCAGCTCCTTCCAGGGCTGCCTGTCAATTCAGGCTGTTTGACAGATGCTGTCAGGCTGGGGTCGGTGTGTTTTGTGGGTTTAGGTGTTTTTTAATGCTTCTAAACTTTTTTTTTTGTGTCTTTTCTGGATTTTAGATTCTAGCGGAGAATATAAACAGCAATTTTTCTTACTGGCTGTCATTTTGCCACATATTTATTGTCATCTTACTATGACTGCTCTCTAGCTAATAGGGTCTACTCATCCCTCCAAATTATTTGGAACAAACTAATTTTTCTGGGTTTATAGATCTCCTATGTGTAAATGTAAAGCTGTATGTGAAACTTAATAGTTGTTCAGAAATTAACTTTTGAAATTCCAAAGCAATCCTCTGTTTAAATCTCTTGATAGTTGTGTTTTAAATCAGTCTTCTTCTACTTTGAACCTGTTCTTTAACCCCACTGTCAGTAAGAATGTGCATTACCAAGAATAAAGCATACCTGCCTGCCCCTGTAGTTCATAATTTTTTTTTACCATTTTGCTATACATGTAAGTATGTAAATCACACAACATGACACAAAATGAAAAAGAACTAGATTGCTACACTCCTGTGAGTTTTTTTGGAACCAAAGGCTTGTGAGAAGGCACAAGTGCACAGTGCACAGGTGTCTGGCAGCACAAAGCCAGCAAGTTAATTTGATATTTGGTTCTGCACAGTGTGCCAATAACTTTTTTGTGTAATCTGTTTTTTTAAATTCAAAACTATGCTTAGTTTGGCTTATTATGAAAGTGAATAAAATGCTTATTACAAAGATGCCCTTGATAGCATAGTGCTATGTCTGCCTACAAGGAGGAAGAACTACCCGCTTGTTTATTGTCTTTCAACTTCCTTATCTAAAATAGCCCCAAGGCAATGACAAAGCGTGACCTTGAACTTGTTGTTCAGAATTTTGGGGTTTGGATATCCTCAAAATTTCTTCCAGACTTCAAGAATTGGCATCCTCTGCCTTCCTTTCCTGTTGAAAAAAGCTGGTTTAAAATTTTTTTAAACTGAAACATAGTGAGGATTTATTATGTGCTCACACTGCTGAACATAAACTGCTTCCCATTTTTCAAAGTTTGCATCTTCTGCAGCAATGTGACAAGCTGGTGAATGCCACACAGGCAGCACTGCACCGCTGAGAGTAGTTGATGATTAGCCATGCTGAGTGCAAGACAGAATCACAGAATCACAATTAGGTTGGGAAAGACCTCTGAGATCAAATCCAATTTGGGACCTAAAACCACCCTGACAATGGACCATGGCACTGGGTGGTGCGTGCAGTTGTTTCTTAAACACCTCCAGGGATGGTGACTCCACCACCTCCCTGGGCAGTCTGTTCCAATGTCTAATCAGCCCTTCTGTGAAGAAATTCCTCCTAATGTCCAGCTTCAACCTTCCCTGGCACAGCTTTAGGCTGTTTCCTCTTGTCCTGTCGCTGGTTGCCTGGGAGAAGAGGCTGACTCCCCCTGGCTGCAGCCTCCTTTCAGGGGGTTCTAGGGAATGATAAGGACACCCTGAGCCTATTTTTTTCCCAGTTAGCAATCCCAGCTCCCTCAGCTGCTCCTCACAGGACTTGTGCTCCAGACCCTTCACCAGCTCTATTGCTCTTATCTGGACTTGCTTCAGCCCCTCAATGTTCTTCTTGAAGTGAGGTGCCCACAACTTGACACAGGACTCAAAGTGTGGCCTCACCAGTGCTGAGTATATGGAAAATGCTGATGCTGTCAGAGGCCTGGGGTTCTGCAGACACTGGCTTAACCCTTCTTCAAGGGGTTGTATAGTGGTGCTCCTCTGGCCTCCTGTGCAGGGTAGTAGAGTCAATGGCAAGCAAATATAGGTACGGAGAGTGAGTTACTAGTGCTTCTGGAGATGGTATGTAACATGTGATCTGATTTTTTTTTTAATATATAGTGTTACTGGCTTAGTTCTGTATCAAAAAATGCTTGAATTGTTTTGTACAAGTGTTGAAACTTTGTCAAAAATCACTGTGAAATTTGAGGGTGTGGGCTGTGATGTTCAAAGGATGACATTGTAATAGGAAAAATATTTTATTTGTTGGTGTTTAGGCTATTTAAAGTAAAACTTGCCAAGTGTGATATCTTGATGCACACAAACATCCAGAAGAAAAATGATCTATGCGATAAACACTATGTATTATTATTAGTCTTTCACCTTGAAAATACATACAGGACTTTCTTTCATCCTTCTTGCCAAGTTTTTCTCAGCTTTGTTTTTTTGCCCTCAAGCTGGTAGAAAGTTCAGTTTGGAAGTAGGGAACAAAAATCTAGACTTCTAAACATAAGAAATCCTTTTCTTTCCCCCTCTATTCTTTGTGTGTATTTTCAAAAGCGAACAGTATTTGACTATCACCAAAGAAGCTGGTGTCCAGGTACATAAAATGTGCTATTCTGCCTCTGTGTGGGCTGCAGTAAGGGATGACAAACTCGGCCAAGCCAAGACTGACGTCACTGACAGTGTTGCCCAGCTTCACAAACCTCTGAGTGGTTTGCTGTAGTATCACTTTCAAAAGATACTACTATTGCATTATAAAAAAAAAAAGAGAAGCACCAGTAACAAGTGTTTTATGTGGTGTATCACAGTACCTGTTTTCCTGTATTTATATGGAATTAGCTGAATATCTCCTGGTCACACCTTTTGACTGCTTTTGATAGGGTCAGTTGAGGCCTAAGGCAGGTGATGAGGGTGGACTGAGGCAGTAAAAGCAGCCCCCTCCTAGCCTGTTGGATCTCTTTGGCTTTTATGATGAGACTCATTGCTATTTCTTTTACTCTCACTTACTGAGTTAGGAGAGCAGCCTGTTATTTAAGCAAAATAAAAACCCAGCTCCAAAGCAACAGATAGCCCCAAGACCTGATCCAGAAAGCAATTAAGGTGATTTAAAAGAAATGTTTGCAGTATGAGGTGTCTGTCTGAGGGGTCCAAATGTTCATGGGAAAGACCTTAGGAGGTAACCTTGTCCAGCCCTTTGGCCACAGCAGGCCCCCTCAGCTTGGGTTGCTCATGGCCATGCTCAAGTGAGATTTGGCTATTCGCAAGGAAGGAGATGATGCAGCCTTTGTGACAGTCTGTTCTGGTGCTTAGCCACTTCATTGTTTAAAAAAACAAGCCTTGCCTAATTTTTTTCACCTCCATTGCAACAAGTTTGATGTCTTTATTCTTAATCACTGTGCGCTTTCCAGAAGATTCTGTCCCTCTCTTCTCTGTCTCCCCAGACAGTAGCTGCAAACAGCAGAAAACTCTCTAAGTCTCCCTCAGTTTGAAGGTTGGAAGGGAAGGACCCTCAGCTTTCAGCACCTAGCTCTTTACCAAAAGTGTGTGAAAGAAACTGTATCTAAACAGGTTTGAGCTCAGGGATTGATCCACTCCACTGATTCTCAGATCAAGTTGAATTCACTGATCAAACTGTGTGATGTGAAGTGTGAACGCCTCTGGTTCCTGCAGTCAGCTGCCAGCTGGCTCTCCCTGAAACCTCAGGGCAGCTTCAGCAGAGAACTGGGCTGGAAATCACACAGGCCACAGCTCTTACCAGATAAAGGCACTCGTGGTTATGTGTGTCTTTCTGAATTCATGTTCTCACTTCAGTGACTTCTGTACTCAAACAAAACCAAAAGTAAAGATGACATTTTACGTGGTGCATTGTTAGATTGGTGTTGACCAATCCATTTGCATCAAAGGAGGTTTAGATTGGATATTAGGATTATTTTTTTCACTGAAAGGGCGGTCAAGGATTGGAATTACCCGGGAAGGTGGATGAGTAACCATCCCTGGAGGTGTTTAAAGGTTGTGTAGGTGTAGGAACACGGTTTAGTGGTAGACTTGGCAGTGCCAGGTTAACAGTTGGACTCTGTGATCTTAGGTGTTTTCCAACCTAAATGATTCTATGTCTATGTCTGAAATCTAATATTTTTCATTATCAATAGCGATTTGTTTCAGAAGGGACGAAATATTCCCAGGATTTAATGCTTCACTTTTAGTAAGATGTTCTTTGTGTACAACCGGCATGATCAGCATTGTGTAGGCAAGCTGCTGGCATAAATGCTCTCTGTTAAAAGTGAGAAAACCTGTATGCATGACTTGCAATTAGGTATTAGTGTTTGAGATAATCCTTCATAAGAGTCTTTGAGCAATGATGTAAACTTGCCCTTGCAATGGCTACCACAACCCAAAACTTTGAAAGTAAGGCCTTTCTTAAATTTTGAAGTATTTGTACCCATTTATAGCTTTTTCTGTCTTGTTGCAGTCTTGCAATAAAAGGCAGTGCTGGATTTATCTGGCCTAGAGGTTCTTTTTTTGAACATGTAGCATGTTCTTAAGCAGTGAGGAAAATATTTGCTTTTGTTCCAGGTTCTCCATAAGCTCTTCAGCAGTAACCCCTTGGGTAGGAGTGACACTGAGTTTATGTACCCATTCTTCTGTATCTGTTCCTAGGTTCCAGCAGCCATTCCTTGCTTCCAAATAAACAACAGAGCTATAATGAATTTTTGCTTATGTTAACAGTAAGATTTAGTCTAGGCTTGTCCATTGAAAAATTCCAGGTATTTCTCTTTCTATTCTACTTTGATTCTTCAGCTGCAACTCTGATGTTTCAGGAATGGTTGAAATCAAGTATTCAGAGAGAGCTATCGAGGATGCCCTGGTCTCTGTATAACATCTAATGGCAGACAGCTTAGGAGGGCATCCTTCCTGAGCCTATAAATCAGGCAGTTTCTTCTGCCTGAAAAGCATTTGGGGTTTTAGTTTTTTGTGATCTTGGGGAGCTGACTGAACTCTTTGAACTTTGTTAATGTTGTATTATCAAGTGAGATGTGATGTAGAAATCACATAACAAGTCCAGTAACTTTTAAGTGTGTAAAAGATGTTCATTGGAAAACAGAAAATTCTTCCAAATAGTTTTCTGTGAAGACTTCAAGTATTTTTAGGAAAAGAACTAACAACTTTTGTTAAATGTGTGATTTAATGTTTCACTTCAGTGTTCAAAACCTTTTGGTTTGGGACTACGTGATGTATACAACAGTATGCCTGTACCTTTGTAAAGTCAGGGAGCTTTCCATTCTTCTAATTCATCTTTTGAACTAACAAATGTCTAGTATCTTGCTAATGAAACTGGCTGTGGAATTTGTGTGTCTTCCTTGGGCCCCTTTTGTTTTCATACATGTTTCCTTTAATGACTGAGCTGTGGGTGGCTTTACCCACTTGACTGCTTCTGACAGCCTTTTGCCTCAGCAAAGGTCCAGGTGCATCCTGCTGCAAGACAGCACCCTGATAGCAGAGACCCCATCTTCCTAAACTGCATGGTGCTCAGTATAGAAACTTCATCCATTTTGCTGTTTTATCAATAGGAGGTGAATGAAAATTCCCTGTAGCTGTGCTACTGGGCCATGGGAGAGTGAGGATATGGGATAGAATGTTTCACTTCAAATGAGAAGTGCCAGTTATGAATATAATTGTCATATCTTATTATGGAGGTATATCTTATTATGGAGGAGAATGTACAAGTTGTTTACAGCCAGTTATATAGTGCAATCACCTCCTGCTCTCAGGTTTCTCTTCCTAATGCAATAGTAATGGAGTTTTTACATCTGCTTTTGCAATGCATTCAGTAAGGACAGTCTCTGACCCTAAGAAGCTACTCTCAGAAGTGTCCCCCTCTCTATTCTCAGCTGAGTAGCAATATTGAATTGGCTTTATGCCGCAGCTATGTATATGCTCATCTGTGCAGTTTTCTTTTTGCATTCTGATTTACTACAGGAATTCTGGCTGATGCTGGTTAGATCGATTTTTACCACAATCAGTCTTCCTGATGTCTTCTGTGAGTGCAGCCCTTCCTAGCTGTGAGTAGAGTGAGAGCAGCAGAAAGCTTGGGCTGCTCGCCTGGCTGGGTTGGTGAAGGGCTCTGTAGCCATAACTGGTGTAGTGCAAGTGGCTTGGAGGTGACTGGCTGTAAACTCACTTTGTGCAGAGCTGTGTTTCTGCCTCATCCATCATGCATAGCTGCAAAATGCTCTGGAGGTGTTAGGAGATGCTCCTGTAAATCTGTGTATTTAAATTATTAGCATTGAAATTTCAGTAAGTGGATTTATCTTGTTTAGGAGATCTCTTCCTGTGTTCTGAGTATGTATTTCCTTTTCTAAATAAAATGTCTCTTAATATTCCAGTTACTTTGGAATGATCATGTTGCTGCTCTGTTCTTAGAGCAGGAAGGCTGGGGATGAGCCTCCCACTAGTGTCACAGCTGCTACCTGCTGTATCCTCTTGCATTAAAACAGTTTTGTTACTATGGACTTCAGGAGAATGAGGTGCGCTCCTTTGGTTGGCTTTTTGGGGGCACAGCTTGGTTGCTCTTTGCACTATGTCATAACAATAGGTCTATTTGGGGTTTTTGTTATGTGTGGTAGATTTTTTGTTTGTTTTACCTCATTTATTTTTTGGTTACTACCTGTCAGCTTCATTTACTCTCTGGGGAAACTATGGATGCAGAGGGAGGGTCACAGAGAGCAGACCCAACACTGACTACGGACTCATCAACAAAAGCACCAAACATCCATTTTCATCTTGCAGTGGTCTGGAGCAAGGATTAAATTGCAGATCATCCTAAGGCAACAGGGAGCCTTTAGTAAGTGGGTATCAATTTGTTTACTTACCAGACCAAAACCACTTTGACTGTTCTTATATGTTCTCCCTGCAGATATTCTTTTCTTAGCATATTGTAGCAGGAATAGTGCTCAGTCAGAACTTTGTGCCTCTCCAGCCCCCTGGCATTAAGTTAGGAATTATTTTTGTCACTGAGTCTGATGCATTTGTTATTGATAGTATTTTCTGCTTGGATTTTCTCTGCTGCTTAAGTGATTTGTCCTATATTCCTGAATCCTGGATCTCTTATGATTGATCATTTACATCTTATTTTATTTTTGTTTATAAGAAATGTGGAAAATGCTTGCAAATAACATGTAGTGGCTTCTTTATTTTATTTTTATTTTTGTTTATATGAAATGTGGAAAATGCTTGCAAATGACATGTAGTGGCTTCTTTGTGCATGTCATCTGTCTTAGTTTTAAAGTTTGTGGAGTATACAGAAGATTGTGCAACAGGCATTGCTTACTTGCCTAGAATTGTAAGACTAAAAACTGTGTTCTTGCTGCAGCCATAAAATATGGCAAACATCACCATTCCAGATCAGCTATGGTCACGTGTTTCCAGCAGTCATTGTTTTCTGGCAATAGTGTTTGCTTGCTTCTGTCCTAAGGCAGGTGAAATGTATTTGATGTGTCCTAATGTTCAGCCTCTCATGTGACTGGGGGTTTTCAAGGTGTGAATGAGGGTGAGGAAGACAAAAATTGAAATGGAACATTTTGTTTGTCACTTCAGTCGGGTACCAGATACTTCAGATTCTCTGGTAGTTTTGATGTGCTCAGGGCCTCTCTTCCCCTGCAGCAAACTGATAGTACCAATTCACTTCAACGTGTTTATGATGCCCATATGCTTGTAAAGTTCATGCATGATCCCTTGGATGATGTTTGAAACTCATTGAAGTGCAGGAGTATCAAATCAGCCTCATGGATTTTTACCTCTCTTCCAGGACTCATAGTTGGGGTGATCCTGAGGTACGGGACTCCCTCCACGAGTGGCCATGACAAACCATTCAGCTGCTCCCAGGAGGACAGGCCCTTCACCACCCTGCTGGTCAACGTCAGCGGCAAGTTCTTCGAGTACACACTCAAAGGGGAAATTAGCCCTGGCAAGATCCACAACGTGGAGCAAAATGACATGTTGAGAAAGGTGAGGCGGTACCATTTCACATGCTTGGCTGAGTGTTCCTCCTTCCTCTGTGGTTCCCTCCCTCCTCCATCCCACTTGCACCTCAGGCAGTGTCAAGTGTCAGCATTCCTGATAGTAACAGCCTTTTAATGCTTAATTCAAAAGCACCTTCTGTATTATATCACTGCTGGAGAAACTGTGCTCTGTTACATGTATGTGGTGCTTTCCTAAAGGCCTTGGTTGGAAGACTTAATGTATGTTTCTAACATCTGTAGAATTTACAGAGACCAGCTGAACTGAAAAAAAAAAGCCTTGTGCTGCCTTGTATAAATGCAAAGTAAGGAAAATAATAATTTCTTAGTGAAAAGCGATTGTTCCTTGTTGTGTTGGTCTTTTTTTTTCCCAGGGTTTTAAAATCTGTTTATTGTCAGGAAATAGTTACTGCTGCTACCCTATAGACCACCAAATGAGGCAGTCTGGTGTTGGAAGTAAAATTCACCTATCAGCAGTTATTCAGATGTGTTATTTGCCTTTTTATTCAGTGTCAGGAATTAATCACCTTTTGTGTGTATCAAAGCTAGACTTTGAAGCATAGGATTGTAATCTAAAAGTACTTCTTTCTGCAGAGTATGAAGAGAGCGTAGCTGTCCATGTGTATCTGTCTGCTGTAGGTATCTCAAGTTAGCTGAAACGAGTCCTGCCCTGGGAGGGCACAGTTGTAGTGCTCAGGCAGCAGGTGAAGAGAGCCTAGTTAGTCCCATATATGTGAAGGTCTTCTGATTGCATTTTAACTCTTGTTCTTTGTTCTTTAGTGTAATGTAGTCCTTCATGGATATCTGGAACTCCTACTGAAATACATGGAAGAGGTGTATGATCCAAATTTCTGAAAACCAGTCTTGTATCTGACTTGACTGGCTTACAATAACAATACAGTGGCTAAATCTGCACAAAAAAAGTAAGCTAAAATAGCATTTCATCTGCAGCTATACCAATATCAGGTATCACAACAGGAGAAATCTTCTCCAGCATCATTTCTGCTAGAACTTTTTAATTTAAATAGGGGACTGTGTTTAGGACTGCTGCCAGATCATGAGTAACCAATGTAATGCCTGTTCTTTCTAGATGCTATTTACCAACAGGAACTGCAGCTTTTTGCTGCCATGTACAAATAGAGCTGGCCAATGTTTTAGAGGCTCATCTTATCTAGTTCATCAACCAAAAATAGTGGTTGTCAGCAAATGAATGAGGAAAAAGCCCTAAAAGTTTGTATGTGTCTATTTCTAATTGAAATTTTATATTTTATTTTTTAGGTAACATTTGACCCAGAAGTTTTCTTCAACATTCTATTGCCTCCAATTATTTTTCATGCTGGTTATAGCCTGAAGAAAGTAAGTGCAATAACTTCTGAGGAGAAGAAATCCTTTTTTTTTTATGAGAGATTGCTGATTTGGTCAGGATTGTAGTCTCCTTTCAGGCACTTACTTACAATAAGAAAAAATCTAATTTCCTCCAGAGATGGTTAGGTCATATTGTTTTAAGAGAAAATACATCTATTTTTAAGTATAAATGTATTAAACCTTACTTAATTTTGCTGATATGTTTTCCTTTGAACTTAGCCAGACATTGATGTCAGTTTCATTTAAAGTAAATGATGTTCTGTTATGAATTGTTTTGGTCCTTCTCAAATGTCCAAAATGCAGTAAATTATGCTGAGAGGCAGACCTAACCCTGAATCCCAGAGGAGATGTGCCAGACCCTTAATGGCAGAAGGGCTCAGATTCTGATCTTGCTAGAAGACACCATGAATTGGTGCTGCTTTCTGTCAATAAACCTTCTGTCAGTAAGCTACATGTAGGGTCTAATGCATGGCACAGATCTGGTTTATTCAATTTATTGAAGTTAGATTGAATTTACGTAGCAGTAATTGAAATGTTTCTCTGAAATAGACGTGTGCTTCTGTGTATTGATACAAGTGAAGCAGTGTGCTACATGGTTCTGAATGAGCAATATAACTTTGCTAAAGTAAGTATATAAAACTCTTTTTTTTCTTGTGCAGAGACACTTTTTCAGGAATTTGGGGTCCATTTTGGCTTATGCCTTTTTAGGAACAGCAGTGTCTTGTTTTATTATTGGGTAAGTGAACTCTGATATCAGTTCCTCTCTACACTAAATTTTAAGCTGATAAACACTGTCTTTCTTTGCCTGCATATATATATTTTATGTATCTATATACACACACATTTAGTTGAAGATAGCTGGTCATGTTGGTTGGCTTGCCTACAATCTCTTATCCTGCTCATATTACTGTGTCTTGTATATGGATATTCTGAATAACAGAAATCCTGAATTGTGTTGGTGACCTTGACTTATGTCTCAAAGAATTTCACTAGAGGAGTAATCTATTATTATAGGTTGTTCTTACCTCAGAGCTTTTGGCCTATGTATTGTGTTGGGAGAAATAATACCAAAGGGAATTCGGTAGCAGAGAAAACTTGGTGGGAAATGTAAGAAACATGTAGACTCTGCTAATTGTGTGAAGATTTCAGACTTTACTTATTGGTTTTGTATGATGTCTTCTGGATCATATATTGCTTGATTTACTTCACAGGGAAAAAAGGAAAGTTCACTTTGAGAGCTTTCTGCTACACGGCTACACTGAGCTGTAGCATGAACAAGCCTGTCTGAAATAACTGTGTTTTGTGCTTTCCCTTGGACTCTCTGAAATGCACCAGATTGTTTGACTTGGAATGTTTAATCTTTCTCTTCAGGAATCTCATGTATGGGGTTGTGAAGCTAATGAAGTTGGTGGGTCAGCTGTCTGATAAATTCTATTATACAGACTGCCTCCTCTTTGGAGCGATAATATCTGCCACTGATCCAGGTACCTTGATGGACATTTTTAATAACCTTCCAAAATAACCTTATTGCTAGGATTTTGAGCTGCATATTAACAGGACTCTATTTTCAGTTATCTTATATTCATATCTCTGAACCTCTTCTCTGAAACACATGCAAATTCTGAGCATTTTGAGAGCTGTTCTCTGCTGATTTGTGACTGAACTGGCATGACATCATGGCACATTTGGAGAAAAGTCTAACTCTCCTGTTCAAATACTTAAATGTTTTTTGTTAAATGACTTCTTGTTAAGTGTGTGTCAAGTCTAGGATGGCAAATAGATGAAATTATTGGTTTTTCTCTATAGCAGGACTTCCTTCTTCAGCTGCATTGCTTGGGGCTGGGCAGTTTAAGAGCAGTATGTGAAACTTTTAGCTTCATTAGGTGGGGGATCTCCTGTTCCTCTTTCAAATAGACTTCATGTTTTATAAGTTAAGGCAGAAGAATGCTTCTCTGGCCAAGTGATTTCAGCTTGTCCCCAAATAATGTAGACATCCTTCAGAGTCAAGCAGGCTCACATTGAAGTCTCCACTTGTCAAATCAGTAGGGCTGGCAAAAGTCAGGGGCCAGGGTGGGGAGTGCTGAAATATGCAGCTTGACATTTAAAGCAGTTTATTTGAGGTGCTTAGTGGTGATTAATGTGAAAATGGGAAGTAGCTCCTGTGATTGAGCTGAGCTCTGAACAGCTGGTGGTTGCATACAATTTATGCAAAAAATCACCATGTGATTTTTGAAGTGCTTATATGGGAACATCTTCAAGATCATGGTCTTTCATCTCAGAATTTTCTTGAAAGAATGATTATAAATATTTAGCACTCTTGTCCTTTTTAAATTTTGTGGAAATTCACACCTGAGGCATAATGGATACTTAGAGGAACACTTAGGATCATTTGTGCTATTTTACAATGGCTGAAATAATAAGCCTGGGTCAACAATCTATACAGCTTTTAAAAGCAGGAAGAGCTGCACAACATTTTGCTCACTGTTTTATATGGAATATGTTCTAAAATAATACCAGGGCTTTTGTAGAAGGGCTTTGTCTGCCCCATGCCCTTTGCTCATGGGGGCCTTGCTATGAGCACTGTGCATAGGGAGGACGAAAGAGCCACCTCTTAATGAAGCTGCCCTAAAACTGATGGAGGAATCGCTTACTTGTAGGTAAACATGGCTGTGTTTTCCCATTTTAGTTTCGATCCTGTTCAATTCCTGGGTTTTCTTGCTTAGCCAAACTGGAAAGTCTGTTCCCCAGCTCGTGCAGTCGTTGCAGTGTTGTTTTCCTCTTTTCCGTCTGTAGTTACTGTGCTGGCAATATTTAATGAGCTGCATGCTGATGTGGATCTCTATGCCCTTCTGTTTGGAGAGAGCGTGTTGAATGATGCGGTTGCCATTGTATTATCCTCGTAAGTAACTTTGGGAATTTCTGCTCTGAAATCACTAAATTGCTTTTGGCATTTGTCTAAAAGAAATGCTTTTTCCGAAAAACATTATTTTAAGATTAAATTGATTGCCTTTAACTGGATTGATAACCATTGCAAACATTTTCCAAGGCCCCTAATGCATACATAGTCCAGAATGACACACATGTCTTCAGCATGGGATTGTCTCCCTGTAGCTCAGGTAGTGTTGTTACAGAAAAAATCTTTCCTGGTGCCGCTTCTAACTTGCCATTGTGTGCTCTCTTTCTAGATCTATAGTTGCCTACCAGCCAACAGGTGAAAATACCCATGCTTTTGATGCTGCAGCATTTTTCAAGTCTGTTGGTGTTTTCCTGGGAATATTCAGTGGTTCTTTCATGATGGGAGCAGTGACAGGGGTTGTGACAGCTCTGATATCCTTTTTCATATTTGGTATTCCAGCTGAGATGGCACATGTGGATATTATCAGGGCTTTCCTGTTTCCCATTATAGCAGAATTGACTCTAGCTTGTTTAATTCTGAGTGTGAAGATGTGATCAGAATTCATTTGACTTCTTTTCTATAGAAAGACATTATAGGTACCCCCAGAAATCAACCCTTTCCAATAAAACTGAGGCCATAGTACAAGTTTTAGTGATGTTGCTGCAGCAAACCAAGGCATGTCCTAATAATGTCTAGTTTCTTTTTATGGGGTTATAAAACCTAGTGTTTTTATTAGTCTTGAAAGACATCTCCTATGATAAATGGTATTTGATTCTGTCATCAGCAAAATCTCTCAGCTATTTCTGATCCCCACAGCATTTTTTGAGTCCTGCATTTAAACTTTTTGCCAGAAATCTGATGTCATACATCTTGGATAAGATTTTATCTCCATGAGAGTTTAACTCAATAACATGATGTGCCTTGCATAGTCTATTCTGTTCTCTTGATGCTTATTGCTCTTATTTGGTTAGATCTCTGAGGTGCTTAGCAAGCAATTTGTGTGGGTCTTGTTTTAGGCTCAGGCAGTAGACCTCCAGCCTGACCTACTCCAGGAGCCATGATGCTTCTTCAGGAGCAAAATGAAGTCTCTGCTTTCTGTCAGACTAGTATAGCCAAATTTGTGCATATCCCAGGCTGCTCTGATGTGCCCAGGCTTCTGAACACCGACCTGAAAGGGATAAAATGAGATGTTCTGCACAATGATCATGAACCTGTGACTCTGAAGCAGTATTGTCTAAGCTGTATACAATGTACAGATTTTCCTGACATGTCTGCATGATGGAAACCCCTTAAGTATAACGGGGAAGATGGGCTGTTGATGCTTTAATGTTCAGTCTCAGTTCCACTGATCTGCAATCTATGTGACCCAGAACCACAATTCTTTCTCTGGCTGTTAGGCTACCAGCCATGCATAGCTCTCACTGCTGAAATGCATCCAGATCCACTTTGTAAAATTATGCCTCTGAAGCAGCAACTCATCCTTGCCTTTTCTAATAGCTGTGCTCAGGAAGGTGATGTGAGGCTGTTCTGAACAAAGCCTCTGTGGTGGCATTTTGTATATGTGGTGGGGATATTTTTATTTTTGTTCTGTTTTGGATGTACGTTGTTCTTTTTCTTAGGCTGTTTAATTATATGACTATTTTATTTTGGAAACATCCTTAATGTCATGCAATGATATAGAAGCAAACAAAATTTGCATTTTACTATTCATAGCTGATTAGAACCCATAAATTAAGGATTAAGTTAATATTCCTATAGCATGAAGTACCTATACCTGTACCTCTCTGAGTAAGGGGTTTCATGCAGTCATGCCCTGTCCTTTGAGAATAGACAGAATGCTCAGTTTCCAAATTATGCAGATAATATACAAGGACTTATTCTGGCTTTCGGCAAGCTATCTCAGTTTTTTTTTTAAATAGTTAAATTATAGTACCACATTCTATATTTTTACTAAATTGCAGCATCTGACTGCTTGAAAAGATGTGAAATACAAGGCTGTGTCTAACAAATAAAGAAAATAATTAAGAAAAAATAAAGAATTGTTTAGTTTCAGCTAACATTTCAATTTGATCAATTATATGAAATAATAAAATGTTTTTCTTTTCTTGCCTTTCTCTCGCCTTGAGCTTCCTCCAAAATTATGAGCACAGGTTTTCATTTCAGATTTAATGAAATATTTTGGTGTGGTTACTGACAATAACAGCAAGTTAAACAGTTTGTGTCACAGAACTGCCAGAAAGGACTGGAAATAAGGAACTGGTTCTGATAAGGCCCCTTGCCTAACTTTGGGGGAACAAGGTTCAACCTCTTCCTCTCCCAAGGAGTGACTGTGGCTATCCACTTTCCTTAGGCATCCATGAATGTCTCTTGAACCAGGCCCTGGGATTATCGGAGTATTCTGTGGGGAAAAGGGTTCCAATTTTTGTTACAGTGGATGTTGCTTCAGAAGCATGATCTTAGAAAATAGATCTGTTTTGGGGAAGTGGTGGAGAGGAATTCAGCTGAGCTCAGAAGTTTTAGATGTGGTTTCTGTGCAGAATAGCTGTTTAAAAAGTATGCTGTGTTTTATATTTGGTGTAATGCAACATGGAGATGGATTTTTTTAATGATGCTCCGGGCTTTGTTTTGAGAGCAACCTTCTGACAAAGCAAGGTCATGGCTGAAGGTGTGTCTGGAGTGTATGTTTGCCCTAGCCCAAGTATGTCAGCAAGAAGTAGGTGTGAGTGGAGAGTTGGCGCTGATTGCCTTCATGTGAACTGTGCATAGCTGTTTGCATCTCAGATACAGTGTGCTGTTCAGCGTGTACCTGCTGCCAGAGTAGTGCTCAGGAAAAAAAACAACACTGAAAGGATTCTATAAATAGGTAAGCAACTTTTTTTGTAGTGTGCGAAGAGCTAAATTTAACACTACTGAAGTCTGTTCCGCTTCTTCAGTAGCTGTATGAATTCTTAATTCAGGGTGTGCTTTGATGTTCCTCAGGTTTTGCTCTACTCTGCAATATGAATTTTTTTTTCTTTCCTTTGAAAGACTGAGCTGCTCTGAGTTGGCTTTTTCTCTAAAACACATCAGCACGAGGAGAGGAAATACATTTTGTAGGCAGCAATTGTTTTGCCTTAAAAGTACTGAAGTAGCCACACTTGCTGGAAAAGACTTATTAACAAATCTGAGAAGAAAAATTCTTGTTGATCTTAGGGTTGCTGTAGTCAAGAACAGTTCTGTAAATTAAATGCTTTTGAATGCATTTTATGCTTTGTTAGAAGGTGGGAGTGGGATTTATATTTGAGGTTGGCAGGGTGAACAAAACATCATTCCCCCACCAATCCCCTGAAAAGCCAAGGCACACACAGTCTAAAAGGAACAGCAGGTAAATATCCCTTCCTTGCTAGCACTTGAAAGGGAATCATAGAATAAGATAATATTACTTCTAAGAGGTGGAGCCACACTTTCTGCTATGGATATACAACAAAAATAATCAAAACTGGTTATTGCAAGTTGAGTCTGAAGTTTGCCTTGATGTGTTGGAATTTGCATTTTTCAGCATCAAAAGTGTTTTGTTTTCCAACAAGCATGGGCTGTTAGTACATAAAAGTGGTTTTCAGAAGTACTGGGAACAGAGAAGCCAAAGATTTCTTTTTGATCCCTTAACAAGTGACTTAACGTGACAAAGTTTACCAAGTTGCACTGCTTCCCCCTGCTGGAAACGGCTCTCTTCTTCTTGATGTCCTGGAGCACTTTCTTGCTTGCAGAAGCATGTGGATTTACTGGTGAGTTGCTTGGATTTAAGCACAGAAGTCCATCTCAGCAGCCATTTTTCCACTTTCTCAATAAAGCTTTTCAATGAGAAATATATTTGGGCCTAAAATTGGGTTATTGGGTTTTTTTGCCTTCTGTTCAATGTTGAAGCTGCAGCTCACTGTGTAACAAAGGCAATAATTTGGTTCAGACACCATCTCCCTAACCTGATGTCTCACCCACTTGAATGGAAGGGTCATAAAATCTCGAGGTTAAGAATGATGTATAAATTAAATGGAGCTGGTGAAGGGAAAGTGTGGTGAGCTGGCAGTAAACAGGCTGATTTGCACATGTGGTTCTGTTCACAGGTGTGGTGGCTGTCCTGTTCTGTGGAATCACCCAGGCACATTATACATACAATAACTTGTCAGTTGAATCAAGGAGTCGCACTAAGCAGGCAAGGATGTCTTCTACCTTTCTTACAGTGCACTGCTGTAGTAGTCCATGTACTTTTGTTTTTACAGCGTCTTTTTTACTTGGCCTTTAACATGTGATGTTTTCTCTCTAGCTCTTTGAAGTGTTGCACTTCCTGGCTGAGAACTTCATATTTTCTTATATGGGCTTGGCACTGTTTACTTTCCAGAAGCACATATTCAGCCCAGTTTTCATTATTGGAGCTTTTGTATCCTTTTTCACATTGTGCGAGGTTTCTCTATTTTCTTATGTGTCCAAAAATTTGTGATGTTTGTTTGCTTTACCAAACAGAGAATGGTGGTTGGCCTTAGTTTTCCTAATGTCTTGCATGCACAATAATTTGGAGAAAAATCTTTGCTTACAGCTTATATCAAAGCCCTAAGCCTCTGTGCCACATAGTTGTTGGCTCTGTACCTGAATGTTAGAAGACATATAATTTCATTAGATAAATAAATTAATATGCTTTACCGGGTGCTTTGGCTTTTGACAGCCAACACTGCTTGTGTTGTTCTTGTATTTGAACTTTGGAGACCTAGAAAAGGATTAATTCTTCTCTCTACTTCCGGTGGCCCCTTGAGAAGGTAAGGGGCAAACTTCAAATACATAAAAAGGAATGTGGGTGAATAGATAATCTTTGAGCAATTCCCATCTCAGGTGATGGGAGGAGAAAGGAACTCAACTGGGGTGCAGACCATTACATGAAGCTTCTGCCATTGTCTCTGGTTCACTTGGTACCTGACTCTCAAACTCCCCAGAACTGAACACTTTGTAGTAGTCACACTCACGTAAGCTCTGCATCCTGCCCCTGTTGAAATGGATTGTGTAACTCTCTCCTCACTATATTCCTGGCTGCTTGAAAATTCAGCAGAATTATAAGTGTGCATGAAGAAATGGGAATCAATCTTCCAGTCTTCATTTCCCTCTGCCTGCTGTAGGAGTAGGGCTGATGGCAATGGAGGTAAAACCCTGTAAAAGGACATATAAAAATGGCCATGTATGAGATGTACTTATTTTCTCTTCTTTGTACTGTTTTCTGTACTACTTCTCAGGATTTAGCACATCTGTTTTTATTTTCCTTTGGCCATTTACTTTTTTCTGGAACAGCAATTAATTTTCTCGTGTGTCGCCTCACATCCACTTTTCTGACCTAAGAAATGCTCCAGAGCCCTGCAGATATTGGATAAAGATATGAACAGAATAGTTACACTTGGTATACCAAACAATGCAATTTTTCATGCTTAGAGTGGCCTTCCATCTTCTCTCAAGTTGTGCTGTCTGTCCTGAGTTTGTTTTCAGTAGTTGTTTCTCTACCTACTTGCCTTTTAGTACATATTCCACATCTTTTTCTAACACTACACTTAACCTCTGTTACCTCTTGAGTGCTTTTCTACCTTTGTGAGAAGGGCAACTAGTACTGTCACCTGTGTTTTACTCAACACCTGTGGTCCCCATTGAGTTAACAACTTGCAGGGGTGAAATGTAGAGACATCACCAGTTGTTGAAAGCAACAGGCTGGACTGTAAAGACAGAGCTAGAGCCTCAGCATCCTTGGCAAAATCTTAGCTATTATTCCTACATACATTAGTCTTGATGGCTTCTGATGTCTGATTTCTGCAGTCCTCAAAAGGACTGGTATAAAAGTTGCTTGGAATAGTTATGTGAGGGTTATTTCAAAAAAGTAATAATCAAAATCTGGTTTTTCTAGACATATTCCCTGCTGACAGTATTGCTTTACTTTAGTTTTGGCAACAACCCAGTGGTGTCTAGAGCTCTTACATTCTCTTTATTTCTTTTCCATGGGAGATGTATTATTCTTCTAATGTTCCCATCCCAGCAGCAAATGATCAGTGTTTGTTTGGCTTCTGGCTGTGTTGGCACTTTATAGGACTTCAGCCCACCACTCTAGTTTTTCCCAAATTTTCCTTATACAGTGGAGAGTCTTTTCAGCTTTCTGCTTCCTCACTGGATGTTTTGCACCACAGTGGGGGATGCTTACCACCTGCTCTCATGAATTTCTGCAATACCCTTTCATTATTCTTTTTCAGCTTCATTCTAGTGCTAACAAATGGCTTTTGGACTTGTATTCTTAGTAACTCTGTACTGGTGTTTGCTAGCCATTAGGATATTTTGCCTCTGCAGGAGTCATGATGGGGTGGCCACTTGCTGGTCTTAAGTTGGTTTCCCCTCGGTATACAGGGCTGCATTTCTGTTGTTCCAAAACTCAAAATTGCATGGTGCTGGTGATAATTGTTTAAAGTGTGAATTTTAAAAGTAAGGTCTTCATTTGTACAATTGGTCATTTTAATACTAGGTATAATTTCACTGCTCATCTAAAAACTTAGTTATATTAGTAAAAATGTGCATTTTGTGCAATCACCTGTGAATGCACAAGTTGCATAAAACTGGGGAAAGACTGCTTTAGACACACAGCTATGGGAAAAACACTTGATATCATGATCTCACTAAATCTCTCACTAAAACAAAAGCTTCATGTTAAAGCCAGGTACCAAAACCTGCATACCTCAGGAAAAAGAAATCCTTAACCCTCAGCTGCAAACAGGTTGCAATCTTTTTGGGCAGAGCTGCACATATCTACCCTCTCTCCTTCTTGTTGAATTTGGGCAGAAGGCATAAGATCAGCTGGAGCTTTCAGCACATGATGATGTTTTCAGGTAAGAGCAAAAATTCTGGGCAATGCAAGCATTAAATCATAAGCAATTGACTCTGCTACCTTCTCTTTTTGTGATCCACATTCATGCATCCTAAATGGAAGGCTTACTTACTGATTGTTGCAGCATGCCATCATGTGTCTTTCAGCCTTTACAGAAAGTGTGCCATGTCTGGGGTGGGTGAAATGCTACCTGCTCACAGCAGCAGCACCTGATGTTGGGAGTAGAGCATTCTCATTCGAAGTGCTTGTGAAGGACATGAGAGAATTGGGATGTGTTTCTTCCAAAAGGTTATTTCTAACTGAGAGGATGTTCACATTGTGCAGAAACAGATACCTGCTGAGAAAATGGAGGTGTATTTATTGGTACCCTTTCCCATTTAGTTGGGCAAAGGTATTTGACTTAAATTGCCTTGTAATTTCTGTCACACAGACAACTGTTTAAGTTTGTAATTAAAGGCAAATTATGCATTGTGTGTCTAAACATGTGCATCCTCAAGAAGCTCCAGGGAATCCTCTGTACAAAAGAGGATATAAAGAGGATAGGGCCAGCCTATTTTTAGTGGTGCCCTGTGCCAGGCCCAGAGGTAATAATGGGCACAAACTGGAACATATGAGGTTTTTTTGAACATCAAGAAACCCTTTTTACTATATCCAAGCATTGTACAAATTGTCCAGAGAGGTTGTGGCATCTCCATCCACGGAGATATTCAAAAGCCATGTGGATGTGGTCCTGTGCAACCTACTGCAGGTAGAGCAGGGGTTGTTCGAACAGGAGAATTGGACCAGATGAACTCCAGGGGCTCCTTAAAACTTAACCATCGTGTAATTCCTCTGCATAAGAAGTCTGCAAGTAGTCCAATGCCATGGCTTGTTCTTGCTAGTGAGGTTTCATAACTGGGAGCAGAGGAGACTAGGAAAGATATAGTCTGCCTGCCATGTAATTAATTAGACTATTTTTATAGCTGATAAAAATGTCAGGTCAAGAACTCACATTTCAATTATGGATTCAACTAGAAAAGTCTGAATTTTTATCTGATTCAGGAAGTTGCTTGACTTACATAATGTTTTGCTGTTCACAACTTGTTTGTTTCTGTCTTCCTTTCCTGTTAGTTTCTGGAAGTATTTACACCTTTTCACAGCACTTGTGGATTCTATAAGTTATGGGAAACCAGGAGTTACAACATTCTGTTGTAAATTATCCCAGGGCATTATTAATCAGGGAATCTAAGGAAATTAAAAGCTGCTGGAGCCCAGTGCTTTCTGCCTGACACTTCGTGGGAGGGAGCAAGGAAAGGTGCTATGCTATCCACAGTCATGCCTGCACTTCTGAAGCTGTGCTGTTTCATTCTTTGTGATAGGTCTCAGGGGAGCCATGGCATTTGCCCTGGCTATACGAGATACTGCCACCTACTCCCACCAAATGATGTTCTCAACAACTCTGCTCATCGTGTTTTTCACTGTGTGGATTGTTGGTGGAGGCACAACCCCCATGCTGTCCTGGCTCAACATCAGGTTGGTACGCAGCTGCGTGCTGGGGAAACTTCACTTTTCAACAGGCAGCTGTGCTAATTTGGCATAGCTCTACAGAACTGGTTTGATGCTTGCTAGAAGAATTTAGATAATGGTATTTATACTATATATATATATATATATATATATATATATATATCTATATAGGTATTTAGGGCATGGTATTTTATAGAGGAAGGTGCTAGTGCAGTCTGGTGAAGAAAATGTTCTGATGCTGCTGGGATTCAGCCTGAAGGTGATCTGGTGCTCTGCAAGAAGGTATCTAGGTCTATGTCAGTCCAGCAGGATATGGAATAGTGTTGCCTGATAAAGCAGCTCTATATTGAAAAGAAAGAATTAATCTAGTCCCATATAAACTTCATATTGTACTAAGACTGTTCCCTTTCTTTTGGCTCTTTATAATGGGCCTGCTAAGGTTTTTGAGTTCAGTGGATTCTTTATTGGGTGGTGCTAAGGTATATTAAACAAATACTTTAAACAGGTACTTTAAACAAAACCTGATGTTATCTAACATATAAATGGGATAAATGGGGTCCTGCTGGTCTTTGGGGTGTGTTTCCTTCTGTTTTGAGGAGATCTGTGAAAATGGTAAGTAGCATGATTATAGATGTCTGACTATAAATCCTGGCTAATACTTAGTACTTTTGACTGCGTGTACTTTCATATTTGAGAATATTTATCAAGAGAGGTGCTAGAGAATCACAAATCAATCATTGTTAAAGACATATATATTATAATTTTGGAAGTTTTAGCAGTTTGGTAGACAAAGAAAAATAGAGGGGAATTAAAACAATACAAGCTGTACAAGCCCTGAGTGCAACCAACCATTACCTCTACCACAGGGCTCCTTCAGTCATCAGCAGTAGGACAGGACTGAATTCTTGCATGTGGCCCAGCCCTTGACCAGCTGCAAAATCATTCTGAGGTAGCAGCTTTTTTTCCTCCCATCCTCCTCCATCAAAACCAGGAAGCATCCCAGATTATGCACTTCCTCTTTTGGCTAATCTAGTCAGTAGTGAGACTCCATAAGCCTGCCTGATGAGCTGGTCCTGCAGGCAGAGAGGACTAACCCCATATCCATTCCAGGCTTATCCCCTAAGGTGGCTAGGCTTGCAAAAGTCACTAGTGTGACCAACAATGCAGAACAGCTGTAAAGGCTATGGTACCATTCCTGTGGTACCATTCCTAGCTGTAAAGGCTATGGTACCATTCTTCCTAGAGAAGTAACTACCAAAAGGTAGCTGACTGAAGCATAGTTTTGAGTGTTTTGCTGTAGTTTTAGGGAGAAGTTTACCCATCCTTGCAAGTAAGCAGTAATTTTAACTGTCACTTTTTTGGCGTGGTTGACAGAAAATAAAGGCTTAACTTTCCTGTCGAAGGAAGAATAACATATATAACAAGGGAGCTCTACATAGGAAGCATTTTAGAGAACTGCATGGGTCTGCCTGCAGCTGGCTCGGTAGACACTGGCTCGCCAGAGATGCAGTCTGCAGCTTCTGGGACCGCATGAAATCAGATTTGTGCCAGGAGGTGGCGGCCGTGTGCAGCTGATCGAGGAACAAACTCGGTGCCGGGGAGGTACCCTCAGTGGTTAGAACACTTTCTGTTAGAGAAAAAAAAAAGTAGTCCTGATTTTACAGATTTAAAAAGAAAAAAAGTGGGACAAATTATTTTCCAGCTGAATTTTTAAATCATTACAGTTATCTCTTTTCCATCCCCTTCTACTCAGCGGAAGGGGTAAACAGGAGGAGATGAAGCTGTCCCAGAGCTGCCCCAGTGCCTCACTCAGCAGCAGTGCATGGTCCTGATGCAGCCCCGAGGCTGAGCAGTAGGTAACTTGTCCCTAGGATGCTTGCTGAGCCTTGGGTACTTGCCCATTAAATTCGATTGCCAGAGGCTGGAAATAAGTAGTGGGCACACGCAGGATTGCTTAGCAGAAAAGAGGTTACAAGATAAAAGGTGGTTTGCTTCCTAGATGAAATGAAGGGATGTAGAAAATAAGTGCCATGTGTATGTTGGACTAAAATATCAGGATTTGTGGGGGCTCCTAAGAGTCCAGTTCTGATGTGAAGGTCATACCCATTGTACCAGGAAGGAAGGAAGGCAGGCTAGTCAGCCACTACCAAGTCCTTGTGAAGTATTTGGCCTTTCTTCAGTGTGGATGTAAATAGAAGGCCCATGTCTGGGCAAGTCAGAGGAGCCAAGACAGACAAGAAAAACCAAAGGAGCTTATTTAAGGTGGTGCCTGCGTGATTTAAGTAGAACTGTACCAGGGAGCTGACTCAGCCTGGCCTGATACTCTGAGCTCATGGGGAAGCAGCTGCGTGCATGCAAGGGGAAATGCCTGCACAGGGATCCAGAACTGCCTTGCTGCGGCTTGGAGGAAGAGGCACACGTCTTCTGGCCACACCATTAGTTGTGTAGTGTTTGGGATGCGTGCTCGGTTCTTTACTTACTGTTGGTCCCTTCCCTCCCATGATACGAAATATTAAAAGTAGGTAAAGGGTAGAGAGGTGAACATGAAAATTAAGCTTTGGTATAGTAAAAAGCTGTATAAGGAGGAAAATAGGCAAAAAATACCCTCTGCCTCCTCTTGCTGTTCTGAAAATTTCAGATATTTGATGAGCAGTTATTTTTTCAGATAGGATAGGTTACCAGGGACCACTGACCAGGCTTTCATATACAGCTAAGCAAAGGACCCATGGTTTGTAGCAGAGGCTTAACTTCAGTTTGCTGCTTAACTGGTTGGAAAAGTGAGGTCACAACTTCAAAATCTGAGTAGAGAAATAACAGGATCTTGAGATGCTTTTGATTTCTGCCACTTGATGCTGAGGAAATTAAAAACCAACACCAGAAACTGGAGTTAAAGCCATGATATGATATGTTAGAATTCTTTGGCTGACTATCAGCGAGGCACATCCAACATTTGAGTGGTAAACAGTTACATTTTCTTAGTAGTAAATTTTTTTTCCTTAGAAACTAAAGCATGACCTGGATATTAAAAATATAGACTCATCCTTTAAGACCTAAACAAAGAAACAATTTCCTGGCTGAAGCTTTAACAGTTTCAGCAAACTTGAGAGCTGTGTAAATCAAAACCACTGGCAAAATTCCTCTTTTCAAAAAAATAGCTGACTTCTTGTTTCATTTATCTGTCACAGGAAAAAAAAAAGGGAACTCCTAGCATTTGTATTGCAAAACAATGTGTTTTCCATTTTTGATTAGAGGTTAGTGACCTGGTTCTTTTCATGTTCAGTGAAGCAACACATGGATTAGTGCCTTCCTCTTCTTCATAACCTGCAGCAAATGCAGAAGTTATTGCTTATTTTAATGAAGTAATTTCAGTTATACTTAAAAACCTTTTTATAAATCTCAAAGCATTGCACCTCACACTTTAATTTAGGTTTCTTTTTACCATAAAAGCTAAAGGTTGCACAGACAAGGCCAACTTAGATATTTAGTGCCTTATGTTTGACTTTGCATATACAATCTTTAATGAACTTTCTATTTAGTGATTTTTTTTTTTGTAAAAGAGGAAACTTAAAAAGAAATATGGAAACATTAACTCTCATCCAGTTGCTATGTGAACTATCTGACTATCTGGTAAGGTGGTAAAAGTGTTGGCTTAGTGGTTATTCTCCATTGTCTTACCAGGTGGTGCAGTGATAAAATGTGCATTACACACCACACCTCGGTGTGCTGGGGTGGCCGGAGGAGAGTGCTGCTGCTGCTGGGATCCAGCCTCATGCTGTGCTCCAGGCTGGGCTGGGGGATGTCTGATAGGAGGTCACATCCTCCTGGTTTGCAGCCTGTTTCCATTACTGTATTACTTATATCCTTCACTGCCTTCAGCCACTCTCTGCTGCCCTGGAGGCAGATGCACAGACACAGGGGCTGTCCCCTGCCCTCTGTTGTGGGCTTTTCCCTTGCCCATCTCTTCCTGTACTGTTTCTTCCAGTTGTCTTTCCCTAGTTTTTCTGTTCTTCCTCCTTTCCCAATCTCTAGTTTTTCATCATCAGTCTTGAATCTCCCTTAACAGTGGCATAGTCCAGCCTCCAAACCTCCAGTCTCACCCCTCTGGGCTTTTCCCTTGGTAGGAAAGAGATCACCTCTTCCTCTGGAACTCTGGAAGTGAGCGTGGGAGATGTTTCCTTTTCTCTCTTCTCATTCTCTGAAACACAGCAATTCAGACCACGGAGGAAAAGCACAGGGAAGACATTGAAGTGGGAGTAGGGTTGAGACGCATCTGGTTGAGACACATCTGGTTGAGACACACTGGAGTAGAAGTTGGGTTGAGACACATCTAGAGCACATAGATGACATGAGTTGAACTGCCAAGCTCTGGCAAGCCTTGGCCAGACAATGACTGCAGTCATTATTGGTCAGGTGAAGTAAACAAATACCCAAAGGCATCCTAAAAATCTCGACACAACTTTTCCTAATTCCGGAGGTTTTTAGGGATTGTGTTTTAATTTTTTAAAACATGGTGGTGGGAGTTCTCTTCTTTCTCAGCCATCTTCTGAGAAACTGTTGAACTCTTCAAAAATAGCTAAAATTTTCCAAAAATGCTGTACTCATTACAGACATCTGGGAAAACTTTAGTACACTAACTTGGCAAAGATACAGGAAAGAGAAAGAAGTCATAGAAGCGAAGTTATTGGGCAGTTTTTAATTTTAGTTTTTGCTGTACATGCAGAACCATCTCTGTGATGGCCTTGGGGAGCAGAGTACTCTGACCTGGAGTGTATGTTGGCCTGGGAAAAGAGCTATTGAACCTGGAATCCAAATCAAAGCTGTCTTAAGTCTGGTATTTGCCTCAATATTCAAGAATTAGATGAGTACATGCTTTTTGTATCACAAGCTATGGCCTTAAATATTTGGTTAGTCAAGATGTCAGCCTGCAACCAGGGTGTGTATACCTACTTTTTCTAAAATGAGGTTTCTGTGGATTTCTGATCATCTGGACTTTTATTTCACATAAGCAATATATAGTTCATGACACATGCCTTCATGGAAAAATATGGGGGGGGAAAAACCCCACAGGCTGCTAAGGAATGTATGTGAAAAATACTGGAAACCAAATTGCTTTCATTTGCACCTAAAATAACACCCAGAAACAGAACTGAAAAAGGCAAAGAAATGAGACTCTGCTATGACTGGAGATTAAATCAAAAACTGATAGTCAATTTTTAGTTAAAGCAGTGGAGTGATTTAGTACTTGTTACCAGTTGATTTGGAGTGCTCTGAAACCAGGCAGTATTGATGACCCCTCACACACAAGTAGAGCTTCCCATGATTACTCCCTGTGATGCCTCTTTCTCTTTCAGACCATGTGCAGGTCTGAAGTGGTAGGAATTGTCTTAGATTGGCTCTGTCTGTGTGCAGCACCAAAGAGAGCTACTGAATCTGGTTTTCTGGGGGATGTAGTCTGTCATCAATACAGATTAATACAGTTACCAGCTGAGATCTGAATGTGTGAAGAATATTACTGGATACATCAATCATAAATTGACGCTGTTGCTAATTTTGTTGGTTTTTTTTGTCATTTTGTCATTGCTCTGCCATTGTTTTTCATGTATGTTTTGTTTTTTTTTTGATTGGGTATGGATTTTTTTTGTTGGTTTGCTTTGTTTTGCTGAAGAGCTCTGTAGAGCCCCCATCTCACGAGCATTTTGTTACTCACATTGCATTCTTGTACTGTACCAGAGTTGGTGACCATGTTCCATCGGTGGAAGAGATGAGTGAAAGCCACTGGCTGTATTTCAGGTGACACTGTGCTTTCCTTGATACCACATTAACCTGGTGCTTGGCTTTTTTCATCTTTGTAACACTGAGTGTGTGCTCTTTTTCTATACTGTGGCATGCTACTGCTGCTTCTTTTCTGAGAGTATTAGAGATGTTCCTCAATTCTGAGTCTATTCACTTATTCTGAGCTGTGAGAGTGTGGATCACACATCATGTCTAAAATGAAACTATAAAACACATTTTCTTTCACTCTGTCTATAGATATTTAATAAAGCAAAACTCGAATCTCTGACCTTGGAAGACTTGAGAACTGAAAAATGATAAGATCAAATAATGGATTTGATCTTATGATCTTTAATCACAAAGGTATTCTTAAGTATTGCTTGAGGTTATTTTGTGTAACTCTTCAGGTTGGAAGGAACTTCACAGGTGATTTAAGCCAGCCTTTTTGGGGATATATTTTTAAAAACAGAGAGATATCAACCAGAAAAGACTATGATTCTGGTATGGTGCTTTTAGAACAGATAAATAGTTAGAGAGAGAATTTAAAATAAGATAAATCTCTAACTGACATCTATAGGCAATGTATATGTATATGTGTATGTGTGTGTGTGCACATAAAAACATACAAAATGTTTATGTAAAGCAAGTCCTTTGGGATGGGGCAATGAAAAGTTTTCATGTACCTTGTCACACTTGAAGGTTTCCAGCAAACCACTTGATTTGCCAGAGGTGCAATGTGTTAGTTTGTACAGACAACCTAAGAACTATTACCTATTGTAGTAATTCTTGGCTGTTGCAATAGTAACTACACATGCTAAATCTAATAATGCCTGCTATTTCAGTAACTTGTCATCCATGTGTTGTAGGGCCCTGGAAAAGTTTCTGAAGTATCAGAAGAAATTATTCCACCCATTTAAAATGATGCAGCAGAGAACTTGATGTAGTTCTAGATGCCTTTTTACCATTCATTTCCATCCACTTAGCTCAGTTTTGTGTGTGAACCACTTTCTCCCACACTGTTTAAATTACTGAATTATACATAAGCTTAATGTTTTGAGAGATCAAATCTGAGTAGCTCCTCTCCTACATGTGGTGCTGGAGTTGTAGCTGTAGGATAAAGACCAAGAAGTCAGGAGTCGGTTAAAGGGCAGAAATACTGTGTTTTGGTGTTGGTATTAGGAGCTCAAGACTAGTCCCTTTGCTGTTACAGAGATCTTAAAGCATGAAAAGCCTCTTTTGCCTTAAAAAGAAGTTTTCATTAGGGAGGAGTGAAGAAATACACTAAATTGGATTAATTTACTATAGCATACTCTTGTCTACAGATTCTGATGGCCTTTCCAAGGCCAAAATAAAAGTGTCTGAATTTTACTTACTAGTAATTTTCTGTACTGAAGGAATAAGGTGTCTATCACATACCAAAATTATTCCAATGGGGGAAATAAATGGATTTTTCACCGATGCATTGTTACAGCTGAAGGACTGCTCATATTCTTCATCCAAAATCTTCTTTTTAAGAGTTACTTATTTGTACAGCCTTGGGGGATCCCCACACAACTCCTGCAAAGGGCTCTCAGAAAGAGTGGAGAGGAAAACAGAGATGCTGGCTAGCATCTGCACTGCCTTGGCCTTGGCTGTGCCACATCTGCTGTGCCCCTCAGTCCCCATCACAGAGGTGCCTCTTCAATAAAACATTGTTTTCACCCTGCCTTTCTGCTATGGGGTTTGAGCAAAACAGCCCAGCCTTGAGCAAGGCTGCCCTCCCTGTGCCTCTGACCTCTGGGAGGGGATCTGTCTAAATCCATCCTGTAACAGTTTAATTTATAAAGCAGGTTCAATAAATGAGAGCTGATACTGACCTTTGCAGCACATGTAAATGACAGGAAGCTTTTAAAATATATTAAGCATATGAAATGGATTTTTTTTCTTCAGCATAAGAAGAAAATCAATGTTGAAGGCATACGTGCATCAGCCTTACTTGTACTTTTAATAATTGAACTAGTTAAGCAAAGATGAAGTAGCTAAGTGTTTTCTGTGCTTCTTTTCACTGTAAAGGAGACTGGGACAGACTTGACTCATTTTTGGTATTGTTTTGTTTCAGGCGATAAAAGTGACACTTCCTTAGAATTCTAGTGGCTGGGATGATAAAAGTGACACTTCCTTAGCATTCTAGTGGCTGGGCCTGCAAAAAAAAAGTGACGCTTGTCATGAGATAAGGGTATTTAGCCTTGAAACTTAAAAAGGCAGGCTTGCTACCAAAAAGCTAAGCTTCCTATACAATTGATGCTAGAATAGAGGATAAAAGCATATTGTTTGAAAGATACAAAAAGTAATTGTGAGAATTCAAAATGGAAATGTATTTGTTGTTAATCTCTGAACTGAGGAACAGACTTTCAGAGTGTTTTTTGGTTTTTTTATTTAAATGTGATATATGGAAAATAATTATTTATAAATATACATTCATTTGAAGAATAACTTTGAAAAAATTTAAATGGACAAGCCTGTGTGGATATACAATTTCAATATTGAAAGGAATATTTGTGATATGATTTTTTTCCCCTAAAACTTGAACCATTTTAATATAGAAAAGGGGTTTTTGCCTCTTCAGCACAACAGTGAACCCAAATTTCTGGTCTGTGACATACTATGGCTTTTCACTGAACAGTGTCTTTATCCTGTTTTGGTCTTCCGTTAAGCCCCATTCCTGTGCCTAAGGGCAGTTAAAATTCTCAAAACAAATGCACAGCCTTGGAAGTCAAGTAAAAGCTGAGACACTGACTTGTTGGGTTTTCTTATGCACTGTGAAGCGAATAGGTAGCCCAGGGAGTAAAAACTATTTGGGGAATGCGAGCTATGTTCATCTTATGGAACAAACTTCTTGAACTCCCCATTCACCATGTCAGCTATGCAGCCAACATGAGCCTGGTTGCTTTGCACAGCACATTGAACCTTCCCCCATGTGCAGTTTGGAAAGCCACAAGTATTTTTTCTTTTATTTTCATGTGTACTTATGAAGGAATGCATACTCTTGTGTATTTACATATATGCCTGTTCTGAGTTGGTTTCCTGATGTTGTTTGTCAGCTTTCTGCACTAGAACCCAGTTTCCCTACCAAAGCCTGTTCTTATGTAGCGATAGCCAAGGCAGTAACACCTCAGCCCTTGTGAGCTCTCAGAGTTCTTGTGTGTGGTGTTTTATTTTAGCATGTGTTACAATCCAGTACTCAATCTGTATATCCAGTGTTCTCCTAAACTGGTGAAGTTTTCAGTTCTGGTTTTCAGAGGCTGGTCAGTGCCAAGGAATTTGCAGGCTAAATGTGCCTAAAGTTTGAGATGACTCTATAAATGGAAAAAGGAAGTAATGAGGAAAGAACAAGATGCTTAGAAAAAAAGAAAGAAATCCAAGCAAAGGACTGTGTCATAGTTTTATATGAGCCTGCTGCAGAGCAGCCTTCTGGATTTTCTCTGAACTACATTAATTCATGTGATGCCTTGAGATGGCTCTGAGTCCACAAGGATGACTTAAAACTTTTCTTCTTCTTTTGTTGTATCAAAGATGCTGCCCTGGAAGCTATTTGAAAGTGTTCTCTTTTTATTTGATCCAAGCATGATGTCCCTGGGACAAACCAAAGATATGGTCTGACCAGCAAGGTTCTCTTGGCTTCTGGTGATCCTTAGGGCTGCTGCATAAACACCATGGGTGTAAAATGATTAGCTCACAAACGTCTAAGTAACAAGGACATTGCACCAAACCAGCTCAGTCCCTTCCAAGAGAGTAGAAGTGACAATGTTAACAAAATCTTACTGTCTCAAATGGCTGTCACATGTGTTTCCCCACACTTACTATGTGACATGGTGGAACTGAAACACAGCACATTTGAGACTAAGAATCTTATCTGACTTTTGAGGTTGGAGGTTTAGGTTCTACAGGAAATGACAGAGATCAGGACATGAAGGGGATATAAAATAGACAAGTCCAGTCTACCCCCAAACCAGACCAGAAAAACCTGAACATAATTACAAGGATTAAATGCCAGTCTTGGAGAGGAGCTCTATTTGCAAGGATGGTTCAGCAATAAGATGCTTTCTAACTATGTAAAAGTGAGTAGACAGTTTCTTCTTAACATATTATTCTGTCAACACCCTCATTACACAAACCCTGCCTCACTGAGATGGGAGGCTGGACTATAGGCCATGTGTTAGTCCACTGTGGCTGTGTTGTGTTAGGTGAATGAAACTTGCCGCAAATTAATGTTGTGACCCTTTATAAAATTTTTTTCTTCCCATAGTGTTTTAAAACATGGTGTGTGTATGTGTCTTTTTTAAATCATGTATTTCAGCCATTCTCAGATTTATCTGGCAGTTATTTGCTGGGGAAATATTTAGGCTGGGCTTTATCCTTAGTTTCTGTTTTCTTCCTGCTGGATATGAGGGATACTCTCCACTGAAGAGGATGCCATCCACTTTTTAAGGCAAAAATAGTATTTTCCATTGTTCTAAAAAAATTGGCAACAAAGGTAAGCAGTAGAAGTTGTTGCTGACATAGAGTTAAAGCAGTTTATTGAGTGAAAAAGTATCTTGTTTATAGCTGTGTAACTGCAGGGGAGTAATGGACGGCTCTTCCTCAATCTATTCTTATAACCTCTCTGATGCAGCTTTGCTGGGTGCTTAAAGTGCTTTTAAAATGCATTCTGCCAAACTTACAGCATTTGCAACCCTCAGTAACACCACTTGCTTTGTTTTCCTAATGTTTCTGTAGGGTTGGGGTTGACCCAGATCAGGATCCTCCACCTACTAATGACAGCTTTCAAGTCTTACAAGGAGTAAGTAATTACATAACTTCTCTATTAGGCTGTTCTTATTTTATAACTAAGACAATAGAAAACTGCAGAAGTTGTATGCATGGGTAAAACCTTTCTGTCCTAGCTGGCAAGTCAGTAGGAGATCTTGCTTTGTAACATTCAAGTAATGCCCACTGAGAAACATTCAGTGATTTTGGGTGTAACGCTGTCATGGTCACATTTTTGTGGATACATAAGGCATCACAAACCTCCCCAAATCTACTAATTCACTGTATAACAATGCACTTTCCTCTTCCCCCACCTACCCAACACGCTTGCTCTTAGCATGCTACTGCACAAGTAGTTCTTCTCAGTTCAGAGATAATGCTCTTGGCTCCTCTTCCTTAACTGATACCAAATTTTAGCCCTTGGGCTTGGTTAGAATCCAAGATTAAGTTTGCTAACCTCATCTCAATTCCTGTGTACCAAACCACATACCAGCTGGATCCTGCCTGGACTACCTATCACCTGGGTGAAGAAGAAGGAGCACGGGCAAATTGCCATTTGTATTCAGCAAACTGTGGCTGTGAATCTTTAGTGAAGTTTTCCATGCATCAGTAACAACCCAAGAGTCGACTTTTTTTTCCCCCTGAAATATGCTATTGGCATGGATCATTGGAAGAATGTTGTTCATAGCAGATTTTGCAGTTTTGCTCATCTATAAACTAGAGTTTATTCAGTGGAGGAACGAAAGGTCTGGAAAAAACCAAAACAACTCAAAAATTCCTCAGGCTTAACTGAGGGAGTTTCCTCTGTCCAGATCTTAATTTCCACTCTTCCAGACTTCTGCTTGACACTGATAGATCAGCAGCACAGCTGTTTGCTTATGTAGGAACCTACCTGAGCTAGGCAACTTTGCATCTAGAGGATGTTTAGTGAACAAGTGTTGTGTGATGATGCTGGTGTTCAGGCTTGTCAGAGATAATGAATGCATTTGGGATTAGCTTTTTTCATAGTGGCTTCTCCTGCCTTGGGTTTTGTTTGGAGGGGTTTTTTTTGTTTTTTTGGGGGGGGGGGGTTCTGTTTGTTTTTTGGTGGGGTTTTTTTTTGTTGGGATTTGGGTGTTTTGGGTTTTTTTGCAGGTTTTTTGTGGTTTTTTTTTTGTTGTTGTTGTTGTTGGTTTTGTTTTGTTTTTTTCTTGTTGGTTGGTTGTGGGGTTTTTCGTGGTTTGGTTTTTTTTTTCCCCCCCAATCCTTTAATTTCTTTTCCTGGTACATATTGTACAGGGAAGAGATACTTGCTCAGGAAGCACCTCTTCAGACACTGCACTTGGCATCTCTATGTTCTTTGTAAAAGCCTGTGTCCAGCACACAAAATAGATGCTGAAATGGTGGAGCTGGCTACAAGTAAGGGTGAACTTTGTTTTGTAACTAACTGGAAGTAACCAGAAGTCCAGGCCTCGAAAGAGCTTTTACAGTGCAGGCCACAATTATTGGATCTAGCCAAGGTTAGGAAGTGGTACCATGGAAGGATGGCTTTGGCCAGTTCAGACTGAGCTTGCCCTCAGTAACTGAGGAATTGCTGTAATGGGAACAGAGCATGGGTATTCTGTTCTCATTCAGTGTCTGCTGTGGAAATATCATGTTTGCTTTTTCCCATGCAAACATAAAGAACTTACCCATTTGTTTTCCTCTTTAGCTGTGCATTGCATTGCTAATGTAGTCCATTAGTCAGTTCCCTTTGGATTCATCTTTCTCTCACCAAGCCAAGATTAGCAGTATGTCACAGTTAAAGAAAATATATCATTTGGGAAGGGGAGGGGGTGAAAATGTTTTAGGTTTAACTCTTGGTGGATCATGGCTTTTTGCAGGTCAGAAGTACACAGTGTAATCCTGTCTTGCTCTTTTCCAGTAGTTTGGAAGATGATTCATACAAGGCATTCATTAATTTTCCTGCGTTTAACTCTGGCCTCAGGCCATAAACACCCTCCCACCATCCAAACAACAAACAACAAAACAAAAACACAAAGCAAAACACTCAAACCCTAAACAGTAACAAAAGTAAAAACAAATGCAGCTGCAGAGCAGCTGGTGTGATGATTTGCAGCACTGCTAGTTAAGAGATTATATTTAACACTGTTAGCCCTTTCAAGGTTGATCCAGCATTTCTGAAATTTGTATGACCTCCCTCAATTGTAATCTTTATGTGGATTCTCTGTTTAGCACATTTCTTTTAAATATGATATATTTCATCAGGTTTCTGAGAATTTATCAGATATTGTAATTTCCCTTGTTTCTTCCAAGGAAGCAACATGCTTAAGAAAGAAACATCAAACCTAGAGTTAGATCTAGACCTAGAATTAAGGAAACCAACCAAGCAATGAATAGGAATCAGTCTTGGACTATCACAAGGCTTATTTGTCAGTTTGGAAATTATTTCTATATCTGTTACTAGACTAACAGTGAGATAAGGTTTTAGGCTCCAGGGAACTTGGTGGTAGAGGAGTTGTAAAAGTAACATGAGAGGAATGAAGACAGCCTGGTTCTCTGCAGTAATTTCTGGTCTTTCTAGGGAAAGTAAACCCAGTACAAGCAAGTCTCTAAACAGCTTTCTTCTGCATTTCAAGTACATATTGAATTTGGCCTCTTTTTCTTGACAGAACATTACATTATGAATTACTGGAGTGCATAGTTCTGTATTTTTCTGCCTGGAGTAATTGAATATGTTTTTATCTTACTTTTAGGATGGCCAAGATTCTGCACGAAAGAACAGGACGAAGCAGGAAAGCGCTTGGCTCTTCAGGCTGTGGTACAGCTTTGATCATAAGTATCCTTTTGAAAACACAGCTTAGTTTCAAGGCATGAAATGTTCACTTTTTTGCTTTCTGTGTACCCATATGTAGTCCTAAGCATTTGATCTTTCTCCTGTTTAACTCTCTCAAGTATTTTACAAGCTCAAGACACAGAACTGAAGCTTGAATTCACTGGCTCAGCAGTCAGACCTTTCATTTCCCTAATGCAGCGTGTGTGACATTTGCTGGAGGACAGAAGCCAGAGATAAAGTACCTACCTAAACAATTAGACAGACAATTAACTATTGCAGGTCCTCTGATTTGTTCTATTAATCTGTGATGATTTTCAATGATGCTAATAGCACAAACTAGGTTTCCAGTTCATTGTACATATCTAAGCCTCAACCCATTGCTCTGCAGAGCCATCCGCTTTTGTGACAGAGTCCCAAAATCTGTGGTTGATTCCTAAAGAGGAAGTTCTGGAGCTAAAAATCTACATGAGATCCAGCTTGATCTCCTTAAACATATCTGGAAGGTACTATGGGTGTTAAGGCAGAGTGTCTCTGAGTGTATATAGTACTTTACAACCTTTCTGAAGCTATTATTATACTATTCCAATAACCTTATTTAAGATTCTGAGCAACTTTTGTGTAGCTGTCCTGTATTTCATGCTTGTGGTTTTGGGGTTTTTTAATCTACTTAATTAGTATAATATTAATTATGACACATTAAGTATGTCACAGCTGCTCCTCCTCAACAGCTTAGAGTCACTTAGCAGAAAATGCAAAGATAATCTTGTGGCCATGGCAAGTCACTTACACCTAGAAACCCAAAGAAATTTCAATACTAAGTTCCTAGCAATTTCTGGGGCAGCTAAGTACACACACTGACCACAAATAGGGCCCTAATGTTTTTGTAGCTTCCATGCCTTGTGCACAAGGCTTTCATGCCCAGGCAAACCTAGCTAGCACATTGAAAATGTGTGGATCCTAATAGCACTTGCATCTTTGGGATAAAATCTGTTTGTGACCAAGGCTTTCAGATGCAGTAGTACTGAACCAAAGCACAGAAGGGAGTGTATGTGCTATTTTAAATATTCATAAATATTTGTAATTCCAAGTTAACTCTTCAAATTCTGGTGACTGGCCTCAAAGCGCCTCAAGGTCAATTTTTATTATTAAAAAAAACCAAAAACAACAGAGAGACTTTGGTGCTAAAATCATGAAAGGATCTGGCTGCGGCTGACTGCTTATTTTTTGTCTTTTTAAGAAGGAAGCAGAGCTGTCCTCTTCCCCTGCCTTTACAAAAGGGATGTGCCTGATGAAAGGAGTAGTTGGCAATGCTGACTTCCCTCAGCTGATGCTTGCAGAGAGGAGAGTCCCTCCCTAGCAGCTGCAGCAAAGGCGGGGGGAGTGCCTGGAGGAAATTACAGCCTAACTACCTGCTTCACAGAAACTTAAAGGATCCTGACAGTGCATTCCCTTTTTTTTTTTTTTCCAGTAGTGACTAGCAATATTTAGGAAAAGTTTCTGTGAAGTTTGTGCCAAGGAAACTGACACTGAGAGGCAGAACTGTCTTACTGCATGTAAAAGTAAAAGTCTGCTCCTTCTGTTGGAAGGAGGCATTCAGATAAGCATTGACTGGGTGGGCTTAAATTGTATACAGATGGGATGATCTTTAGAATTGCCACCTCTATATCCATGGCTAGATGTTTTTGGTTTTTTTGTTGGTGCAGTCACTTGGTTTCTGGGTAGAAAGGCATATTGTCTCAAAATTCACTCTTTGCAAGAGAGCTTAACTTGAAAAAGATGTGAGTAAGTGACAGAAAAGTGTGCTCCAGAGCTCACTATTGCCTGCAGAGCTCTGTACACATGGGTGAGTGGGAATTTCACTCCTGTGGAATGCAGAATTCACTTTATGTTCTGGGCTGTTCTCTGGGTTTACCCACAACTGTTAAACATGGAGAAAACTGCAACTTTGATGAAGTAGCAGATGTCTTCAACTGGGCTTGTTTTTTCATGGCTGAGTTGCTGCCTGTCTGGCACAGGGCAGGATGGAGCCTGGGTTAGTGCAAGGGCAGAGCTTGTTTCTTTCCAGGAATGGGTGTAACCACACTCTTAGGGAAGGAGGAAAGGAGGAAACATAACTCTGCTGGAGTAAACAGCTATGCCAGGCTCTGCTAAAGGGAAGGGATAGCTCTCTCCTAAAACAGCCCCCTTTTAACCCCCTCTTTACCGTAAGCATCTTAATGGGTTGGGAGGAAAACTGTTATATTTCCAAATGGACTTGGTTCTGTCCGTGCTGAGAGGCCTAAGAAAGTAACAAGAATACCTGCAACTTATACATTTGAATTTAAAATAAAATTGATTGATTCATGTGCTAGTCAAGATCAACGTGCTGCTTTTAAACAGAAACACATATTTTGACTCTTGGGTATTTTTTTTCAGGCAAATCATCAGTGTGGAGTACTCATGTGAAAAGTGTGGATTTACCAGGGCACAGACCTTAAAATAGGGGTAAAGACACTTTCCTGTCCCATGCCCATGTCCCCTCAGTGTCATCTAGGTAGCACTGCTTTCCTTTGACACTGTGGTACATGGTTTGTACAGTTTTCCCTTTGCCTTTCTGGCTCCACATGGTAAATATATGTGCACTGCAGAAATGTCTGTGAGCATTGCCAGGGTAATACCTCTGGTTGCACCTTTGTGGCTCAGTAACCAGCGGATCAAGTGGATATATTGCTTTGAGGATGTTAAGTGAGCAGAATTTCCCTATTTCCCTATATTGAACCATGCAGGAATGTCACCGTGTTGCCTATAGCTTGCAAACCTTGACACCATGCTCCCATCTTCAGAGCAGAAATACCCTTGGACCTTTCAACACTAAAGCACCCTTGGTTTCTCCTTTTTACTTGACAGCACAGAACCTAGAAACATGACAACTCTTTGAAACTTGTAAGAAGAAAGTTAGCTAATGGTCCTTGCAGAAGATTAGTGAGTAAAGAAACTGCCCTTGAAGCAACCAAGGGGGAAATGTTGGGAGGGTGTTTTACATACAATTATTGCATATCACAGTTCAAAGGCAGAACCACATTTATGTACAATTGTCTCTATTTTCAGTAGTGGTTTTTGAGCACTGGTGTGTTTTCCTTAACTACTGAAGTTATTTAAAGCCAATTCTCACTCACAGTGGCCCTCCGTTGACCACAACACTGCCCAGCTGGTGTGGCCTGATAGCCCGCTGTCTGACAAGTCCCCAGGTCTATGATGTAAGTAGAACAATTCAATGCCTCCTGGTTTGGTTTTTTATGTATTAAACTTCAGGAAATCGGTGTTTTTTCTTTTTAGGTAATGTCCTGGTTTCAGCTGGTCTGATAGAAACATACTGCAAGAAAGTTTTTCTTGGTTTCCTAGGTTTTCCTGGTTTTCCTAGGCAGATAGGATTTAAGATTGTCTGCCCTGAGGCAAAACCTTCTGGTGTTTGAGATCAGGAATTATCTTATTGTTCAAATTCTACATTAGAAAAATAACATTTAAGGATACGGGAAAGTTACATGCCTAGTCAATAACCCAGTTCAGTGAATCACTTCAAAATATTCAGTCCCTTCTCAAGGCTTTTGGACAAGATTCTTTGCCTGTTACTGCTCAACTCCAAGGTCTCCTTAGAGATGTCACTGATACATTTATCCAGCTGGAAAAAAAACCTGGTAGGGCTTCCCTTCATTGTTTCCACTGCAAAATTTGAGATCAGATTTCAGAAACTGTTAATCAGTTACTTATCTCAGTCTAGCAGGCCACCACACTGTCTTTACAGCTGTGTCTTGCAATAATTAGTGCTCTGTTCTCATATTACTCTTGTAGGATCCTGATACTTTTCCTTCTTATCTATACAGTCCTTCTGAAATCTACAACCTTTCACGAGCTCTTGTAAATAAAGCCATATTACTGTGTGGGAAATCTCAAATTTGCAGGTTCTCTGGGATATTAATATCTCTATGCTCAAGTAATCTTGGACCAGTTGTCTATTAATCTTTTCCTAGAGAGTTATGAATTCTAATTGCAGCTTTGAAATCTTTCCCACATTTCTCTCTGGGTATCATTAGCATCTTACTTGTACCTGATAGAAAAATTTCAAAGAACTTTGAGATACCTGTTGCCCACTTGGAACTACAGTAATGCAAGAAATTGGCCTTGTTCCCACTTTGCAATGGCACTGGAGGTCTTGAAACATGTCTGGATTGGAAGGCATCATCAGACCGATTAGCCCTTGTGCACCCGTATGTCTGCCTTTTTCTGATCTTATGAGAGTAATTGTCCAGTAACTGAGGATCTAGCCAGAATGAACATGCAAGCTTTGACTCTCATTTTGTCTTATAGTTGGCTCTTTTTCTTCTTTTTTTTTTCCTCATTACTCATCATTGTTGGCTACCACCAGATGTGGAAACTTACTATTTAATGGATTGGCTCTGTGATACACACAGGACATTAACTTCATTTAAAATGCTTGTTAGGTTGTATACTTTGTTGAGGTGTATAATATGGAACTTTCCTATTGTATTTTCTTTCCTGTTCCTATTTCAGTGCAGGGCTGCAATTGTCTTAGGAAAGAATATGATTTTGAAGTTTTATTTCTAACTTCTTTTCAAGATTTCTGAACCTTGCAGTTGCTTTGTCTTTTTGTTTTTTTACATGGCTGACTTTGCCACAGCACTTGGCTATGACATTTCATTACTGGTTAATAAGCTGTGGAATCTTTTTGCCTTTCTGTTAAATGCTGGTGAAGCAAGAGAGACAGCCATGTCTTTGTGGGGACAGAAACTGCTTGGAATAGTGTTTTTGTGAGGTATTTCCAGGAAAATTAAATGGCACACCTGTGAGAATTAAAGACTGAAGATTGTCAGTTAAACAAGAAAAAAAAAAGTCTGCAAAAACATAGCTGTAAAATATTTTTCCCAAACAAGTGTTAAATCCTGGATGTCATTCCAGGTGCATGTCTGAGTTATGATATCTATATAGAGAAGAAAGCAGTAAGTATGTGGCTATGCTGACCGTATACTTGTAGATCATTTTTAGCTTTTGTTGTTTCAGGTTTCTTTTTCTTCTCTGACTTCATCACAACATTACTTAGAATTCACTCTCACTTCCACAAGTGGGAGTAGGTCTTTTTAATTAAATGCCAAAGGGGGGTTCAAAAGTCTGAAAGTCAAATAATCCTCCAATGCAGCCCACCCACAACTTATTCCTCAGCATGAGATCGTGTCCTGTAAGCCTCAATTTGCATGGAGAATGTGTAGGGCTCTGAGTCAGCCCACAGGGGTGAGGTACAGTGGATTTTTTCCAGAGATGATGTTACTGTTCCTTGCTGACATTCTCCCACTGCTTTAAGGCTGTACCACTGGGCTGTTTCCAACCCAGACAGACAAGTTGGAATTTAAAGCACAAAAAGGTGCTGCAGTTAGCAGTTTCAATTTTGAAAGTTATAATTTTAATCACTTTTTTTTCTCTTCTGGTGTTATCTTCAGTGCATGACCAAACTGATGTAGGTCAGTCATTTTGCTTTTTCTTTTGAAATGTCCTTTGAAACTTTTAGTAGTTTTCTGTTCTATCAGTCATTTACTCCAAGTGAAATAAGCCCTCCTGGGGATACTTTGTTGTTGTTCTTAGTTTGTTTCAGGGCTCTTGCACACTTAAACAAAAAAAAGTATTTCTTGCACATACACAGTATGACAGCTTGGTATGAAGCTAGAAAGAATCGAAGTAATTTATAAATATGCAAGCCCAGTGAAGAAACTTGATTTGCAATCTTTGGAGCAGATAACTCTCAAAATGGATAAGAAAACTGTTCAGCCAGGCTTCCCCCTTCCCCCTCCTTAGTGGTTCTAGCTTCATAGCAAAAATTACTTAGTTTCCTTGGTGAATTTAAATTCAGCTGAGAAAGAGAGAAATTAAACAGAGCATCAGGTTTAAGTTTGAATATATTTTGCATGCACGGTACTCGATGCTTTCATTTTGGAGCCACAGGATAAGTAACTTCTAATGCAAGTTCTCTTATCTGTGGTGCCTGTGTTGTGTTCACCACCAGCATTTGTGATGCCAGCATTTTGCACATGCATAGTACTTTGCTTGTGCTTTATTTACATTGTCTTAGGAGGCAATAAAGACTGGCTTTGTGAGCAGTAACTCAATCTAAATAAGCTTTTATAACAAAAAACATCTCCAGCATGTATTCTTAGGAGCAGGGACAGCTTTTACCACAAAGAGGACAGTCTGCAGAGAGGTCCCTCAAGGTTATGGTCAGCACATCAAAGCAGAATTCAGGCTTTTGCAGATTTGGATTCAGGTCTTTAGCCATTCTAGTGTGTCAGCTTCAGTAGCGTCATTCAGACCTGTGTTTTCTGACTGAATTGAATCTTTTCCTACAGAACCTTGGGGGATTGCAGAGGCCTGTTCAGGGTTATTCTTGGGAGTATTTCAAGTCTCTGTGGATCTATTTGGATACATTTCCTGTCTTTCTTGAACGAATTGTTCATGCTGCATGAAGCACGATAGGTTTATTCACCCATCCTCTTTGTTTGCAAACACAGTAAATCTGTATAGTACATGAGATTTTTCGTGGATGTTCTCTGGGGAAATATAGGAAATAAAATCCGTGCTGCTTGCAGTACTTTTCAGAATGGAAACAAGTAAGTGGACCTTGGCTTGTACGAGGCAATGTTTGTTCACTACCTTGAGAGAAAGCTCAGTGTTTTCTCTGGAACTGATCATGTTTAGGTACACGTGTGCAGCCTGGGACAAACCAAGAAAGACTGACTCAGGACCTGCCATATAGTATAAAGCCTGTGACCCTCTCTTTCAGTACCATGCTTCCAAGAGCACCTCAGCCTTTTGGGGAAGCTCAAGTGTATTGGGTTCTTACAGTTTCTTATCTGCTAGGTGTATGCAGGGGTTCTCTGCTCAACAGCATTGTGGAGACAGGAGGTGCTTTGGGAGCTTGCTGCAGCCACTTCACACGTGGGCCTGGTACAGCAATAACTTCTGGTGCTCTGCTAGCTCTGCCTTCCCCTCCTTGGTGCCTCTCCAAGGGCAAAAACCATGAAGGGAACGTGTGATAGACCTTAGCAGCTTCTTTGACTTTCTAGAACATAATCAGTCAACAGTCACAGATTTCCTGCTTCTTGCTCATTTTTCTGATTTTCATCCTTATTTGAATGCCTCTTCTTCAAAACAATATATCTACAGATACCAGATTTTCTTAAACTGATTATTTTGTGACCCTTTTAATCATTTTGGTCTTTTTCCTCAGACTTTTTTTTTTTTTTTACAACTAAAAGATTGCAAAGGCTATTTATACGAATTATAGCTGAACCTCTTCATTTCTCCTTTTTTTTTCTGTTTAAGATGGCGCCAGTAGGTCAGTGTTTTCTTTGTGATCAAAAAGCAAGTGTCCTAACCCATATTTGCTCTTTGAGAACAGTGTGCTCTCTATCAGACTAACCCTGTCACAAAAAAGCAATGATAAGTTTGGATGCCATAAAGGTTCTAAGAAATTAGCATTCCTTCGAAGTGGAGCTTGTCTTGCACCCAACACTTAACTGCACCATTTCTTTCGTTGATTTTGGCAAACTCCTGACACCTCTTCTAGTCCTTGTTAGTTATATATTCTGTATCATCTAGAGGCTTGTGCTGCTTCATTTTGTCTGATTATCTTTCTGACATAATGACAGGAAGCTTTCCCAGGAAGTTTTATTTAGCCAGGAGCTGCATTTTTCATCATGGACAAGTTAATCAGCATTTTTCATCTCCAGTGCCCTGAACTCCTGTTCTGCAGTAGAGGCAGAGCTTTCTGTTCACGTTGATCCCAGACATCCCATCTCACATGGCCTGTGCCCCCCTTCCTTTGCTGCAGTGCAAGGAAATAATGCATTTTGAGAACACAGCCCGATCCGTGTCCAGCCTGCTGAGGGAACAGCAGTACACATTGCAGCTCCTGCTAAGCAATGCAGAGCCATTCATGTGGGGAAATAATTGCTTTCTGTTGCAAGAAAGCAAGCTTATAGCACAGATTAGAATTTTCTTCAAACATGAAGAAAGCCTATTTTCTGACCAATTCAGCTATTTTGCCTTTTACCACGTTAAACAGGAGTGGAACACGGTACAATTGTTGTTGTATTATGCTGTGATAGAGAAATTATGTGCTTTATTGCACTTTGGCAATTTCTATTCTCTGACTAAATATTTCAATCCATCTCTGCCAAAATAAATTCACAGGGTTTTGTGAGCCACTTAAATCATTTTGAGAAGAAAACACATCAGAACTAGTTACAAAACTATGAAGCAAGCACTTTGTATCCATTCTTTATGGTTCAGGACATGCCGAAGAACTAGGTCAAGTAATTCTTTATTTAGGAATAGGTAAAAGTAAGGAGATAGTTTGAAAAAATATTTTTAGTTCTTGATGTGTAACAAAAAAAGTGTTGAAGAATTCATGAATACAGAGATTTTGGGCTTTCTGAGTTCTTATTGACTTGCATGAAAAAGTTTACTAATGAATTTGACTAATTAACAACAGATGCAATTCTGTATCTGGAGTGGCTCAACTGTGCTTGATCCTCCTGTACTGCCCTCTAAATTGTCATGCAAAACCCAATATGTACCACTCATCTCTTGTACTTCTGGTGTACTTCCAGTGCTACTAAATCCTGGGTTACCCGCTCCATAACCTAGTTCTTGGCTTCAGCTCCCTCTCATCTCTCCCCAGCAGCAGTAGTTATACAGGGAACGGTAAGCTGATTTGCAAACACTGGGTTCAAGGTTATTTTTAACATTTCTTAAGGTGGAACCTTATCTCTTCTGTATTGACATGTAGGTGAATTCTTCAGTTATGTTCTGGGCAAAGAAAGGTGCTGTGCACTGTATAAAGATTTTTCTTTTTTCTTCCTCTTTTCAGAATCAGGAACAGCTTCGAGAAGAGGATTCTGATTTTATTCTAAATGATGGTGACCTTACTGTGACATATGGTGATACAACAATAACTGCAAATGGTTCTTCTGGCCCCCATACAGCTACCACTAACCTTGACAGCAGGAGAACAAAAAGTAGTTCAGAGGAAGCACTAGAACGTGATTTGGGAGCAGCAGATCATGAAGTTACAAGCAGGGGTACCCGGCTAGTATTTCCTCTGGAATACAATGCATGATTACTGACTCAGTAAAAATAACTCTTGCTCTGTGAATGGATCAAGGAAGACTGCAGGCCACTGTGTCACTTGAGGTGGGGGTGTTTATTTAAACAAGTTAACACGCAGAAGTGGTTTTACTAGGGTCTGAAGATGTCACCTATTTTTTACTCAAGATGCTGACAGTGGGGTTTTCTAAATGTCTGAAAATAGACAAATAAGAAAACTGGTTATTCTCCTCTTTCCAACTGCTTATCAAATCCAAGTATAACTAGCATGCTGCAATTGTCTTGTTCAGCTGCAGCAGCTCTCTCTCTCTGAAGAGAGGTACATGAAAATGTTGTCATAGAACTGAGCTTGTCTTGGCTTAGCTTGAGAATGTGAAAGGACAACTATAAACTTGAAAATTATTAAGAGACAAAAAAGATTGTGTGTGTATCTGAATGTGAAGAGATCTATTGTTAACTTCTCTCTTGAGGTTGAGGAAACTCAAGTGAATGGGACAGTAAACATTAGGGTTACAGATGTGTGAATGAAAGACTGGGGAATCTGTTACTGCAAAATGTACTTCATCTATTTCAGGGAAAAAAAGGGAAAATAAGATTTCTTCACTGGCCAGCTGTTTAAATAGGAAGGCCATGAAAGCTACTTGTCCCTTTAGCTTTGGGCAACTTGACTATTACTCTTAGCCTAACTTCTAGTGCCTCAAAAGAAAAACATCCATCTTCCTGTGGTCTAAGATGTACCTGAAACCGACGTGAGCCTGGAGCCAGGCTCTCTTGGGTAGCCGTCACAAAGTAAAACTTTCTTTCATATGAAGATAGTTGGAAACTTGGGCTGGGGAAAACAGCAGATAGGAGGAGGAGAGAAATAAAGAGAGAGAGAGGGGCAGTATTGAACTTGCATGGAACCAGGAGGTTTCATATTGCTCAGAAGACTTCATGGACTCTGCTTACAGTTCTTGTGTGTGATAAACAGCAAACATCTAATTAAACAGACAAACAAATACTACTGTTTTTACCATTTGTGACTATCCTAAAAGAAAGCTGTTTACCCTTGTTCTCTCTCGCAGAGTAGATGTGAAACTTCAGTGGGGCATTGCACAACAGCATATAAGCTACAGAGGTGATGAACTGTAGTATCATCTTAAATGTGAAAAGGGAAGAATCTCTGACTAGTATTTAGCCCACTTACATGTAGGCTAGCTTTAACTTATTGCTAAATGCTTTTTAATTTCCAGATGAGGAGATAATCATTGTCTTTGCCAATAGCTGAAAATGTATGCTTTAAAGAGCTTTCAGCTATTTAAAGCATGCTAAAATGTGATTTCATTCTCATGTCTCAAAAGATTTATTTTTTTAAAGAGTTTGTGGCCCACTAACGTGATGTAATATCAGTTTGTCCAAAAAGTGTGTTTTTCTTGCTGCCATTTCAGTTGTTCCTCTCATAAAACTGTGTGTGAGTAAATACCCACTCTGTTTTTCCTTAACTATTAAACTTATTTGGCTAACCTCAGTACGTGAACTTCCTGCTGCAGAGGAACTTTGCAGTTGTGTTGTCTAGTCTGCTTTCTCTCAAATGTGTTCTCTAATGAGTTATCTACCTCCCTATCTGTCCCTCCAAGGCAAATTTATAAAGGGTATTGATCTGTAAAGACTGTCTCACACTATTAAGAAAAGAGACAAGGAAACCAGGAGTCTATTTGTAAGACCAATATAGAATCAGAGAATCTTCCCAGTTGGAAGGGATCCACAAGCACCATTAGGTCCAACTCCTGGCCCTGCACAGCAGCATCCCCAAGGGTCACACCTTGTGCCTGAGAGTGTTGTCCAAATGCTTCTTGAACTCTATCAGGCTGGTGCTGTGACCACTGCCCTGGAGAGCTGTTCCAGTGCCCGACACTCTCTGGGAAAAGAACCTTTTTCTAATATCCTGCCTAAAACTCCCCTGACACAGCTTCAGGCCATTCCCTGGGCCCTGTCACAGACCACAGAGAGAGATCAGTGCCTGCCCCTCCTCTTCCTCTCACAAGGAAGTTGTAGGCTGCAGTGAGGGAGCTTTGCTCTTAAATGGTGCAGGGTAACAAACCCTGATGATGATGGCTGAGCAGAACAACTCCTTTTCAAGCCCACATGTGTTTTGCAAAAAAAAGCCAATTCCCTTCATTTCCCTGGGAGCACAGGCAGTTTATCAGTTAAAGCTGAGGAGCCATGAGCAGATCCTGTGACTGCCAAGCACCCTGCTACACCCAGGGGCCCAACACTGGAATTTCCAGGGTCCTTTCCATGAGAGGTTCTCCAAGCACTGCTGACGCTGGTTCCAGGAGCAGCTCTGATCCTCGATCTCCAGTTATCAGAAAAGAGAAGCACTATGACAAGCGTGTTTACACTCTCTGCTACATGTCTACTATGCAATGTAAACTGACTTTTCTGATAAGCCTGAACAAGGCTCAAGTATCACATACTTGGTACTTGACCAAGTCTAGCCCTATTCCAAGGATGCATGTTTTCTGGCCTATGAAAAGACCAAAAAAAAATTATTTGCTTTGACAATGAAGGAATTGCCTTTGGGGAAAGGATTGCAGGAATTTTAACTGGAGGAGAGAAAAGAATTCTTTTTTTGGCTGACCTTCCAAAGAGCTGGTCTGAAGCAAGTAAATAGCAAAGGTTAAAATGACGTCCGCTACTAATGAAATGATGGCTACTATGTTTTACTCCTGGGGGGAGGGAAAGCTCTCACGGTAGGAATTCTAGCAACCTTAACAGATATTATGAGCTGCTCATGCTACTTAGGAGGCCAGATTCTGTGATTTTTGTCTTTATAATAAGATTGGCATGGTCCTTCATTGATAATATCAATTTAACTCCAATTGCAGTCTCTCTTTAGACAGTGTTGGTCAGCAGAACATCTTTTAGTCTTATTCTGGACAATAAAACCCTAAGAACTAATATGCTTCACATGCCTTTCAAAGAAAGGTTCAGTGTTTCTTTTAACTCTGAAGCAGCTCCCTGGAATAACATGCTTGACCTCAGCCTTGGCAGACATGGTGTCTGCTTCTGCACAAGTGTGGGAATGGAATTTGGATACTCTCAAGCCTAAACTTCATATGCTTTTCTTTAACATTTGGGGGAGGACCTTTTTGGGGGAGAAACCAGAGAAGTTACAGATGCATCAGCAGGGAGTACTCCTCTCCAAAATTACTGAACTCATGACCCACTGAAACTTTAGAAGAAAGGGAAGACAACCCACGATTAGGAGACACAGACCATCCAGGAGAAAAGCAGCCAGTAAATGCCCTGGACTGGCTATGAACAATCTTGGTCATAATCAGACTTGCAGAAAGTAGGACAAAACTGCTGGATAGGTTGAACACATTAGTCAGTCAAAATCGTGTAGATTAACAAATTCAAATATCCCTATATTGGAAAACATTCTTTGTAAGAAGCAGCCCATGCAAACCTTATTTTCAATGCAGAAGAAGGTTTAGAGGAGAGCTTAATGTGGCACAGTGAAAAACCACAGATACTTCTTGGTCTGGAATTTTTGGGAGTGCCATGCTGAAAAATAACTTCCAGTAGAAATAAGCCTGCAAAGTGAAAGAGGAGGAAAGTGTGGAGGAAACAGTGAATTACAAAGCCAGGAAATGGTTTAAACAGGCAGCTCTACTGTGGGAACAGCACTGTAAACAATTGCTATTCTTAATCTTGCAGTCCTAAATGCTGAGAAGTTATCTTGGCTTCTGCATACCTTATCTAAAACAAGGGCTGTGGGATAATGCAAAAGTAATAAAACCACCCCATTCTAACTGATCACAAAATGAAAGGTTTTTACAGGGTAGCACTGACTTGCTTCTACTCCAGAGTAAGGAAAGTAACTTTGAACAATTTTTTAAAGTAACCTCACATCATTACTATGTTTTCTTGATTTTAAACTGTCTATAGTAATGTTGAGAGCAGTTCTTAGAGTAACATTAGTGTGGTAAATATGGAGGAGCCTTATGAAACATGCACACTTACAAACAGGATGCAAATGCTTATCTAATATTTGAATCTGTGTTGCAGACTCAAATGACATTTCATATCTTTATTTGATACTTGCAATTTATATAAGTTTTTGTTATGGAAACTAAACAGTTGCAACAAAGCAATTGAATATTAGAATCAGTTTAGATTTTCAGATAATAAAATGATCTCTCTGGTTTGGCTGCTTATTCACTCTCCCTCTGGTACTTTCTTGATAATAATCTATTTTGCACTGCCCCACATGGACTTGCTGACATCCAAAATGCCAGTGGGTTTGAAAATTTATCTAGGGACTGAATATTAAATGGATGAGATAGCTCATTATAATTTATTCTGGAATAAAAGACTTTATTAGTTGCCTGCACTGTCTATCAGGGAACTTGCTGGTGGAGAAAGGTATGTGCAGGGAGGGAGAGAAGCCCTGGCTTATTGAACACCTGCTAATTTGCCAAGGGTAAAGCCACTGCTCCCCTCAGGTTCTTGTGCAATAGTACAGAGCCAGAAAGACTTCTATTGGTGCATGCAAGGGAGCAGCAATCTTTGTCCCAGGAAAATTAAAAATATTTGGGTTAGTTCTAGCTTTTATTAACATAATAATTTTTAGTTTAAGTTTCTGAAGCCCCATTTCCTGCAGTTTTTTAACCTTTTGGAGCTTGAAAATGTAATATATAAACACATTAGATAAAGATTTTTAAAAAGGAGAGAGGGAGAATAGTCAAACTTCACTTTGGTGCCTGAGTACAATTTCAAAGCTATGCTACACTGCTAACTTATGCAAATTTGATTAATTAAATGGCAATAATTTGAAATGCTGCAATTAAAGGTCGCTTTCCTGCTTCTAATTGAAAAAAAAGCCTCCAGATTTGCATTCCCTCAGAGAAAGCTAATGCCCAACTTAAAAGGTTTTTGCTGCAATGTTAAAATACTTAACTTTAGGCTATGAGAAATGAATTGGATTTATTTTTTAACTAGTAAAATCTCTGAAGTTGTTATTACTGAGGCAGGGAGAAGTAGGTCATGCAGTTCCGCGTTGTAATATATTTATGACTTTTGTTTCCAGACTCTAGTTTAATCAGGGAGGTTATCCTCCACTGCCTGATTTTGAATTTCAGTCCTAAATTGCTTGGCTTGAATGTCTTGATGTTGACACAGATTAATACCAGAGAGCAGAACACCAGAAGGCATTCTTCTGGATCGCATCAGCCGATTAGTAATAGCGGTTGTGAAATAACAACTTCCAGCACACGGGGTCACTTGAGGTAAGTTTGATTTGAGTTTGGGATATCAGAAGTAACGAAAGGGAGGTAAAATCACACAACCCACAGCTGGTTCTGGTGGAGCAAGGAGAATGCAAGCCATCTAACAACATCCCATTTGCTTCTTTCCTTTAAGGGACACAGGATGCCATGCCTTGCCTTTGCAGTTACAGGCTGGCTGCTACAGGTTGCCTGATAATTAGTTTTGGTCTGTTCATAATGCTCAAAATCAGAAGCAGCATTTAGCCTGAATTTTCAGTTTGCCATTCTTGTCACTTGTGATATAAACATATCTGTAAGGTTTCAGGAGGTGTCTTAGGGTTACTTCAAACATCAAAATGCATCAGGTATCCAAAGCATATCATGCTGTCCTGACTAAGACTGTTGTGGTAGATGGTCTGTCCAAAACCTTTGGTGCTTCTGTTCCCTTGAGGCACCTAAAGCCTGCATGGTATGGTAGGGTCAAGCTGGGAGTGGTCCAACTGCTGTTAGGGAGGGCTGTAATATATCTTTAGTCCTAGCCTTCCAAGAGATACACATGGTTTCTTGTGTGCAAGAAACTGGGTGCTACTGCACCAAATATCTTTAACAATGCTGAAGTAATAGCTGTAAGCAGAGGTTAGTAGAACTGGAATATAGTCCTGCATCCCCTGACACATCCTCTTCATTGTGTTGACAGCTCCATGACAGCTGTCCTTTCAATATTTGCACATGAAGCAGTGAGGATGTAAGGAGAACAGCAGCTCTCTGCAGTACCAGGGCTTGGTTTCTTGGTCTTCAGCCACACCAACGGTGTGCAGGTCTCTGAGTCCTAGTTTGGGAGCTCAGTATCCTAAAGAGGTTAAATGGCAAGGAATTATCATTTAAATACAACAGTGGGTGGGGAGGAGAGAGAAAGCAAAATGTTGTGAAATCTCTCCATGTTGTGGGGATAGTAGCAGTGGAGGATGGGGAATAAACACCTGCTGGGCTTTCTGCCAGGGGCTGGCTTGTGTACAAGCTTGGCTAAACTTTCATTCACGTGGACAAGATACTGCAGTAAATTCAGCTTTGAGTCTCTTCATTGAGGCTTCATCCAAGCCTTCTGTTCTCAAGAGAGGAAATGTTAGTGCTGCTTGGAACTCCTGCTCTGCCAACAACTTTCAGGTTAGGTATGAAGATGGTGTTACTGCTGTAGATCAGCATCGCCTTTCCATTTCTTATTACTTCCTTATTTTAAATAGGCCTTGGAGTCACTGGGAAGTAGCAGGTAGCTTTTGTGGAGTTCATTGTTTCACACTGAGTCACAACATTGGCTGCACTAATCATAGCTGTCATTTGTAGTCATCAGAAATATGTCTTCTCTTTTTACTTGGCTGATAGTAATACAAAACTTACTGTGGCTTGACACATTAGTGATACACATGAACTTTGTATTTTATCTTGGAAGTGAAAAAGGCTGATACTGTCAGGTCTTTCCTCAGGGCAAAGCCAGCAACTCAGCTCTTTTCTCACAGCACATAATTGATTTAGAGTTCCCTTCCTTAAAATCTAATTAATGGTTTCCACCTTGTAGCATCTCCACCCTAGGAAGGGTTGCAAGGTACAACAAAAAGTAAACATTATGTAGAGAAATAAAATACAGATTTACATCAACATGGCTGGGATAGAGAGGTGTTAAAACTTCTAAATTTGTTGTTAGAAAGACTGAATGATGATGCAGACAAAGGAGGTCTTGATGATGTATTTCATTTTATGAGATATTTGGAAAGTCCTTTCTCAAAAAGCCTTGGCTCATGCTCTCTTAGTCACTGTAGGAAAATGAATCTATGAGGATTAATAACTGACCATTAATTCTCTGTCCTGTTTTTTTATCTTTCACCAGTTTTCACAATGGAGAGAAGCAACTAGCACTGTCATCTACAGATTTGTAGGGCTGGATCTGGAGAAGGGAATCACAGGAAAGTGAAACGTGGGGGATATGCAGTTCATTTTGGAACCCAAGGCTGATTGTAAAATGGGGTGTTGCACTTAGTGAAAAGCATTTCCAGTGCGTGTGCGCCTACAAGGCACAACAGCCTATAAAATAGCTGCTTGTCTGTCAGAAAGAGCTTGGAATCACCCTGGTTAGTGTTCAGAAGACAGCAGGAGTGATTAAAAAGGCAATGCTGAGAGCTGAAGCCAAACTCACAACCCTGTTGCACTGTAAATCCAGTGCAGGAGCTGCTGGCCCGTGCTGTCCAGAGCAGCCATGTGTGGGTGGCTCTGCCAGTCCTCTGAGGACGTGAGGTGGAGCTTGGGCAGGCATACCAGAGGAGAGTCTGCTTTGTCCTGCATTATCCCATCAAACACAGACAGGAATTTTTCAGTATGCTAACATCAGCTGAATATTTGAACTGGATCAAACAAAGGAGGAGTGGAAATAATGAAAAGAGATGGTGATCAGACTTTTAACTCTGCTTGAAGAGCTACAGAAATTCTGCACACAGACTTTCCTTCCCCAGACATTCTGTATTTTCTTAAACATACTTAATAAAGCATATTTGTCAATCTGACATTGCTTCTGTTCCAAGACTAGGGCACCTCTGCCACAACTGAGTTCAATAATCTCAAAGAAACTGAATTTTGTTAAGTCAGGTATCTATTATTTTTCCTAAACAAGAGTGAGCACACAAAGTAAAAACTATTCCTGCTAAACTAATCCACGGTCCAAGACAAAGTGATTTCTGAGAAGCACTTAAAGGAAAATAAGCCATGTGTGTTTTGCTGTTAGGAGCTGTTTTCCTTTTAAGAAGAATAAAAAGTGACAGCTTACATTCAGTTTTTGTGTAGGGTAACACTTGAAAATGTGACTATTTCTATATACACTATGTGTCCTGAGACATTTGATCAATGAAATAAAATTATCAAATCCATCTCTATTAAAAATCTTAAACAAAACCACAGCTGCTCTCTTGTTCTGGGCCAAGAAATTAAATTTAAATATTAAATACAATCTGAAAAGAGAAATTATAACCTGAGGTAAATGTACAGGTATCTTGAAAGTACCTTTTGTTTGAGAAAGGATGAGTAATTAAACACATGCCACAGCAACAGAGAGAAACTTGGTTTATGGCATGAAATTTTCTATAACAATTGCAGTACTGAAATGCACCTGTCTTTTGCCAGCCTCGCCTGCTCAGCAGTGCTTTTAGTTTTTACACTACAATGAGGAGAAAGTGTTTCTCCATGGTTTGCTATGCCCCATTTCTCTCTCTACACTGGTCATCCTGTGCAGAAAATTCTGTGCTATTACAGCAGTGAGTTTGTGCGGTTGGTTTTGAAAGAGCAAACAGAAGTTGCACTCAGTAGGAAGCAGAGCTTTGCTGGTGCCCTCCATGGTGTGGGAGGCAGGCAGCTCCCAGACACTGGATCAGATGCTGTGGGGTTGGATGTGGCTGTGGAGCTCAGCCACCTGCTCCCACCCAGCTCCCTGGTACTCAGACCTTGACAGACCAAGTGCCAGCTGGGTTAACTGAAGAGTGGGATTTGAACTGCGTGCATCCATGGTCAGTGATGTGGTCTAATGCCAGCCACCAGCTGAGGCCCCACAGGCACCTTCTCACTCACCACCAGTGGGATGGGGGAGGGAATCACAAGGACAAAAGGGAGAAAACTTGTGGGTTGAGGTAAAGTTTAATAGGGAAAGCAAAAGCTGTGCACACAAGCAAAGCAGAACAAGGAATTCATTCACTATTTCCGACGGGCAGGCAGGTGTTCAGCCATCTCCAGGAGAGCAGGGCCCATCTCACAAAACAGTAACTTGGGAAGACAAACAGCATCACCCCAAACATCTCCTGTTTCCTTCTTCTGCCCCCAGCTTTACATGCCAAGCATGAGGCCACACAATCTGGGGTACCTCTGTGGCCAGCTGGGGTCAGCTGTCCTGGCTGTGTCACCTCCCCACTCCTTGTTCACCCCCTGTCTCCTCACTGGTGGGTGAGGAGTAGAAAAGGCCTTGACTCTCTGCAAGCACTGCTCAGCAATAAGGAAAATATGCCTGTGCTATTGACACTGTCTGCAGCACAAATCCAAAACACAGCCCCACACTAGCTGCTCTGAAAAAACTGAACTTCCCCAGCCTAAAAACCAGCTCAGTTGGGCTTTTCAGCCAACAGCAGGAATTCGGGGTTAGACCCCAGAGAGGCAGCAGTGTTGAGCAGCTTCAGGCAGTGAAAGAGAGGGGACCCAGTTGCATAGTGCGCTTTCATCTAATGGATCATGGGAGAAAGTCTCTTCAAGCATAAGAAACATCCATGTTGGTAGAATCCTACTGGAAAAATAAACAGGGCAAGATGTGATATACCCTGGTCATTGGTATTTAGAAAGGGAGGAGAAGGCAATGCCAGCAAATTTCCACAGATTTTCCTTCACTAGGAAGGAATTAACTGGCACAACACTATGGTCAAATGTAAACAGAACTACCCTCATGTTACTATAAGCTATCTATAGCTGCACGCTTCAGTACAGATGCTACATCTGCATGGGGCAGAGCAGCAGTAACTTAAAAAAAATCCAAAAAGCTTCTAAAAAGGAAGGTGGTCTATATTGGGCTGTAGCCAAGAAAAATCTGCAAAGATGGGTGTGCAATTTGTCTTGTAGAATTTCACACTTTATTTGGAGAATTATACTATGCTTGTATGAAAGCACTTGGTTACAAAAATCAACCTGATTTTACCTTTTAGCAGTTATTGCAAAACTTGACTGTCAAGTCAGGATGTAAAGGATTTCAAAGGATGCAAACTTCACTCTGTATTAATTGTACTTATGATATTACAGTACAATTACTGCTCACAGTTAGATACGTCTAATATTCCAGTTGCTTTAGATTAAGGAGTAACTATCACCTTCCCTGGGTGCTTTTTACCTTCACTAGTTTAAAACCCCTCAATATTGGAATGAACTTCTGGGTAGAGCAGTGATGAAGCCCTGCAGGCATTCAGAAATAAGTCCCAGGAATTATTCTGTAGGGCCCTAGACTACTTGTGCATTCCCCAGATCAAAGCATCGTTAGAAGATGAAAAATTTTACTAATTAAATGTCTAGCTCAAAATTATTCTAGCTATTCTGTAACAGATCACAAGAGACTTCTCTCCCACTTATCCCTGGACCTTTTCTTTCATGCACTAGTAAAGAATTTTAAAGTAATGTGTTATAAAGGCACAGCCTAACTCTTGTGAAAGACAGGAGTTTTGCTATGAGGATGGGGCATCACTCACCTGCTCAGTAGCCAGTGGAGGAGTTTTACTCTCTGCATGCTGAGGAGTGCTCCAAGGTCAGCCCTCAGGAGCTCAGCGTCTCAGAATTGGAATCCCTCCTGGCAGGAATATGTGAAGCTGTAAGCTCAGGCATGACCGGACACACTTTGACAGCTCCAAGCAATCTGAAACTCAGTTTACAAATAAGCTAAGTTTATGCAGTCTTAAAATTGCTGACTAGCTGCTTCCTTCAGGGGTAGCATTACCAATTTACAAGCAACATGTTAACCTCTGGTAGAGAGCTAAAAGCAGCAGGAGGGCCATTTTCCAGGGCAGAACTATCAAGGCAGCTACATATAGCCTATACTGCTTGTCAAGATTTTAACTCCCTTCCTAGCAAGGAACAAAATTTTAGAAATATCAGCTAGTTATTACTATTATCATCCAATCTAAATGCAACTGCTTTGATTATAAGTTCCTAAGAAGAGTCAACTAGCAAATATTTTAATAAGTAGTTACAAGAAGAAGATATGGTTTCCAATTTACAATTTAAGGATGCAAAATGAAATTCATGCTAAAGCAACTCCTCATTTGTTGCAGCAGCTTGAGGCTGGGTCCTGGTTTCTAGAAGTTTTCACATTTTAGACATTAAAAATATTGTGACCGGACAAAACCAATTTTCAGGTAAGCAACATCACCTCTTTTCATACAAGAAATTGATGTTTTATAAATGATTGAAATATTTATCTGGTTATCTGATTTGGCATGAAGGCAGAACTGGGACTTGAGTGTGGAAGCTGATCAATATGCAAGGACGAACAAACCAAAGTGCTTTATTGAAACAAAAACTGTAAAATGAAGATCTGAATCAGAAATGAATAAACTTGAAAGCTGAGTGTTTGAGGAAGGGGGAGGGTTGTTGTTATTGTGTAAAAAAATAACCCTATAGTTATGTGCTTGTCACAAGAAAAAGCACAGAGCAATGGTAGCAGGCTGTTTTCTGCATCCAGTAAGAGAAGTACCAGGCTTAAACTGAATCAAGAATGATTCAAACAGATTATTGAGAGTAGTTTTTCACAGTGGGCATACAGACATAATGGAGTGAATGAATGCTAGATGAAATCTTTGTCCTTAATGATTTTAAAACCAGCTTGAAACAGGTGACAAATGTTCTACCCTCTCATCTCTAAATCCATTTGAGAAAGAGTTAAGTATCACTCAATGTTCTTAAACCGGTTTTATAAAAAAGGGGGAAAAATAAAAGAGAGGGATGAACACCCACACCAATTCAGTCAAGTCACCCCTGCTCAAGCAGGGTGAAATGACTGTGAAAAGCCAAGGAAAAGTTTTCAAATCTTCCATCAGAGAGGCCTCTGCTGTACTTGGATTGATCTCCCACAGCCCTTTCCCATTATTTTAACAAGTGCTGCACTTCAGATCCTATCCAGAGCCCACCTGAAACTAGTTTCATGCCTGTGCATAAATAAACAAGGGGCTAATCATTTTACAGCTGCATGGCAAAGCATTAAAGGCTGCTCAGTCACAGCGAGGGCAGTGCTAGGGCTGGGTGGTCCCACATCCTGCACTTGCTGGCACAGCTGGGATTTCTACCCATGGCAAATGAACAACCATGCAGCCTTTGCTTACACAAACACACCCCACCTTTCCCTTTAGCTCCTCTCATCTCAAGGAAAAAAGGGGCAAAAGCTACTGGGTTAATGGTGTGGGCTTTGTGCTCTTCTTGATTTATTGTACAACTCCACTATATTTTATTCAAATACTGGCAGAGGCACAATTGCCAGATTTCCTCATAGGAAATGTTATGAGACGCTAACCTACTGCAGAGTACTCCAGAACAAACTGAGGTCTGGAGTTAACAACATTTCTATGAAAGTCAGCATTCCCTCCTTTTCACAGAGCGCAAACAAAATGGACAAAGCATCTTTAAACTAGGGCTCTGGTCTTTTTCTACATTAAAGCTGATTTTTCAGAAGACTTCAGCACTCTGTACAGTATTTCCTATGGGTCACAGGGCTTCTGGACCATCAGCTTCATATCTAGTCATAACATGGTAATCTACCATATCAGTTCCTTTCTATTTCTAAACTATAGGAGTTGTGTTTTAAAATGAGTTGTCTCTTCCATCCCTTCCTGCTGTGCTGTTCTTACAGTAAAAAAAACCCCACCTTCTTCCAGCTTCCAGGCTGAAATGATTCAGTGCTGATGGGTAAAAATCTGTTCTTATGCCAGTATTGTTCAGAGCTTGATTACCTCTCTTCCATACTGCTGTCCTCTTTCAACCTTGACTTTGAGACTAAATAAATCACACAGCTTGGTCCTCTCCAAGAAGTTATTTCACCTGGCATTTCTCTGTAACTATTAAAAAGTATAACTTCACACCCTTGGGGCTTGGGTGCCTGTGACAAAGAACATGTTAATGCCACCATACATTTGCCCTCTTCACGACTAGCTCGCTCTGGGGTTCAGAGTCACCCCCTTGAGCCACCAGTGCCCCCTGCCCAGGCACACCTGAACCCTGACTGCTGCTACAGCAGTTCTGCAAAGCCAGATCCAGCATACCAAACATGTCACTCAGCTTCTGCTTGATTTGGACTTGGCCTCTTCAGAAAATCTAACTTACTTGTCTAACATCTCACAGACACTGTGGCACCAGGGACTGAGTCCAGCTCCTCTGAGAGCTTTTACATACCTCAGCCTTGAGATATTGCCTCCATCGTTTTTACCTCCTTCAGTCTCCCATCAGATTCCTGCACACTTCCTAACCTCTGGCACAGACCAGGTACCAGGTGCTCATGGTGCCAGTCGTGCTGCACGATCCATTCCTGCCCCAGGTGTGTCCAAACTCGAGTGCTGATCAAGTGCTGCATTGGAAGAAAAACAACCACTTGTGATCCCTGACTGAGAAGGAGCACGAAAGGAGAGGCAGCAGACACTGAGTCTGACTCCTTGACTATGCAGCACAGACATTGAACGCCTCTGTAACAGGGTGCATAGACAAGAGGTTTCCTGGCATTTTTAAAAAGCTTATACTGAAAACAATAGATGTCAGTGATATGCACATGAGTCACTGCTAGAACTGGGACTTTTAAATCCAGTCTACCAACATCTGTCACTTGAACCAAGGACACGGACAAGGACCTCCCCCAGACTCCTCTGTTTGGTGGCTGGTGGTAATTGCAGAAGGGACTGTAAAGGCACTCCCAAATGGAGCTCAGACAAAGGCAGCTGGGAGACAGCTTTCACATCATCCCTTTTACTCACAGACTGAGCCCAAGAGTAGCAGAAGGTGGGCAAAGACTTTATTTTTACAAATCTGAGCTTTAAAACCTCAGTTTTGTAGGAGAGCACTTCTTCCCATGCATCCCACCCCAATGCTGCTAGGAGAGCAGGGGAGCAGTTAATAAATTCCTTATATAGAGAGAAAGAGGGGAGCCTGGTTTGCAGGAGAAAGGTGTTTATGTGGGCTAGGAAAGGTACAGGGAAGGGCAAGTCACCACTGCCCTGTGGACCAGCTCTCCACCCAGGGGCTGGTTCACTGCCAGTTGTCTGCGCAGCCATTTGAGCTGAAGCATGTTGAAGAATAACCAGTTTCCCCCTGCAATCTGGACTCAGACTCACTCTGCTCTCCATCTTCCCCCTCTTCCTGCCCTGAGCTGTCTTCCTCTATCTCCTCCAAATAATGCACTTGGGGCAATTCCCAGTTCTTGCTCCCTACTTCTGCTAGCTTGTTCTCTCCATGTTCCTTCCTTTCCTCACACACTCCTAGCCAACTTTTCCAATTAAAGCAGTCACAGCTTCCTGCCTCTCCTCATCAAATCCCAGTCCTTCATTTATCTCACACCCAAGTCCTTTGCCCAACAAATCCTCAACCAAAAGTGAATTCCTTTCCCCATTCCCTCATGTTAACCCCATCTGTCATCAATGTCTTCTCCCTCTCACCTACAGACCTTTCCATTATGAAGCACTGGAAAGCTGAACCCTGGATTTGGGCGTCTTTGGTTGGTTTTGGGGGTCTTCCTTAGGAAGAATTACAACAGGAAAAGAGGGGATGGGGAAGAAGGCATCAGTGGGAACCAGGAATGGCAGAATCCTCTCTGCTCAGCCCAGTGATGCAGCCCCTGCCATAATTACATGGTTTTGATTCCCTCTGTACCACATTGAGTTTTCTATAGGAAAGAGGTTTGCACATGCTCACTGAAGATAAGACCAATGCAGACTTTATTTGGTATAAAATAAAGATACACACACATACCAAAACCACTTTTACTGAGCACGTGCTATCCATTTTATACAAACATTAATATATTTGGCCAAATCAGAATAGAAAGCAGAGGTAAAAATAAAAACACAGGGGACATCCTCTACAAAGAGGTAATTTCCCCCACCCAAACTGGAGTTCTTGTCCCAAAACACTGAAGTGACAAATGATTTCAAAGAAATATCTTTGAGAATATTTGAACACAGGCAAAAGACCACCACATCCTAAGTTAAAAAGAATATGCAACTGCTTTGACTGAAATTCCAAAAGACTTAAACCTTATGCCCATGACAAAAAGCTTCAGTCTATATACAGTTGAAGTTTGGCAAAGTTGGACCTTCAGAAACAGGGCAACAAGTTTGGAAGCTCAAGGGAAGGGCTGGATTCCCACTTAACAGCAACAAGAAATGGCACTGCAAGTGCTCCAGGTTAGCAGCAGAGCTGAACATCTCAGTGCTGGAAGCAAGAATTTCACAGTACTCAATATCCAGACTGCAAGTGCTAGAACGTTCATCAGCTTGCAGCCTGTTGTTCAGAGCTGAGGCTGCCAGATCTACATCTCACCAACAAATAACAGGGCCCTCAATCATTGAAACCCAACACCTCAATGTGTTTGCATCCAGCTTTCATCTCTTTGAAACACAGCCATGAGGAGAGTCTGGACCTGGCCCCTCATTCACACGCACACACTGCCAAAGGGGTGTTGAAAACTGCTAGTGCAAGGCTTGACAAATCCTATTTCTCCCATGTCATCCTCCATGGTGGTAGGTATCACATTAAGTTAAATGGGAAAGACAAAACATCTCAGGTAGTCCCAGTGCTGTGTGGATTGCATGGTGACTCTGAAAAATGGCAGGCACCATCAGAGAGTCTCAGTGACAGCTTTCTGTGCTGAAGAAAGGAACAGAACATGCTGTAGGGCTTGCTGGCTCTCAGGGTTTAATTCAGTGGTTTAATTGTGTTACCATAACAAACCCAAAACTCTGCAGCATTGTTATCGCTGAGCTTTACTGAAAGTGGTGATACTGAGAACTTAATGCAGAAACTCAGGACTTTTCTTGATGCCTAGACTGATGGGGGAGGAGGGGGCTAAAATGACTCATGCAATACTGAAGTTGTTAAATAAGTAACTCCACAATCATTCCAACACTTTTGTTAGATACTGCAACTGATACTGAACTATTTCTGTTGTACCTGCAGTACGCAAGTACATGCTGTGGGTATCTACAAGGACTCCATATCCTAAGGAGAAGAAATAAGGCAGGGCTCAAGTATTTCTTGGCCCTGGACTTTCATAATTTCCCACAAGCAATTATGGCATGGAAGTATCCCAGCCTTTTATTAATAATTACAGTACTCAAGTTTCTACCTCCCTCAACTTGGATGTGTGACAACCAGAAGTAAAAACAGACAACAGAGTTGTCTTGTGAGCATTTGTCAGTTCTGTACCCATTTCCCACTATGACTTTTTAAATTAGTTGTTAGTTCATTGTATGTGATGTAGCACAAGTAGGTCATTTTCACCAACCTCAGTCTGAAATACTAAAACTTTATGGCTGAGTCCTGCACTGTGATTCTAAGCCTTCCAAGTTCAGGTTGGATATAAAAATGTGTTTACTGTTCTCTTGCTTATCATGCCACGCTCTTCTCAAAATGAGCAGTTCAATTTTCTACATCATCCAGTAGAACTGTGACTTCACCTCAAACTGCCCAAGTCATAAATGTCCAGCTGCTCTCAAAATGCAGTCTAACTATGGGTGTCCTGCTTTCAGCAAGTTCTGGTTGGTTCCAAAGATCTCTGCCACTGAAACTCCATGCTGGTTGTCCTAATCAGGCCTGTTTCTGCCTTTTCAGATAAAAACCAACACTGACATTTGGCAGTACATTTGCTTTTTCTTCAAGGCCTGACTTTCAAGAACAAGTACGTGCTGTAAGCACCCTGAATGATGCTGTCCAATGCCATCAAAACACCACGAAGAGAAAAATGGGATGCATTTGTTGGTGAGCCTTAATTGTCCTCCTTGGGCAGAGGAATTTTAGAAAACCTTCCAGTGACTGAAGCACACGTGTCACATCACCAGTCACTAAGCAACTGTCATCCACACACTGTTCTAAGATGTCTCTCTGGCCTGCTTGCTCCTTTCTCAGCTTTAGATATTCCCTATGGATTTTTAGATGAGTTTTCTGATGGATTCAGGTGCACGGAATACAAACCAAAAATTGCACTTGCTATATTTTGTACACTTTGCCCAACGGAGCCTTTTTCACATGATACAAAAATTTAAAAATTAAAATAATCACTCATGGAGAGCAACCAGGCTAGTGAACAACTTGTGCTGACAGAAATAATTATTGATACAGAAAATGCATCTATCATAGAATATGCTGAGTTGGAAGAGACCCACAAGGATCAGCAAAGTCCCATTCCAGGCCCTGCAAAGGACAGCCCCAACAGTCACATAATGTGCCTGGAGCATTGTCCAAAAGTTTACTGAGCTCTGTCAGGCTTGGTGCTGTGACCACTGCCCTGGGGACTCTGTTCCAGTGCCCAGCCACACCCTGGGTGAAGAACATTTTCCTAATACCCAGCCTAAACGTCCCTGACACACTTTCATGCCATTCCCTGGGTGCTGTCACTGGTCACCAGAGAGAAGAGATCAGTGCCTGCTCCTCTACCCTCCCTCATGAGGAAGCTGTGGACTGCAGTGAGGTCTCCCCTCAGTCTCCTCCAGGCTGAACAGACCAAGTGACCTCAGATGTTCCTCACATGGCTTCCCCTCGAGGCCCTTCACTACCTCTGCAGCTCAAACATGGAAACAGTTTCAGAAAATACCAAATAATTTCCAGTAAGTGGATTTCCTCCCAGCTATAAGAATCAAGTTAAGCTAGATGGTAACACTTCTTTGCTCATGATGATGAACCATTTTAAGTGAAATTAAGTGTGAATTTTGAAAGACTTAGGAAAGATATCTACCACCAGAAAGAGCGTGATGAGATTCTCTGTCAAGGTGAGGAGAATGCTTAACTGCTGCATCACACAATTCTGTGATGGCAACTTGCTAAGAACAAATCAAGAGGATATACTGGATTTTAATCTCCCATCCAATTTAAGAAAATAAGTACCGTATCATCTTTTGGTATGCACAAAAATCTTAATTTCTTTCCAAACCTGTCAGTACAAGCCAAGCTTGGATATAGTCCCAGAAAAGCCTTCCAAAATAGGTTACCTGACAAAGGTTATATCAAGGCATTGTACAGGTACTAGCTATACAAATACCATTATTAAATGCCACTGGAACATCCAGAGACAAACTTTGGTGTCACAGGCATAGTGAGAGAATGCAGAAACATCCCTTAGATAATACACAAGTTTTTCCAGCACAAAATGAGACCCCGTAATTCTTACTTCAAGCAGAAGCCCAAGGTTGCAAAACTGAATGAAGTATGCTACAGAGAAATGGATAAATTTGTTCCAAAATATTATTATGACTACATTTTCCTGTCAGATAATAAAAGAAACCTGCTTCTTGTGCCAACATACTCTCAGATGGGAAGATCAAAGGGAAAAAAAGCCAAAATAAATGAAGGTTCATCCTAACTTAGTGCCATGCTGTACAGAATAACACTCAGAGCACAAAAATGTACAGTGCAATTCAAACACCTCCTCCATGATAACATAACATCTTTGAACTGCCTTCATTTTCAGTACTTTATCCAAATACTGCTTTCTTCCTGATCCTGGATTATCCTCAATTTGAAACTCATATTCTAGGTTTGTAGTTGAGGACTGCATGTAAACATCCCTGTAATCCTGTACACTCTCGTGGAGCCATTTAAAGACTACCAGACCGTAACAGATTCAAAAGCAGCCTCTATGAAATGATGAAACTGCATCCCTAAATCACAACTGAACCTTCTATCCCCACATCAAGAAATTAATAAACAAAGTTACTTGCAGATACACACCCTCTTCTCACACAAATTGTAGGATATCTGCAGGAACATGTAATTTTAAAATCCAAAATAAAACTTCAGGGTTTTGTTTGTTTGTTTAATTTGTTTGTTTGCTTTTTAATGTAAGATTTTATTCGGGAACTTAATGATTAATTTGTCTTAGCCTCTTAGGAAACATTTGCTTTTGTCCAGGAGTTGCCAGCTGAGAGGATGTTATTGTTTGGAAGGGATGTGATCAGGAGGACCCTGTGCACAGCACAATGTGTCAGCCCGGAAGCAAGGGAAGAAAAGTGATTCTCTCATCTGAGAGAGAAAACAAAACAAAAATGTCAAGCATTTGCCTTCCAGTTTCATTCACCCCTACACGTGTTCCAAGGAAACATGTCAGTCACCTGTATCTCACATGAGTATCACCAAACTATATCAATGCATGTATATTTTAAAAAATCCTACTTTCAAAAGAATTACAGATTTCTTTAGAAAAGCAAAAATTCCTGCCACAGACATCTTCAAAACACATAAGCAGGCGAATGCTTACCCTCCCTGCACTGCTTACCCTGCTGCTCAGAACGAGGGACAGAGCTGGCCACGGCTCCCCTTCCCTCAGCCCCCTCCCTACAGCACCAGCAATGAGCAGGGGCAGAGCCCACCCCTGCAGAGCAGGTTTGGGGCAGGAGAGCTGAGCCCTATCCTGCAGCAGGCACCCTCCTCCTGGCTGTCCAGGCCCCTGCTGACCCCTGCAGCGACTTCACAGAAGCCTCTTGTTTCAGTAGCAGTAGGACAGAGGTCAGTGTGATCCAGAAGGGCAATGCTCCCACAGGAGCACCTTCCAGGCCCTCTAGTTCCTTGCTGAGAGTCTTCACCTGGGGGATTTTTAAATTTTCATGCAGTTTGTTTGTAGCATACCTTTTCTTTGCACACAATCACAATTTCAAGCTAAAAGGCTCCAAGAGTGATGCCGTACTCGGAGGACACCCTTTACCAAACCCTTCTCGTAAATATAACATCCCCCCGCCCTCTCCAGAAGGAAAAGAGCCACAGTGAAGCCACAGCGGCACGGGGGGCCTGCACCTTGCAGCGCTGCCTGTACCCGAGGCGAGGCAGGTGTCCCTCAGCCGGGGCTGCCCTCAAGGAGCTCCCCACCCGCCGAGCGGGCGCCTACCATGCCAGCGGTGACCCCCGCGCTCAGCTCTGCCCGACGGCGCCCGTCCGTCCGTCCGTCCGTCCGTCCGTCCGCCCTCGGGCCCGTCCGGGACGTGCGGCTCGGGCGCTACCGGGCGTCGCCGGCGCTGAGGGGGTAGGCGAGGATGCTCATGGCCTCTCCGCACGCCGCCTCCACCTGCCGCACCTGCTGGCGGCTGAGGCGCTCCCGCCACGCGTGCACGGCCTCCCGCGCGTCGCGGGCGGAGATGAGGAAGGGCCGGTCGGAGGAGTAGGCGGCGCCGCGGGTCATGTTGACCACGAAGTCCTCCAGGGCCGGCGGCACTGTCAGCCCGGCGAAGCGCAGCAGGCGGCGCAGCTCGGCGCGGGGCTCCCGCACCAGGTCCTCGTAGCGGAGCTGCGTGTAGCGGCGGCGGAGCCAGTCCGGGGCGCGCCGGGCCAGCAGGAGATCGCGGAGCCAAGACTGGCAGATCACCTCCAGCGCGCCGCCGAGGAAGAACTCGGCTCGGTGCTGCGGCTGCGGCGGCCGCCCTCCGCCCAGCAGCCCGGGCGGCAGCAGGAGATGCTGCTGCTGGTGGCGGGCCGGGCCCCGCGGCTCGGCGCGGTGGCGGCTGCGCAGCACCTGGACGCTCTCCCGCAGCAGCGCCTGCCGCGCCTTCAGGCGGGAGTTGTGGACGGCGCGGGGGTCGCGGAAGAGCTGCACCACCCGCAGGTTGAGGCCGGGCTCCCGCATCAGCGGCAGCAGCGCGCCCAGCTCCAGCAGCCGCACGTCCTTGATGACCACCACGGGGTACTTGCGGCACTCGGCCTCCAACTCCCGCAGCGCCCGCGGCGGACACGTCTCCTCGCAGGTGGCTCCATCGACGAGGCCGATCTCCCCGCGGGGCCGCGGGGCGGCGGGGCAGAGCGGCGGCGAGCAGATCACCTTGTTGGTCCGCCAGCCGAAGATGCTGGCCGTAGTGAGGTTGTCGGCGGCGGGCGGGGCGGGGGCCAGCGGGTCGCGGGGGCCGGACGGGGCGGTGTAGAGGCGCAGGACGGAGAAGTCGCATCGGAAGAGGGCGCGCAGCATGTCGCGGAGGGCTCCCTGCAGGCTCAGCGCGTCCCCCGGGTACAGCGCCTGCCAAAGGTGCCACATGGGCTCGTACAGGTAGAAGACGTCGGGGTGCTGGTTGAAGAGCTCCCCGAGGAAAGAGGAGCCCGTTCGCCAGGTAGCGTGCAGGTAGATGTGCCGCTTCCCCGCCGTCCCCGCGCTGCCGTTACCCGCCGCCCCGGCCGTGCCCGCCTCATCCTCCTCCTCTTCCTCGTCCAGCGGCGGCCGCTGCTCCCAGCCCCACTCACTCAGCGCCTCCTCCAGGCTTGGGCAGCGCCGCAGCAGCGGCTCTTCGTCCGCTCGCCCGCGCCTGGCCCCGTAGTCCAGAGCGTAGGGCACCAACAGGAGCAGCAGCAGCGTGTACAGCACCAGCACCGCGGCGAAGCGGCGATGTTCGCCTCGCCACCGTCGCCGGCCCTTCATCTCTGGGGCCGGCTCGGACCGCGGCTCCGCCGACCCTCTGTTTGCCGGAGGGCGGCTCTTTGCGGAGAAGCAAAGTTAGCGGCGGCGGCGGCGGGGATGTGGGCGGCGGGCGGCGCTCCCCGCCGGGGAGCACGCCCACGGGCACGCCGGCCCGGCTCCGGGCCGCTGGCCGCGCTCTCCGCCGCCTCCTCCCTCTCGTCCTGCTCCTCCTCGCAGCGCGACGCGGGAAGCGCCCGCACCTGCCCCCGCTGCCGCCTGAGGAGCCACTGCCGCCGGCGGGGCGCGGGCTGCCGCTGCTGCTCCCCGTGCCGCTGCGCCCGGCTCCGGGCCGCCCCTCGCCCGGCCTCCCTCCCTCCCCCGGGCAGGGCCGGAGGGGCGGGCTCGGCACGGCGGGACTCACCCCCGCCCGGGAAGGGGCGCACCGAAAAGGAGGCGTGCTGGCCAGGACAGGTAGCGAGCAGCCCAGGGTGTCCCGAGGAGGAGTGGTCGGTCCTGCTATTCACCAGAGCTCCGGAGAAAGAACACGCAAGACGCTACAGTAAGGAGAAGAGGTGCAAATGTATTTTTAGGGTAGACGACAGCTATTAAAATCTGCACTGAGCTTCAGAAATGCTGCAGTTCTGCGCTGTAGAGAGCTGCGGGGTTTCTCAGCTACACTTTTGTCTACGTGTGTGTGCTGATGGGATGCGGACATCTCGATCATGACTCATTGCTCCAGTTTTTACATCTGTAAGTTCCATAGCTGTCTGAGCGGATCACCCTTTGCAGCTGGAAGGAAGAAATGAGACCCCACAGAGGGACATTCAATCTATTGTGGATGTCTCCCCGATAGCCCTCTTTATTAACTACAGTAGGAGCATAAAGTTACCAGTTCCAACATAGACTTCTAGTTTTTTAGACATCTAAGATTATTTGAAATCTCCTGGGAGATGGAAAGTCAACAAGATGTTGACTTCAGGTGTTTAAATTAAAATATATAGTCTCAGACTCTCCAGCCCAGCCCCTGCCTGACCTTGGAAGGTGCTCATATGAGGAGATGGACCATGATCCCATGTTCCTGGTCCAGGCATCCAGCTGTCAGGAAAGTGAGGTCCCTGTCCTGCTGATGGTGTAGTGGGAGCTGCTGACAGTCCTGACCACTAGGCAATAGGTGGCATCCTCTGTAAAACGCTACTAATATTTAAGTATGGTATGCAGGGCAAAATTCAGACAGGATAACACAGTTCTTGCCCTTTGACTCCCAGAAGAGTCTTTGTGGTATATAAGCACCTGTGTTTAGACACATGACACCACATGCAACAGACAGCAGAAGCAACCCATTAGTTTCATGGGTTCTAAAAATGCTCCATCCGTACAGATATACAGATACACAGCCTGAAGATGCTGGGCACAGTATGAATGTCCAGTTATTAAATAATAATCTAATTTTGAATCTGTCAGGCAAAGCACAAGGACCAGAAATCAAGGTGAGAGAGAAAAAGCATGCTTCTCTTCTGTCCAGGTGGTGAGCCAGTCATTTGCCTGCTAATGCTTTACTTACCCCATGTTAATAAGTGTTAAAGACTGGGCTTCCTGCCCTTTATAGCGTGCTGAGTGAGTAGATGGTGCCAAACAAGATTTGTGAGCTCCTTAGCAGAAGAATGTCAAAATTATAGCATTGGAAAGGAAATTCTGCCTCAACATACATTTCACTGCTTATGTCTTTAAACACCAAGATACACCAGTATCTCACACTTAGCAATGTGAGTTTCACCTCTGACTCAATAATACCAGGATTTCATCCAGACTCTCAAACAACTGAAGGAGGATGACAGAATAAAAACACACTTGCCAAAATCAGGTTACAGTCTTGTCAAAAAAATCTCTTCCCCATCCAAAAACCATTTATACTTTGTATTTTGAGAATCTTCAGTGTAGCTGACTTGTGTGGCATCATGCAAAATAATAATTTAGATAGATTTACCAAGATGGGATCCTGAGAAGTGCCAATGAGAATGGATGACTCTGAGATGCTGGGATTTCCCCTTTGTAAGGCAAAATACTGGGTTGGCAATAGCATCAGCACCAGTGATGGCCAATGAGCCATGCCGCAGGACATGTTACTTTAAACTAATTTTGTATGGGGTTTCTATGACACATACTTAGGCCTAAGAACTAAAATCAAGGTCTTAAACCTGACTAACTGAAGTGAAGCTGTCTTGTAAAGAATCAAACATCTCGCAGAGTAAGACAACCCATCAGAAAAATGCAAAACCATAGAAATAAAGCAATGTACGTCTTGCACTGATTTTTTTTCAGAGTGGAGCTACCAACTTCTGTGGCAATTGTTCTAGAAAAAAGGAAAGATACAAATAGCTTTATCACAAGTTACATATTTTAGTAAAGATAAAACCATAGTTGTTAAAAATTATCAGATCAAAAAAGAATGACAGTAAATGTTTTGTTCTGCGCCTTCATAACAGTTCCTCTACTGCAGGAGAATTAGGCTGTAAGTGTTTACTTCAGTTGTTTTGGGTTACAGCTGGTTTTGGCACAGGGAGATTCCAGCAAAGCCAGTATTTGTTTTGTCACCCAGCAGGTGTCTGAGCTAGACTTGTAATCGTTGAGCTCCAGCCTTCCTGAAGAAAGTGCCTACTTCTCAAGAAGTACCTAATTTGAACATTGGGGAGTGGACTTCTGCTCTGCATGGAGTGGGAAGAGATCAGCTTTCTCTTTTCTCGATTTTCAGTTCCGTACTGCATTGTCTCTTCAGCACAGATAAGAGAGATGATTTTTCACTATTTAGGCTTTTCCTATAAACCACGAAGACACCATTTAAATATACAAATGATCTGCATCTCCTTCTAGATCAGGAGGGTTCTGCACCCAAGGGAGACAGCCAGGTTCTTCTTCACTGATCTGTGAAGTAGTCTGCCCATTTGACATCTAGCTCCTGCCATTTTTTTGTGCTAATTCTATGCTTAATATTATTTTGTAAAGAGTGGGGGAAAGAATATAGGCATGGCATGTTCTGCATACTTTAGTATTGCAGTATTTCCTTTCTAGTTTCCAAGCTTGTCACTGTAAGTACTGGCTGTTTTTAATATAACATAACATTGGCTTCCTGTGTATTATCTCTCTAACTTAATTTTTGCTCTTCTGTCTCCCACGGTGCTTCTACTGTCAAGAGAGACAGTAAATGCTGGAATGCAGCATTTCAGCCTCAATAATTTTTATCTTCTCAGCAGAGGCTTCAAAATAGAAATAGTTGCCTCTATATCTTGCAATCTTTCAGCTCTCCCATGCTCTTGTCATTTTCACAGAGTACTTTGTGAGTAAAAATAGCTTGATTTGCTGATAAAATTAAACATGCTTTGCACACGGAGCACCGCCCTCAAACATCCTGACTGTTAATGAGCTCTCTGCTTGCACATGTTGTCACTCACAGGCTTCAGCCAAGAGGAAGTCCGTGGTTAGTAGCAGCTTAAAACCCTTCCAGAAGCCAACAAGCTAGGACAAATGTCCTTCTTTTGGAAGTTACTTTGTCATCAGATGTTCCAACATGTGCAATACCACATGTTTCGCATATGGGACCAGGCCTAGTAGCTCACATTTTAGAAAGGGCGTGTTGAGAATAATGGGAAGGACAAGCTGGTCCAGGCAAGATAACTGGTGCAGAAGGGAATTTTTGCAGTATAGTTTTCCCCAAAAGTGCAACAGAGATTGAGGACCTGAAAAAGGTCAAAAATGTCACAGAAATGCTGAGAGACTCAATGGAAATCTAGAGGATCTGAAGAAAGTGGAAAGTAAGACAAAAGCAGAGTAGACTTCTAATCTGGGGCTGGTAAACAGTTGGGTTGAAGTGGCTTCAGTCACAAAGCCACATTCAGAAGGTAGCAATTCAGCTTTCTGCATGTACACCTGATGTCACTCTTGATCATCTGCAAGGAAGACAAGAAAATGATGCGGGAAAGTGTAGCATTCTTAACTACCTCAATCTTGTGTACCAGTCATTACACTGGCACAAGTCCAGACCTCTGAGTTTCTCTGTGGGCTGATTTGAGAGAAGCCAGGTGTACAGTTACTGGTCACAGCCAGCACAGCTTCGTGAGAGGAAAGTCGTGCTTATCAAACCTGATTTCCTTTTATGACAAGGTAACCCACCCAGGTGATCAAGGGTTTGGATTTCAGTAAAGCTTTCAATACTGTCTCTCACAGTATCCTTCTGGATAAAATGTCCAGCACACAGCTGGATAAACACATGGATGAGCAACTGGCTCACAGGTCAGGCATAAAGGATTACAGGGAACACAGACATCAGACTGGTGACCTGTCACTTGTGGGGCTGTGCAGGGCTCTATCTCAGGTCTTGTGCTCTTCCACATCTTCATAAAGGGCTTGGATGCAGGACTGGAAGGGATACTAAACAGGTTTACAGACAATACAAAACTGGAAGGAGCTGTTGCCTCCCTCAAAGGCAGGGAGGCCCTGCAGAGAGACTTCCAACAAATCAGGGGGCTGGGCAATCACCAACAGTATGAAGTTCAACAAAGGAAAGTGCCAGATTCTGCACCTGGGATGGGGCAGAATGTATGGACAGACTGGGGAATGAGATGCTGGAAAGCAGCACCATGGAAAGGGACATGGGGGTCCTCATCAAGTTGAACATGAGTCACCAACGTACCCCTCAGATTGAGGGAAGAGGGCAGTTGAGTTTGGGGACCAATAGCATGTGTGGAGTCAGAAGCAGAGGGGAGGCACTGCTCCCTTCTCTCCCAGATTTCTCCAGTTATTCTTAAGAACTGGTGAAGTCATAAAGTTAGGCCTGCCGCTGCTCTCTGCTTCCTGACATAAGGGCTGGGTACAGGGAGTGAGCTGAGAAGGTGTTCAGATTAAGCCAAATTCAGCACTGCAGCCTGTGTTTGGGATGCTTGATAGCCCAGTGCAGCATTGCTGAACCAGCTGCAGCAGCTTGATGTGTACCTAGCTAGGGGAGCTCTCCTATGCCCAAGAGAAGCAGAGACATTTTATTTCTGCTTTTGATTTATTTAAAAATTAAAATACAACAAATATACTATGTTGTAATTGTCAGAGTAGGGATTGTCTGTGGCTTTCCAAGAATGTGAAATCTGAGTATTGAAATGGCAAAAAAAAAAAAAAAAAAAAAAAAAGGAACCAGGAAGGTTTGGGGTTTTTAAATTTAAAACATGGTTATGTCATCAGTGATCTTGTGAGCTCCTCTAACTTCCTCTAAGAAAGAAGCTAATGCCATCATTGAAGATGATAGAAAATGCTACTAGGAAATGTAACAAGAAAATGCAGGAGGTGGAAGGCAGAGCAAAGTAAGCTTATGTATTTGTTGAGGTTCAAGAGGAAGCTCAGAAGGAAGTCTGTTGGTATTTATAACAGTGTAAATTCAGACAAATCAGCAACAGTGAAAGAAAAAAAGCCTCTCTTCTGTAATCCAACTCAATGCTAATGTAACTTGAGTTTTCCTAAATTCCACCAAGGATGACTCTAATCTGAAGACTTTAAACCTCTCCCCTGCAGAGTGGGCTCTGTTGTCCCATTAGCAGAAAAGCAGTTCTCTCATAGCCCAGAAAGACTTACACTACACCAATAGCCAGCACCTCCATCACACTGCCTGGCCATTAACAGTAGCTGCCACAGAAAAATTATTCCTGTGGTAATGTGTTTGGGGTCTCACAGCTTTGAGTACTAGAACTACCCCCATACTAAAATGTGTGGGAAATAATAGTTTTTAATGGCAGAAACTGTGAATCTTTTTCTACTTTCTCTCATTGTCACAGGCTTACTATTACTGAATTGGAGATGCTGATTAACAGCAAGCTTTCAACACTCAACAAATTAAGCCATTGTGTTGGCATAATTAGGGAACTAATTCTTTCACAGTTCACTCAAGCGAAGAAAAGAACTAGAAAATTTAAGACCTATTTTTAAAGGGGGATTTTTTCCCCCAAAGTAACCCTTCTGACAGCTATTGTAAGAAAATACTTGCAATTCTCCTGCACTTCCTACGGCAACAATTTCATGCACAGAATATAGTTTTTGGACTGAGCATCTATCTGCCTTTTTATTCACTTCAGTCATATGTGCAAATCCGTACTGACATATGCAAATGAAAATGCTGAGTGCTCAATCACTGCACCTACTTTATAAATATGTCCCATCAAGTTTTCTAAAGATAATTTTGCAAATTCAGAATTTCTGAATAATTTCTGCAAATTATTCCCAAGAGATATTACTGTGACTGTATGGAAGAAAGACAAATGCCAGAATGTATAATTCACTTGAAAATTAATCTTTATATACTTGTGCCAGATTATTTAACTTTCATGAGGAAAATGTTAGTAGGCAAAAAGATATTGATTCTGAGAAATTCCTGGGTTCCTGGAACCTCTGGGAACCAGTTTAACTCTCTGCCTGTCATTACTGGTTATTAATGAGGAAGGCTTCTCTGGGCTTGTTATGCTGTTAATTGGGGGTGTCCAAGTGGAATGGTAGTCAGCAGTCCACAATTTATTTTTTCAGCTGTCTAATGAGTGCAGCAGATTTGAAAATTGGTGTTAGTCTCTTGCTTTGGGCCTTCACTACAAGCTTTACAAAATTTGTCCAAAGCAATCATAGCACAACCAGGCACCTGCAGCACATCATTTATTTAGTGAGACATCCCTATGCCTGTACACTGTAAACAGTGGATGAAAACCATTTTGGCTTTACTGTAAACTTCTGTAAACAAAGAACTTGTACACTGCTTTCTATAAAGAGATGTTTTCTCTGGGCAGTTTTTGGTATGCAAATGTTGATTGTTAGGTTTTGTTACTTTAGCTACATAGACAATTTAATGCAGTTTCAGGTTTTATAGGACTGTGAAAATTGCCTCACGAAATTTACTAAAGCTTTAGCGCAGAAATCATCTGCTCTTCAGTAGCTTCACTCTAATTATACCTAGTAGAAAAAGGAAGAGAAAACACACAAGCCTAGCTCATGAAACAAGTGGGTGAACAGGAAAAAAACACTAGAGTAAAAGGTCATTACAGGATATAGAGGTTGATTTTCTAAGGAGAGATAACTGTTGTTTGAGCTGAACAACAACAAAAAAAGTTACATGCAATTGCTGAGCTGCTGCAAAAATTTATTTCAACCATGCAGCTCAAAGAGAAAATATTCAAATACATCCTGAAAACTTCAAGCTGATCTCAGCACAATTTCTGCAATACTCCTCAGGTTCTCATAAGAATTGGGCTGACTATGGAAATGTTCTGGGAAAACCTGATCTCTGTCCAGGCAGATTTCACACATTATTTATTAGCTGCTGGACTTTGCTGTATGCAGAAGAGCATGTAGGCATTGCTGGTGGTCAAACCAGGCTGCTCCAGCTTCCTGGCTGGCGATTCCTGAGGAATGGCCAAGGCTGGAGCATGTATTTGAACTCCCTACACCTCTGCTCTGCTTAAAGGAAAATCTATTCCAGTTTCTTTTGCTGTATTTCTTGGTGGTGGTGGTTGATTTTTCCTTTGTCCTTCCTTCACTGTCTTCAGTCGTCTTACCTATGGGTTTTTTTATGTTTATCCTCTTGCCGGATGGTCCTGTCACACAGCCTCCAAGGAAAAGTATTGATCCATTTGAAGCTGAAGCAGCTGCCCAGGCAGGAGCTACAGAGAACTGTTCATGTTTTTTTGGTACTGTGGTGAAATGCCCCTACTTTACATCTTGTTTTGAGAAATAGTCATACTTTGTGGTTTTACTGGGTGGAGATTTTTATTAGTGATTTCTCCTCCAACCTACCATTGGGAAATACCCCCTGAAAACACTGTAAGAGTACTGGCAAAGCAGGAAGAAAGTTTTACTCAATTTTCTAATATTTTAATTATTTGAAATTGTTGTCACAGCTGCCTCCATCTGAGTTCTGAGGAAGGTAAGTTATCTCAAGCAAGGTAACTCTAATGGGGACCTTACCTGACTGATGGGTAAGGTCAGAAATGAGGTTGAAATGGGATCCTTGGCCAAGGGAGGGTGGGGGAACCCCATAGGATATGGCAGGGACAGGGGGTGCCCTCAGGGGCTCAGCATTTTGTAACTGACACTTTTCTGCACCTTTGGCTTTCATTTCTGTTGAGAGTCACTTTGCTGACACCCACCTTCATCTGAACGGAGCTGCTGCTGAAAGGGACCAGGCTTTCCCACTTGTACTCACTCAGAGTTGCTAAAACACATACTAGTGAGTTATTGTCTGTATATCCACTTGCAAACATAACACAAAAATGGCAGGGTCTGTCTTCTGTCTTGATGCACACACACAGAGCTGTTTTGCAAAGGGAGTGGGATGTCCTCTTGAGTATGGGGACTGAGTAAAATAACTTCACCATGAAGAGTCATGCCTGCTTCCAGACCTAGTCAAAGTAGGGAGCTAAACAGTTGCTTTACATTTTAGTTATTTTGGGGTTTTATCTACTTGGTCTTGGTGATAAGCTTCCAAACAGGTTTCACCCAAGGTCATGGTCTATGGAATGACTTGAAATAGAGGCATTTCTTAGCAGTGGCATGATCTTGTCTCTTGAGTGACTCAGCCATAGCAGACTTTCATCTGCAGAGCACTGAGGACCTTCCCTGAGGCTCTGGTTTAAGTCATCTCCTGAGGCACACCTCCTAAAAACACAGACTTGGTCAGGAGTACATGGCCCTCATCCAGCTCTCCTGGACACTGGCATCAGTGACTTACTGATAGTTACTGAGGATATCAGTCAATTTAGCCATGCCTGGTACTTAGGGAAACTCTTCAATGTCAGTTCCTTCATTCTTGATCCATTTTGTTTCTTGCTCTTATAAAACTGGGTGGGGTTTTTTTCTTTTCAGTATGAACAGCCTTTATTCAAGAGTATCTTGGGCTTTGATATACTGCACCTTCACTGTACCATCAAATGGGTTTCGTAGGGAAGTCTAAATCATCACTTTTCACAGTAGTTTGGCTTTACTGACTTGAAAGGTTCAGATGAAGCCTAGGGATTTCTCAGTGTCATCCCTCTTCCTCTGGGGAATACTGACAGTTATTCTGCAAGCAAGCCAAATAGATCTGTTTGCTTAAATGTTTTGTCTGGGATCTAAGATGCTCTGTGTCTATTTACTTTGTTAACTTACCTTTATCCTGTGGGAGTCCTAAAAATTGAGTTTCTCTTTAAAGGGCTCCTGCAAAAACAATTAAAGTAATTAAAATTATCTCTGTTTGTGTTAAGAGACCTGTTTTCCTTCCCTCCATGGCCCAAATAAGAGCTTCCTGTGATCTGAGTTCCAGTCAGGTATGTTGTAGGATGGAATTTTACTCTCTCAACCACAATTCCTTCTGTCCAAAAACTTGCTGTAGTAAAAAGCATTTAATGTCTTTTCTGACTTAATTAGTGATGCCTCCAAATGTCTCCTGATGAAAATAAAACTGGTGTCAACACCGAAGTTGTGGTTTTGCTGAATGCTGTCTCAATTTCTGCTGCCATTGAATGGGAAGACTGTCAATAAATTGAAAATAATTTGATGTGCTTAGTAATTATAGTGACAAATCACAAATTTTCAAAGGATGGATATTTGTCAGTCATCAGTACCCTCAGCAGTTGATAGGTATGTAAGCATCTTCTCAGCTGCAAAAATACATGGGTTTTCACTATAATCCAAAACACCTTGAACAGCATTTATAGGAAATGAAAAGTGAAAAGAATTGTAAAATCAAAAATATGTTTATCTTTTTCAGTTTGGAAAATAAAAAAACAATCAAAATGAAAGTACACATGGCTAATATTTCAATCCCAAGTAATTTCCAAACAAACTGAACTGGTGTCTTTCTGTTATAATTTTAAGATGCATAATTTTGAAGTCTGGGAATCAAAAAGGACTCATTTTCTCCGTGTCACTTTGAACAATATAAGTTTTATAACAAACTAAACCAAATTACTTAAAACCAGAAAGAGTATTTCCTGTCTACACATCTCAGCTGTCCTGCTTTTATTAACTCTGTCTGCTCTTTTCCCTTTCTGTGTCAGCCTGCATCAGTCCAGAAGGAACAACTTCGGAAGGATGTGCTTCTGGATCCAAAGTCTGGATGTGGCTACAAGAATCATAATCTTAATAACAGGAAATGGCTAAAGTTTCATTTTGATAGAGTGGTGTACTCATCTGCGTTACCTATTGACAGAAATGCAATTTATTATGTCTCTGATATAAAAAGATGTATTTTGTAGTTGAAACACAATAAAATTCAATCAATTACAGATCTCCCTTTAGCGTTTACACAGATGGGATTATTCCTGTTGGTCTCACATTACTATCACAGAGTCTTCATAATATGAACATGAGAAAAATAGTAGGTTTTGTAACAAACATTAATTAAACAAGAGCATGCAACACTCTCAAATCTCCAGGCTATTTTAGATGCAAAGAACTGTTCACAGATTCTCTCGATGAAAATATTTAGGATCTTGTTAAATCTGGAGAAAATTTTCTCACCTACACTCTCCTGCCTTACTGACAGCTTTTTTTTTTTTTCCTCCCCCAGTCATACCACAAACTCTAGAAATCACTGTGCAGCTGGGGACCTCCCTGCAGCTCTGGTTGGAGTGCTGCTGATATACTCTGAGCTTCTGCAGTCTTTGAACTTGTGCTGGCAAACCCTGTTGCCTTTCCAGCCATCCTGGACAAACTTAATGTGGTTAGTTGGACATTCTCAGACCAGTTGCAGGAGCCCTGCTGATCAGCATATTCACAGGAAATTTGACATGTTTGAAAGATGCTGAGACTTTGGGACCAATCTTTTTTGCTGTGTCTTTTTGGCTGCTGATGTTGGCTGGGCTGTGTATAGACATGGGCCTCTTACACCTGGCATGTGCAAAGCTGTCAGTGCCCTTGTTGTAACAAAAAAAGAGAAAGAACATGGCTATGGATGTCCCTTTGGCAACGATAATAAATGACTGAAAATAAAAGGTGGGAGAAGCTGGGCTCACTGACTCTTTCCCCAGCACCTGGGATTCTGGAAGGGCAGAGTCTGCCACTGCAGACAATGATCTCATCACATAAAATGATGTTTTCTTGCTGCTTCAAGGTGAACTGGAGAGCATCTGGGAGGCTTAGCTGTTGACATTGGCATGTTTTCCTGTGATTTTTTGTTTTGAGGAGCCTGGAAAGTCAGTCTCTCCTCAAATATTAGATGCCTCAGACACACTTGATTATTTTTTAGGGATTTTGCACAATCAAAACTGCAAGATTTACAGATCAATCAGGTAACAGGATTGTGGCCACTTGACTTTGAAGCAGAGCACTAAAAATGCAGTCATTTTTATGCAAGCAACTGGAAAAGTGCTCACAATTTTCAACATTACAGATTGCTGTTCTGATTTATTTCTTCAGAAAAATATTATGACATATACAAACAAGTTCTTAATTTCTCAGCACAGCCTTATCACACTAAATGGTCTGAAAACCACATTGCCTTTGTTTTAGTAGAAATCACTACAGAAATTGCTGTTAGGAAAAAACCTCTAACACAACAAAGCTTGATGCTCAAACATCAATTCATTGAAAACTTACAACAAAGAACTAATGATTTATTTAATCCACTTTTCTTTTCTTTAGATGTATTTACAATCAGAAAACTACACATGCTCACAGTAGCATAGCAAATTGGGGTAACCTTCCTGTTCAAAACTGGGTCATTTATCACCTGACTAATTTCTGAAATCTCCGTAGAGGAAAATGACACGAAACCTTACCAAAAGGGAACAATATCACAGGTACACCTATTCCTAGGACATCTTCTTTCTTCTGACATAAGCCTGTGCCTCAGCAGCTGCAGGTGACATACCACCACCCTGCAGTGGCACTGACCAGCTCACTGCTTTTACAGCTGGTGAAGGCTGATTGTCATTGGGATTTTGTACCTGGGGCAAGTCTGACTTGGCCATGTAGCTTGTAAGCCCACAGAGGGGTTTAAGGGTGTTATGTTTAAGAGAATCACTAAATTAAAATCCCACTGCTCAATTTGAAAAATCCCTTGTGCCATCAGGATTCTAATTTGTTCAGGCAATTTGGCAGAAAACATCTGCTGGAAGTAGCTGGCATGATTGAAGGAGGGTATCAGAGCAGACTGCAAAATGTCACCTGCTACAGCAAGGTGGTCTTTTTCATATTTAAAAATACATGAATATGCCAGTGCCTCTCATTGCTATTCTGATATATCCCTATATTTAAGTGAGTTTCAGCTATGAAATGCAAATGATGACAACGATTTTCTGGTTATTTAAGTGCCACAGGTTTTGCAGTGATATTGCAGGCACCTGAGTCTGGAATATCACTGATATTCCTAATTGAGACCTGAGCATGGTCTCAATGTTTGCCTGATTCTCTTTGTCCTCAGTGTTATGCACAGCATATGTAATATTGCAAATGGTTTCATCCTGCACAAGGTTGAGCCCTCTCACCTCTCAGTTTCTGCTGAAAGTGAAACATGGTCCTGCCATGCCAGAAGAATTTAAATTATATTCTGTTGTATTGAGCTTTATATTAATCTACTTTAGTTTTATTTTAAGTGCAGTGGTGTAGTCATGCAGCTATGCAGTCTTATAAAAAAATTAAAGTAGGCTCCATTTAAGAGAATAAAAGCTTGGAATGCTTTGTTAATTAATTAAAGTTCATTGTGAGGAATACTTAGGATTTAAATGTCCTAATATAAAGTGCAAATTTAAAGGATGGTAAGTGACAGCCTATCTGACAGTTGTTACAGATAAGGCATGAAGGTAGGATTTGGGCTATCTGGATGCCATTGCCTTTTATTTCTGCCATTCTTATACTAAATTACTGCATGGCTTGGGACTAATTTGCGCTTCTCAGCATTTGTTTGTGTTGATCTTGACTGGGAATACTATTGTAATGAGTGTAATACAGACAAATACATAGCTCTTTGCAAGAATTGAAAACACTATTATCATTAAAAGAACACAACACAAATATCCAGGTTTCAGGATAAATTGGAAATTCAGTGCTCCTCTAGCCACACCATCTGCTCAGGCCTACAGGCAGAGCAGGCTGGTGTAGTATCTAGAGATAAAACAATTCGTAGCACAGGGGAATAAAAGCATTCTGCAGTGGACATATTAAGCTGCTTTTTTCACATTCTAATCTGTTAATCATGCACAGGGCTTAAGTATAGCTCAAGGCAGACCAGACCTTGAATGGTTTAATTTTGTGCTATTTATTGAACTGGATTTAATTTGAAGATATGTTGTTACCCACTACTCAGCAGTTCTTAAAAAAATGCATGTCCATAATGAGATTTCTGCCATGAATCAGGGATTGTGTGTTTAAAATGGGTCACAGGGCTGGTCTTTCCAGGCTCCTGTGACAGCAGCTGCACTTCCAACAGTCATGCAGGTTAACCTTTGCAGGATTCACTTGAGGGGCAGATTTGGGAGCACTCCTTTTAAAGCAGTACCTTCCACCCTTGTTTTTTTTCATTTTTCACTTGCTCAAAGCAACTACAGCCAGCAGAGAAAGCAGAGAATAAAAATTAAAAGAGAGAGCCATGTTTGGAGGTGAGGGCATGGAGTAGTAAATCTGAACTAGGCCACCAAAGATGGAAGCTCTGCCAGCCCAGGAAAGAGTCCATAGGAATTCCTGATGAGAAGGGGAAAGTCTCCAGTTTCAGAAACTGCAAAGGGTTGGGATGCTGAGAATCCATAAATATCGTCTAGCATTTGTAATGCTTTTTTGGCGTAGTGTTTGTAACTGCTGATGACATCACAGCAAATCTGAGAGGGAAAGAAATAATCAAACATGTAAATATGTCTTGGGATGAGATGAAAACTCAGCAAAATAATGGAGACTATTAAAGTGTGCTGAAAATAAGTATCTATTAATTTAATAAATTTTTGCTTTTCTAGTTTCTGGAGGGCTGTGGGCTCCTCCTGCAACGCTTTCAGCAGAAAAGCATTACTTGATGATTATTTTTCCCCCTGTGCATTTGTGTGAGTGACTTTAGAGTTGAATGCATCAAATACCAGAAAATTCACTGGCCAGGCCTGGAGATGCTGCACTTGTTCAGAGTAGAGTCAGATATATTGGAGACATTGCAAGATCTGGGACAAAGTGATTTCAAACTGATTAGTGTCCACACCACATCCTTGCTGATGTAGTGCACAAGAGTCCATGGTTTTTAAGATTTACTCCTAGTTTTCATCAATCATGCTGTGACACCTGCTGCTGTTCCTTAACTCATCTCATACATGAGACTTACTTGGAGGGGCTGAGCAGCAGCAAAGCCTGTCTGCTCCTTCAGGACAGTGATAGTTGGCAGTTGTGAGCATGGCACATTCCTTTGGCTAGGAACATGAGGAAATATTTCTGTAAGGAACTAAAAAACTAAGCAGCACTGTACTAAAATATTAAATATGCCTGGTAGATCATCTACTTCCTTGCCACATAAGCCAGTTTGCTTCATTTAGCACAGTAAAAGATACAGATATTATCTTTCATGATTACCTAATTTCAAATTGGATAGCAAAGTGAGGAATCAGATCCCTTATGAACTAACTGTATCAGCAAAGTAATAAAGAGGTTGAATATAAAATTGCCAATGTCAACCTAATGCATTTCTTTTTCTCTCTCTATCTGACTGTGTTTTGGAGTCAGAAAAGGAATAGTTTCAACAGTCACCAAAAATTCTGACATTTTGTTTTTCTTTCTTCTCCTTCTCTCCTTAATTTTCTCTTTACCATGATCCTGGCTAGCTTAACAAAATTTATTTGTCTAGTAAATGTACATTTTTGATATTGTCACTGTACATCCAAGTATTTTCCTTGGATTTACTCATAAAATCCTCAAGACTGAAAGTGCTGAAAAGAGAAAGAGCACATAAAGTAATATAAACCTTCTCTTCTGAGCAGGCATTAGTCCAATACAGCTGCCATAGATGTCCACCTGCCCAAGCTACCTGCTATTACTCAGCAGTGTTTTGGGCAAGTGAAAAAGGCTACTTCCGTTAGTTGTTTTGATTTTCAGTTTTTTGTTGTTGTTGTTGGGTGATTTTTTTTTAAGTTTGTTTTTGGGAATTCTTTTTGTTTGTTTTTTGGGTTTTTGTTTTTTGGGGTTTTTTTTTGGTTGTTTGGTTTTTCTTTCCCAAATTCATTAAAAGTATGGAGGAATTTTTAAAGGTTTTTTTTCGGGGGTGGGAATTATGGGCATCACAGGTCAAGATGCTCCTGGAGGGCCAAGATTGCATTAAAACAGAAATCTAAAGAATACTGAAAACCAAATTCTGTGATGATTACAAAATGTATTACATTTTCTCTGTAATGCAATCAGCCTATGGGCAGTTAGATGCTGTATCTGACGGCAGTTACAGAGGAGCATTTTCTTTTCCTCACACTTCCATATTTCTTCACACCCCACCAGCCCACTTTAATCTCAGGCTCATAAATGGCTTGGAGATGATTATACTTAACTCCTCTGAGTTGATCTATTTCCAGAAACTAGTGGCAGAATGAGGCTTTCAGGCAAATAATGTGATCTTTTCCTAGTTAGTTGCTTCTTTGGCCATGATAGTCTCCTCAGAAACATGCCATTTTTGTTGTTTCCTTTTCCTATGGCAGCTGCACGTTTATTCCCTCCAGCCTGAGGCACTTAATATTCCTCAGTGGCTTGGACATCAGTTCAGCACCTGTTTCTCTGTCCACAAGGGATAAAAACCTTTATTTAGTAGTTGGCTAAGTCTCAGAGTATGAAAAAAATTTTATGTTCTGTTGTCAAGAGTCACAGCTTCAGATGATCTCTTCTTAAAAATGGCTAATGATACACAGATTAATATCTTATCAAAATAAGGCTGTCAGTAACAAGATAGCAGTAAGTCTTCTTTTGCTTTTCTGACAATCACCTAATGAGCCTCTGCACATACTCTCTTGTCAAAGTCTGCATTTTTTCACCAGATGAGTAAATTATGGGACAATATCACTGACCCCTCATGCCCACCCTGCTTTCATTTAAAATGTTGTGAAAGACTGGACTTATAGCTAGTTTGGGTGACCTGAGGGGCAGCTCTAATTTTGGCTGCTCCAATTTTAATTATTGGCACTTGGCCTGAACTTCACAGAACTTCTGAGGCTGGAATGGACCTCTGTAAGTCTTCTGGTCCAACACTCAATCTTCTAACTTGTTTTTGTGCATCTATGTAGGAAACATCTGAGGCTGAGCTGATCACCCTGTCTACCCTCCTCAGTCACTAGAGAGAGTGGCAATCTCAAGGTGCTCTTTGTTTGCACAAGTACCAGGTTTGAATGGGATGAGTCATGCCCGGAAACATCTGTTGCTCTCAGTTGACTGCGGAGAGAGACCAATGCCAAAGCAGATGTTTGCTCTGGGAATGTAGAATTGGAGCAGATTTATCCTCTCTCATCTTTGTATTTACCTTTTAAAGTCTCCTGACATGGCTTTATGAACCCTTTGTGTTCAGCTTACTGCTGAGCTAGAAAATTTCACCCATGAAGACAGGGTTGAATCTGCATTGCCCTGTCTGAACTAGTTCACATTTTATAAATGTTTTGCAATTCCAGCTAAGTGATGAAGGCAGACTTTGGTCATGCGTGTTCAGATCTGGTGCTTTTTTACTAGGAATCCTTAGAGAAATCAAAAAGGCTTCTGTGTATTGTCCATATATGTCAGAGAGGACAAATACAGTCCAAGAAATCTCTTGGTGAGCAAAGTGGAAATGGGGTACTATCAGACTTTAGCTATGTCCACTCCTACTTACACTCAGGCATACCTTCAATAATTTACTTGCCTCTTTCAGCCAAGAAATTTTTTTCTGACTCATGAAAGACAGAGTCCAGTCCTTCTTCCTTTTTCACCACCCTTTAAATAAGAGCAATCTGTTTCTATTTGTATTACCTTGAAATAACTTAATTTGCTAAATACACTGAGCAATATCCCCATCCCAGATGTAGCTTGTGCACTTAACCCAAGTAATTGCTTTCTGGCAGCCTTCTCTGAGAATCTGGTCTCTCTTTGCCAAAGAGAGAGCGTATTTCCTGCTCAGGGGAGGAAGTTTCCAGTATTTGAAACTAAAAGTGTCCTATGGGGTTCATACCCTTCGACTGAAGGAAGCAAGATCCTCTTCCTGCCCCCAGGCTCTTTCTGACTCCCGCCTACACGCAGATCAGATTCAAAATATGAGAGGTGCATGTTCCAGCCTGTGCAGTGTGAGCTGGGCTAGTGCTGCTTTATGCTGGAAACCCACTTCCAGCAAAGCAAGGTGCTCCTCAGCCTCTCTGTGCTTTTTCCACCCTGTTCTGTTGCTGTAGTATCAACTCCACAATGTTTTGTATGCAAGAATTCAATTTCTGCATTTGTTTAAATGACAAACTTGAGCTTGTTTGATAAGAACTTCTTTCAAGTACCTGAATATCTGCCTGCCCTCAGGTATCAGACCATCATATTTCACAGTGCTGAGCTTCCTTACGTTAGTTCTAGGATTCACAGAAGCTGAGAAGCCCCAATTTATTGCCATCTGCTTCTTCGTTGACAACTTCATTGCATTGTTGACTGATTTTCTTGCTCTTTGTTATAGTTCTTCTACTTCCATTTAGTTCCCTCCTTTTTTTTTTTTTTTTCTGCATTGACATATCATGTTTTATCTAGCCAGGATTAAGCTGGCTTCTTGCCTAGTTTGACTTGCTTGGAGGGCATCACTTCTTTCATAGCTTCTCCTTGCACAACTTCCTTCCAGAAGGTAGCAGGAAAGTCTAATTTAAGCATGTGTGGCTTAATGCCTAGGTACAATCTAGTGGATATTTGTTATATTGCTCTCCTTTGAAGTCAAGCCACCTGAACTATTGCCAGCTTCTGCTGAAAGTATTTACCAAGCCAGGTGACAGCTGCCAGATGACCGGATGAAAAGCAAAATAAATTAAGAAACTAGAAAGTAGATACAGAAAACAAACAAACAGAGCAACCACAAACTTTACCGGCTATCTGTGTTTAAGGAGATTCCCAAGGTCCTCTCCCTAGTTTTGTTCAGCCAGGAGCTGCCAGGACATGTCTGCAGCTGGCTGGAGTCAGGAGCTGATCCCCTTGACAAGCGGTGTGCTCTGGCATTATCCCCTGAGCTACAACCTGCTGTTTACAGCAAAGCTTTTCCAATGAGTTTCTTTGGCACAGTGGTGATTCAGCTGAATATAAACACTCTTCTGGAGACATCCTGTATCCCACGGTCATGACACTTCAGTTCTAAACACAGCCCTAATTTATGACTGCCCAATTTGTGAAACACTGTCTCAGATAGCATTAGCCTGTGACCTGCCACTGTGCTTAGGAGAGTCCAGGCTGGCCACCTGGCCTGCCCTCTGTTGGTATCAGCTTACCAATAGATGGGTCAATTACCTCGTGCAAATGTCTCCCTTTGGACAAAGAGGCTAAACAGGACCTGAATTTACGAGAATCGAAGTACATAAATTTTCTATATTGCAGGACTCAACAGCTACTTATTTTATGGCTGTTTCAATGAGAACAAGAAACATAGCTTGTAACTAGCTTTAGACAGTGAGTAATTACCATAAATTGGGGATTATTACCACTACAGCTTGCAGAGTCCCTTTTTTGCTAACAGGAAGATGACAAGTTCTAAGGGGCTTGTGAATTTGAAAGTGATAAAATGAGGTGCTCTTCCTTTAAAGGATTAGAGTTCCATCTTAGTGTTATAAAGAAGGACTAAGTTCAATTAAATTACTCAGGTGTGCCAGCCTCAGAAGGGAATTCATGCATATACAACCAGGAAGGGCAGGAATGGCTTGTCTTCAGACAAGTTAAGTCCTTGTGGGACTTACAGGAGTAAGAGTTGCTAAAGTATACCTGATCATAAGAACAACCTGCAATATACTCAGGAACCTGCAACCCTTTTACAGCTTTTCTGCTGTTTGTGGCAGTGAAAAATGTGTTTCAAAATTGTTAGGACATATCACAGCAAATTATGGCAATTCCAGACAGATTAAAATCTTTCTCTGAACCTTGCAGAACTAAGCATTTGCTCCCCAAAAGCCCTTAAGTCTCAGAACTGCTCCACCCATAAGCATGCTAAGAGTATGAGGATTTTTATTATATAAAAATAATCACAGCTAGGAACTTGCACAAAAAATAGCAGAAAAAGAAATAGAAAACAGCTTGACAGAAGCTCATCCATATCCAACTCCCTTTCTGTGTTTTCCAGATGGCATCCATATTATCACTTGTTATGGAAGTCATATTGATGATGTCCTAAATCTGTCTTTCAATTGTCTTGCTGTGCTTGATGCTGATGTGGGCTTGTCCTAGTTAGAATTCTTAATATTGTGAGAAGAATCTTCTCTAAGGATTTGCTAGGATCCTTTACTTTGGAATAAATGAGTCTTTCTTAATAGATACCCTAGTGGTTTTCTGTCCCCTCTAAAAAAGTATGAAGTCTGCACTGAAAGCATATATTTCTGAGAGAGACATTCTTAATTTATGAAGGTGATTTGCTGCTTAGACATTCATTGCTCATTGCCAATATAGATAAGTGAAACTATTTTTTTTCTTGCTGTTCCTGTAATACTATGCAATTAGGTGTTTTGGAATGCATCTAGCAATATATCTTGATTTCTTTTCTTGAAGTGCGATTTTTTTGTTTGCATTGAGTAATAACAGGGCATTCATAATAATTAAGATAATCCAAAGGAATCCATATGCTCACTACAGTCACCCTCCTTCATGGCTAGCAGAGCAGCAACAATACTGCAGTTAGGGTGAGATGCTTCACACTTCTAACTCTGGAAAAGTTAGCACTGGCAGGTGCCATGCTCTGTGAGTATGGCCTGTGCCCAACCTAGTAAGGCCTCAACTGCCACACAGAGCTCACTACCTTAGTCCATATAGAGGCAGACCGTAAGTGGAAGTGATCATGGAATCATGCATGCCATGTCTATGAAGAAACACTTCAGTGTTGTATTTCTGGGCTCCTTATAGCACTGTGCTCCCCAGTGCAGCTGGAGGGTGGTCTAGACACATCTGGGTGAGTTATGTGTAGGAACCCATTTGAACCTGATGGGTTCCTGTCATTCACTTGGGTTCAGAGTCATGGGAAAGCGTCTGTGTTGTCCCTAGACTTTGATTCCCAGAGCAGTGTAGCAACATTCCTGTCTGGTACCAACCTGTACATCCCCTGTACCAATCCCTGTACATCCCCTGTACCAAGCCCTGTACATCCTCCCACCTCACAGAACTCTTCTGTGTCAGACCAGGAGAAAGAGGCAAGCAGACCATGGACCTTGCAGCCGCTCCCAGTGGCCTGCTTAGCTGTTCTGTACAGAGCTCAGGACATTTTTTAGAAACTGCTTAACTTCTCTTGTTTTGCTTTTGTGAAGCTTCCTTCAGCCTTCTTTCTTCTGCTGCTTCCTGTTAAGCTGCTTTTCTCTTGCTGTTATTTTCCCAGCTTTATCAGTAGTTCTCTTATGTTTTTACATATTTTCATTTTCACAGCTGCTGGTATGAAACTGAAGCAGCTCTTCAGATGCTGAAACACTGAATGTTTCTGTCTTTTATGCTGAAACATTGAGTGTTTCTTTTACTGGTGGGCTACTGAAGAGGTGTCTATTGGCCCTCTATTTCAGTGAGTTTCCACTGACATGCCAGTGTTATGACTATGTTTGGCAACCAATGGGGCATGTACATTTGCCAGCAATAGTTAGATTTTCCTCAAGTGTCTTTGCAGCACACTCTGGAGAATTTCAAGGCATTTTATGTATCTGGAAGTAGAGCTCCATGAACCAACAGTGTATTCACACAGCAACACCTCACCTAATCCATCACCATTTGGACTAGACTCAGAACCAGTCCAAACGTGCCCAAGATTTTAACATCGTTATTTTGTATTAGAATTGCTACCTAGGCACTATATGTCATCCCTAAAGACCTCAAGGAACACATGCTTAGCAAGCTATAACAAAAACCTTCACCTTTACTATTTTTAGCATAGGTTTTCACTACTGTATGTTTGCTTTTTGTTTTTCTGGTGTAGGAACTCTAGTAGTTCTTACACTGAGTGATTTTCTCTGTGTCAATTCTTCTGTTTCCAACAGCACTGAAGCGGCCCTGCCAGGTTTCTGTCACAAAAATTTTGGAAGTTGATGACAGTGATTTTTGATGTATAATTTACTCAAACTGAGCCACCTGCTAACAGTAATTTTAAGGATATTAAAATGTCTCTATTTTACCTGAAATTTTGCCAGTTTCTCTCATTAATTTCACATTATTCAATTCCATTTTTGTTACTGGTGCGATCTACAAGACATTTTAGGGCCTTGTTTTCTTCTGTATTCTCCAAATCAAGATGACCTCTTGCTGAGGCCAGCTTGGCTCCCAATAGCTTTTTCCTCAGTGTTTTATGCAATGGGATATCCTCTGAGCATAGAGGTGCTTAAGTACAGATGAAAATATAATCCTCTCTAGCCACACAGCTACCTGGGGTTTATCTCTTGGGAATGATATGCTAAAAACCATTATTTACATTTCCCAAATCCTCCCTCATTGATTGTGTCTTTTTTGGGAATGCTGTAAGAGGTCATGGTGGGCAAATTCTGGTCTCATAACTCTAGCCTCATAACTCTCATGGGAAAATGTTTAAGTAACTGGATAAACATTCCTCCCCTGCTACTCCCCAAACTATATACTTTACATACTTTACACTCAGTCATAGATCAGCTGGATTGTGCTGGGTTTAGCTGGGACCAAGTTAATTTGCTTCAGAGCAGCCAGTTTAGGGCTGTGTTTTGGAATTGTACAGGAAACAGTGCTGATTACACAGGGATGTTTTCCTTATCTCTGAGCAGCATTTACCCAGAACCAAAGTCTTTTCTGCCTCTCATCCCACCCCACCAGCGAGGAGTATGGGGGTGCAAAAGGAGGCCCAGCTTTCCTGGAGATGGCAGGACACCTGCCTGATGATGGAAAGCAGTGAATTAATTCTTTCTATTACTTTGCTTGTGGGTGTGGCTTTTGCTTTCCCTAATAAGCTCTGTTCATCTCAACCCACATGTTTTCTCACTTTTACACTTCCAATTCTCTCCTCCATCCCACCAGGGGAAAGTGAGCAAGCAGCTAAGCAGGGTTTAGCTGCTGGGTAGAGTTAAACCATGACATAGATGAAGATTCCTAGTTCCCTGATAATCCAGAAAAATAGGCTAATAAAACCTTCATAATTTATAGAGTTTATCCTAATTTAGCATCTCTAGAGGGATGTATTTGCTAAATTCAGCAAAAAGCATAAGCCAGCTGTACAGTAAGGCATAAAGCAAATGCTAATTAGTCTGTAGAATTGCAGTCATGATTTAATGCAAATACTGATTTTTCTGTAGTCATGTGCTACCTGCATAAGTTATGCGACTAAGCTGCATGCAGGAATCAATTTCATCCCCACTCTGGCAAAAGGTTTGGGTGATATATGAGTGTGGGATTTGATGCAGATTATTTGATTTTAAAAGGAAAACTCAGGAAGGATCATAGTCTTCAGCACTGTTCTTTGTATCAAAAAGAAAGCTCAGAATTCTGCTTTTTTGAACATACAGAGAATCAGAAAAATTGACAATTGTTGTCACCAAGCTCCTTCTCCTCAAGCACCCCACAAATATCTCTTCTCAGGGTTGTATGGTTAACTCTGTTTAGACTGTTCTGAGGTCTGTCTACCTCTTTCATCACCTGGACTATCTCTCATCCTTCCAAATGTCACTAGATTAAAACAGTTCTTAGATGCCTGTGGTAATTCCTGAGAAACTTCTAAGCATCTATCATTTTTCTTCCTTTTAGGCAGATATTTACCAGGGGTAGAAAGCTGCCCTAATCTCTGCTGCCAGCACAGATAAAAGAACTTGCAATTTTCTTGCAACTATCTCAAATGAAAAAGGAAGGATTCTTCCAATTATTTCAACTTATTTTTACAGAATCACAGAATATGCTGAGCTGGAAGGAACTCACAAGGACCATCAAGCTGAACTCCTGGCCCTGCAAAGAACCATCCCCAACAGTCACACCATGTGCCTGAGAATGTTGTTCAAACACTTCTTTGGACACTGTCCGGCTGGTGTGTGACCACTGCCCTGGAGACTTGTTCCAGTGCCCAGCTGCCCTCCACGTGAAGAACCTTTCTCTAATATCCAGCCTAAAGCTCCTCTGACACAATTTCAGGCCATTCCCTTGGGTCCTGTCACTGGGCACTTCTATTAAAGTCATATTAAATTACCAGGTTTCCAACAAGTTAGCCTATTATATAGCAATTACATCACTTGCTCTATGTTCATTAGAAATTTGCAGCTCAAGGACAAGCTAAATTAATTTCTTGTACTTCATTTTTTCTTGAATGTCATCCATTAACTGTTTTATCTATGTCTGCACATCAGTACAACTGAAAAAACCAAGCAACCATACCATGACACAAGTCCTAACATTTCTGCAAATAGGAACAGAATAACAACACACTTCCAGAATGATCTGTCACGGGTGGAAACTTAAGGCAGTGCACTTACAATGAAAGGAAAAAATCAAGACAGTTCTAGAAGAGCAATATATTTTTAGTTAGAAAGGGTACAATGAAAGAAGAAAGCATCTTCTCTTATTCTGTTTTTTAAAAAAATAAAGCAGTGTATGGTAAAATTGTCTAGGGGAGTTAAATAGGTAGGGAAAATGAAGAAATCATAATCAGTATATAAATGCCTGTGACAAGCTCCACAAACTGAAACACTATCTACCATGTGTGGAAGTCAAGCTTGCTTCTCAAAAGGGATTAAAAGAATGGTTCCCCAGCCTAATATAAAAAAAAAAAACAAACCAAAATAGGTCCCAGGTAAGAAAACCTGGGACCAGGGCAACTCCACTTGCCTTTTACAACATTATTAGTGAAGGAAAATGTACTATATCAAATTTAAAAAGTCAGAGTAAAGCATCATCATTTCAGCAAGAGGTGAAGATCCAGCTCCACTAAGTTACAGCCTGAGAGTTGAAGTGCAACTATGCAGTAACACTAGAGTTCATAGAATATCTTGAGTTGGAAGGCACCCATAAGAATCATCAAAATCCAACACTTGGTCCTGCACAGGAGAGCCCCAGGAAGCACATCATGTATCTGAGGGCATTGTCCAAATGCTTCTTGAACTCTGGCAGATATTTCAACTCTAATAATTTGCTGTTCAAGGGGAGACAGTGATAGATAGGATATAACAGGATTTCTGTGTCCTGTGACTGGGTCCTCCATGAAATCAAACACAAGGTATTACAGCTACACCTACTGCCCTGATGGGATGGATCACACAAACCTAAGCTGAACCTTATACCAAATCTTTATCAGTCTTGCACAAAAATGTTTTGGATTTACAATTAATGATACTCTAAACTAAGGCCCTGAAATGTCTACTTAAACATACATCCAACTAACAGGAAGTGCAAACCATCATAAACTGCAGACTTAACATCAGCCTCAGCATTTTTTTAAATCTGTCCTACATTCAGTTGCGAAACGCCATCAGATGAAGAATTGAGTTTAAGAAGTTAGAGTGCACTTCAAAGACACTGTATGAGAAAGTTATCAGATGCTCTCCTTCCTGTTAAGGATAAAGATCAGTTGCTTTTCAGAGGTAATTTTGCACGATTTTTCTAGTGTAAACAATGAGCTATAGCCTCTTCTAATATTCATTCACCTGCATTGATTTTTGCATGACCATAAAAAGGCAGCTCAGCACATCAGTCTCACACATCCTAAAGATGGGGTTAAAGTGAAGTAAAGCCACAACAGTGTTCTGTAACCCTCCCCACAGCCAGCTAATTATTAAATGACTGTTTCTATAGATTCACTACACCCCCATCCTTAAAATCTCAAGTACTTCTTCAAACACAGCATTTTAAATATGCTGTCCATCTGTTCTGTGGAATTCACCCAAAGCTTTGTTGGTAACAGAGGTGTGAACAGTGATGCATGAAGCATGAACTCCTGTGGCTGGCTTGTTGAACAGTCCCCTGCAGACTGTGTTTCACCTCATGCACTCCTTTACCTGCCTTAGAATGCTGCTTAGCAAATTGGTTCATCAGTTGGGATTGAAAAGCAGAGGAGAGGTTGCCTGCTCAGAGCAGTTTGTCTAAAGGACAAACAGTTCACCAGAAGGTTTGCATTGTAATTCCTCCTCCAACATGTGACTAGACACAGGTCACATTGTAAAACTAACATTACAAAAAGGGACACGTCTCCCAAATATAACCTAATCCTATGAGAAAGGAAGATTTTACTTGAAATACTTCTAAGTCATAGCGGTGTGACGTGGAAGGACAGTTGGGTGGGAATATACATGAAAATAAAGGAGTAAAAAAGAAAACCATTAAGCTTCCTAGTATTAAACCTTACTTAAAAACCCAGATTAAATTTGCTTCTAGAGCAAGTCTTCATGCCTTCTCCCTGCCCAGTGCTCCCTCTCTGAGCTAAAATCAAATACCAAGCCTTGCTACTCTAAACTGGTAAAACAAAAATAGAAATGAGGCTTGTGACAAGGGTAAAAAGGAAAAGATTTGTACCGTTAAAGCCTTTTATGACTGAGGCAGCACAGATGTTATACATTTGCCCCAGCCCTGGTATCCTGTTTTGAAAACCAGCAACAGATTTCTGATTCACCAGTCACAAAGGGTGTAGTTTCATTGCCTAGAGGCTTCCTACTGCCTGGGATTGTGGTTCTTCCCTCACTTCTTGACACCTCCAAAGGAATGGATCAGTGAATTGATCAGAGTTAAAACCCCTAGCAAAGCAGAAACAAGACTATTTTTAACTTATTCCCTGTGTCGTTTCACCATGCTGCTCCACAGACTGCACAGCTGAGGGTGTGGTCTGAGGGGAAACGGACTTGTACAAGACATTTGGGAAGCAGGAAACTTTTCAGACACCACTCATTAAAGTCCATGTTTGATGATACTCAGCTTGTGATAAGGCAGCTGCTAAGACCTGGAATCCTTCTCACTGCAAAAATATCACTATTTCTTTTGTGATGGCTGAAATAGGTGGCTGCCACACTCCTCTCACCACAAAGGGCACAGGTGACACACACATACTCTTGTTGTGCAGCAAAGCCTGAAACTTTCCCTCTGAACAGTGATTGCAGGGGTAGCACAGGTATGCTTAAATACATAGGAGTTAAGTGATAACCACAATCGTGTTGTATAAGGAACACTTGAAGTCTTAGTATATAAAACTTTTGTTTAAAAGCCAATCACAGTATTCCAGTTATTAATTACTACTGGATCAACCATTGGAGTGGCTACTGACTAGTTAAAACAGTGTCTACTGTTAGTTAAAATATAGAATAAAATATATATAAATTATGGCTGATGTTTGGCTACATCAACTAAAGAGTTAAAATAAAAGACTGCTATTAATCTAATGTGGACAACACGGGCAACGTCAAGAGGAGATTGAGGAACACCAGTAAAATTTAGAGACTTTTCCTTTGAATGTTCATTAAGTTAAGACTCTATAAGAAAGGCCCTGGAGCAGAGACCCTCTGAGCTCATGTTCATGCTGAGCACTCTGCCACTCCCTTGCAGCTCTGCATCTCAACTCTAAGGTAGGTTATAGCCTACCCAGATAAAAACATACTAGTGTTTCTTAATATGCCCTAACTTATAAGAATTTCAAAGTTACTTTATCTTAACCACTATGTTTTACATAATTCTTCACATTATGTTGGTACATTAAATATATTTGAACTTCATTAGGGCATTTCTGAGGCCTCCTTCCTACTACTTCTCCTGACCCACTAATGGCTACTCCTTTCATTGCGCCAGTACATTTCTTAATGAAGAAGAGGAATAAAAAATTTTGGCGGGGTGGATTACAATAATAATTGTTAATTAGATCAAGAGGGACAAAGCCCAAAAGTGAAGTATAGAACAACTGCAGCAACGCAGGGATTGCTACAGGAATTGAACAATAATACAATTTCCCACTGATTTGGCTAGTTTATTTCCAGAAGGAATTTCATAGCCAGGCTGTTGACCCTGCAGTCCTCTAAAACCGCATGAACAGACAAAAGCATTTTAAGCTCCTCAGCAAAGGTTTGACATGGAACTGGGACAAACCAGTTTCCCACTGCACTCCTGATGTCCCTGCTCATGATCTGTGTTCACAACATCCACCAGCAGTGGTTTCTCCAGCTGTGCAAAAGCAGTGTTTCAGCCAGGGAGGAACACAGGGGTTCTTATTTGGATGAGTAATTGTAGGGGTACCAGCTATCGGTGTCTCTGGGTCTGGATTGAAGGCACTTGAGACGGTAGTTCATGTTTGGACTCAGGTGTTTATTATTTCTTATCAGTAAAACAGTCTCACTACTGTGAGTTCGGCAGCTTTTCTTATTATGAGGTCTTTTAAGACTAAACTATCCAATTAAGAACTGACACCTAGACTATTTTCCCTTTTTACCCAATAACTGATCCCAAAGAGCCCGCAGTGCGGACTTTTCTGCCCAATTACAAAATGCCACCCAAACCCATGAAGAAGAGGAGGAAGAAGCATGAAGAAGAAACCCAGGACAACACCCTGTGCCCTCCATCTTGCTTCCATCCACAACGTACTAAAAATCCCAAAACCTAAATTTCTCACCAAGTGATACACCTGCACTATTCTCTATAATCTATTTCACACTTTTGTGGATTCTAGCCTATCTTGAAGTCTAGGAAACTTTCTCCATGAATGAGGGTCAAAGACAGTGCTCCCCTGGGGTCAGGGCATCCCAGAGCAGACAGAGAAATATTTCCGGTGCTCTGGGTTTCCACAAGCAATCACCCTATAAACAGCACAGTCTTAATTTGCACCAGGGGAAGCTCAGGTTGGACATTAGGAGGAATTTCTTCACAGAAAGGGCGATTAGATATTAAAATGGGCAGCCCAGGGAGGTGGTGCAGTCACCGCCCTGGAGGCGTTTAAGGCAAGGCTGGAGATGACACTTAGTGCCATGGTCTCTGGACACGGTGGCTTTTGCTCATAGCTTGGGCTCGGTGACCTTAGAAGACTCTTCCAACCGAACTGATTCTGTGATTAATCAGTAATTACTGATCCCGGGTGATTATGGGGATGTTTCGGAAGACAGGAGTCATTTCTGTGACAAGGGGATGCTGAAGCAGATGAGCTGGACCGGGGGTGCCGAAGCGTCCCCCGGCTCCCGCTCCCCTCTCCCGCCGGGCCCCTCACGCCCCCGGCCGCCCGCGCACCCGGAGGCACCGACCTCCCGTCCCTCGGCCACGCGCATGCGCGGCGCAGGGAAGCCTCGCGAGAGGAGGGCGGGAGGCGGCGGTGGCGGCTCGGTGCTGGCCGCGGGGCCGTCCCGGTGTTCCTGCCCCGCCGCCCCGGTGTCCGTGCCCGCCGCCGGCCATGGCGGCGCCGCCCGCCTCGCCCGGCCCCCGCGGCCGCTTCGAGCAGGAGCAGGACCGCGCCGTCCGCGCCCTGGTGCGCTGCGTGACCAGTCTGCCCGAGGAGGAGCTGGGCGGAGAGCGCTTCCAGGCGGCGCTCAATTTCGCCTGGTCCAACTTCAGGTCAGCGGGAGCATGGAGGGTCCCGGTGCCTGCCGCGGGGTGTGGGACGGGGCCGCGGGCCCGCCCTGAGCCCTGTCTCGGGAAGCGCCGGGCGCCGTGTGCGAGTCTCTGCCGCAGGATCAGTGACTGCTGCTCCGTCACGTTTGGATCTTGGTCTTTCAGGGGTTTTCTCCCGCTCTGTTAGACGGAGCCTTTCAGCATGTTCATTTAGCCGCCCAGAACTTTGTTGGAGGGAGATACATTATGGTTGTGTATAAAGAGCAAGTGAGGAGGACTCTGCCAAACTGAGATAGACCTTCTGGCTGAGAATGCTGTGCTGCTTGTGTGAAAGGTTATCAGTCTTCAGGAAAAGAACGTGTTTGGTGTTATTGGGGCTTGTCAGAGTCGCGGTCTTTATTAATTTGTAATACATAGTAGCCCTTTAGACTGCCACCTAAAATGCCCTTTCTCCAGTTTCACACACAGTTTTCTGTTATCACAGTTATTGTTCCATTCTATTCTGCCCGCTTGAGTTGGACTCGATGATCCTTGTGGGTCCCTTCCAGCTCAGAATGTTCTGTGAAAGCTGTGAAACTCTTACACGATGAATTTCCAATTACACTTCCTATCATTAACTGCTCCCTCTTTGAAATTGTATGCAGCTAATCCATGTAAAATCAATGCTACTTTACATTTTTCATGCTGATTAAGTGCTTTTTTGGGGAAGCAGTAGCATTGCATCTGTTAATGCAAACTACTAGCAGGCTCAAATAAAATTATTTTAATATGCAAATCTCACCTTCAGTTTTGGTCAGCTACGTGCTTGTGTAGCTGTGTGCTCTTTTAGATTGGGGAATTGTTGGGGTTTTATTTGGATTTTTTACGTGTCAAGAAAACAAAGATGGTGATGCACAGTGACCAAGAAACTTTTGACAGGGAGAGTTGGGAAGAGGAAGGTTTTCTTCATGCCAGAATTGTTGTCCAAGGAATGTGCATGGAACATCAGCCTGAAATTAGTATTACATTTGCAAACAGTGAGACCTTAGGTTGTAGCAGAAATTCTCCTTAGTTTCAAGTTTGTGAAACCTGTGATTTGTATTGTTAGATTTGATGATGTTTCTGTGCTGTAGTTCTTGGATTCACCTTATTTATTTCCATGAGTGCTCAAGTCGTCTTCTATTCATGATGTTCCCAACTTGCCTAAAAAAGAAAGATCCTTTTTTTTTTGCATGTATGTTTGTCATTAATTAAAGCTTTGAGTAGCAGACTAAAGAATTTTCACTAATAATTTTCCTGCAGCTTAATTGTTCTTTTCAGGACAGGTACTTGGTTTGAATTTTTATTGTCTTTTCAGTGTGATATTCTAAATCTTCCAGTTCTTATACTTACCACTATTTTGAATTAATGATTTCCTATGTAAGCTAATGTGCTGTAATAAATTAGATATTTTCTTAAACCTAAATATCACCTATTTAGTCAGAGCTATATTTTATTGTGCTCTTACTCCAAATCCTTATACACAGTTGAAATCAGACTAACATGTGTCTAGTTAACAAAGTCTTTTTTCTTTTCTTTAACATGGGCCTATCTTCATCCTGCAGTGCTACTTACTAAAAATCCATGTTAACTGCTTTAGAGTTTCACTTTCTAGTTCATTACTTTGCCATTGAGGTGATTTCATATTGTCTTTTGAATTTCAGTCTGTTTAGCTTAACTGTTGCTCATGGTTGGGATTCAACAGTTTTCATTTCTGTCTGTGGTCATGAGAATTTTATCACTTTCTGTCACCTGTTGCTGGAAGCATTGGTTTGGTTTTGAGGGCATATAGAGTGTCTTGACCTTGTGCTCAGCGTTGTCACATCTTTTTCCCTGTTTTTAATTCTCTGTATCTAAACAACCTATTCATAGCCTAATTTAGCCTCCAAAGTCCATTTTACCTTTCACAAGTTCTTGTTTTGTCCCTTTACATATGTACATATATATACACATACCTTTGTTGGTATATCTGTCTTTATTTTTGATCAAGCTCTCTTTTCACTTAGACACTCTCCCTTATCCTTTATAAAAAGGAGCTTCTTTTGGGTTAGAGACCTTCTCATGTGGGTGTTTGTTTTGCCTATATCTGTGATGCAGGTCCCAAATAATTTTGTGCATTTGACATCAATGCCTTTGACAACACAGTTCTTGATCTCCTTGCTCTACTTGACTTAGCAGACAGCATACTTTAATTGCTTAGTTTGCTGGTACAGTAGTAATTTTCCATTCAGCTTAGAGTGCTGGTTAGATGTAACCTGCATTCAATGTTTTTTACTTTCCAGGCCAATTATATTTAATCTTTCTTGAACTATGAGATGCCAAGATTTAATTTTATTGATGCTTAATACTGTTCCTAAATTAAGTGTGCATTATTAAACTAGTGATATTGTCTTCATATATGTAAATCAGCTTTATTTTCTTCCTTACTTCAGCTTCCTTTTAAACATATTCTAATACAGATTTCTTACACAGATTTCACCGTTTTCTTGATGTGAACAGTCATAAAGTAGAGAGAACAATAGAAGGGTAAGTTTTATCTCTATATATTAATAATGCATTGGTTATATATATATATTTTTAAAAAGCCTTCTTGATACTATTTGTGTTATTAGAATACATGAAAAACTGGTAATTCATTCTGACCTTGGAAAAGCTGCAAGCTGGAAAAGACTAACAGAAAAATTTCTGAACTTGCCACTCCCAAGTACTGAAGAAACAAAGGTATGTGTGTTGCAATTTCCTTGTTCTTTTTTTCCATCTCTCTTGCATTTACACTGGCAATGGGAGCTTCAGTTGTAATGTGTTGGAAATTTCAGGTGACTTAGTGGTGGGCTTTGGAGTTGATGTTCAGGTCATGAATTTCCAGAAATGAAAATTTGTCTTCTCAGGGTTTCAGCCTGTGGAGTTTCATGACTTAAAGTACACGATCTCATTGCAGAGCAGGTGTTTTAGGGTCAGCATTGTACAAATGCTGCAGCTGGAGTCTAGGTGAATCTGGATTCCTATCTGTACTAAAACAACAATGAAATGAGCATTTCTTATTCTTTGCCATTTTTTTTTACCTTAAGTAATCCATCTGGATTTGGTTTTAGGGTTTTCAGTTGGAGTGCTTCTGTTCTGTAGCTTCCATATTGAGATTGGGTGTGTTTCACCATTGATACACTTTGTATCAAATCAGTTTAGGATACAGAGTGGAAGAATATGGCAAAAGTTGTCTCAGTTTTCTTTCCAGTGTGGCAGTGTAATAAGAATTGGATCTTAGGAAGTTTCTCCTGTTGGTAGATTGAAGCTTCTGATTTAAGAGGTGGTGCTCCATATAATGGTGTTCTTTAATAGAATCGTGTGTTCTGAGCTGCAGTCTGATTTTACTTCTCATTGAACTGACATTTATCTGTCTTTGGATGTTCTAGGTTCCTTTTTATTTGTGGGGAAAACCCAGGAGCCCTTAATAGCTTACACATATTCAGTTACTGTGCTGTAGTCTCTAGATTTTGGAAATTGTACCTTAATAGTGCTTGTTTTGAGATTTGAATGAAATTAAAACCAACCAAACCAAGCACCCAAGCAAGCACTTAATACTTGAATGTTCCAATTATCCTCAGATTTTTAAAATTTCCTTTTCTTTTTAAAAATTCAACTGGGGTGTGGCTGGACATAGATGAATCTCATATTTGGGAAGTTAAATGGCATTTAGTTTTTAGCAGTGACACATAACTGGGAAGATTAAGTATTTATTGGTTTCTATGACTGGTAAGTAGAACACCAGCTCACACATGAGATTCTGTCAATGACCTACTGGTTTTCTTTGACAAAATCAGTAATGTTTGGTAGGAACATGTTATAATCCTTGTACAGTAGGTATCTTGCTGCTTTATCAGGAATTTGAATTATTTTTTCTAAAATGCAACTAGAACTCATTCCAAAACAGCTTTGTGTGTTTATGAATGTGTGAAAGTATATAAGGATTTAGACAGCAGAATGTCTAGATGTGAAATGGTGGCTGAAGATCTTTCTAAATTTACAATGAGGCCAAAGAAAAATCTTTTTATAGTAAGAAATGGTTGTACATTGGTAAACAGATTTTAGGGAACGGACAATAATACAAATCTCTGGACCATACGAGTGTTGGCACAGTATTCTAACCTGATTGAAGGCCTCTGTTTCACAACTACAATATTGGAGTTAAAGATTCATCCTTAATGATTTGTGTAGATTTTCAGATCTGAGAAGATAATATGAAAATGATATTAAAATGTAGTGATTTTAGCCTCTGTTTGAAATAATTGGCCATGTGAAAAAGGAAGCTAAGACTTGGTTTCCTACAGGCCCATTACCTGTGTCCTTCCAGTTCATCCACGTTTATGTGGCTGTCTATTTATCCCTTGTCCTGAGGTGACTTCTTACAGTACTTGTGACTTCTTTCACAGTACTTGCATCTTTTCCATGTTCTCTGATTATTGGCTCAGTAAGAGGCAGTGTATGCTGTGGCTGCTTTTGAAGGATTTGTATACTGATTGGCTAATTAATAGGCAGAAGAGAATGGGTAACACTCAATGACATGTTGCAGATGTTATTTTTGTAATTCAGGACTGGGGAATGGGAACTAATGGGGAGCGTTCCTGCAGATAATAGGCTGACTTTGTTACTAAGCAAAATCTTTTAGACCACTTACAGACTTGCTTTTTCTCTAATGTGTTTTAAAGACGGATACACACTATTCCATACTGTCTCTTCTGTTGTGTTTGTCTGATTCACCATCCAACACCACCTATGTGGAAAAACCAAGAGTCAAAGAAGTGGGTAAGTTTGCAAGATGTTTATATGGCTAATGAAAGATACAATCTGCAATGCAATCTGATAAGAAGGACATTTTTCTTTTCCATTTTATTATCTCCTTCACTTCACATTGCTTTATTGGTTGTCTTTATAATTTGTACCTTTAAAATAGCTTGCAAGTCTTTCCTACCCTGGTTTATGTTGCATCACTTAAGTTTTCCAGCCACTGAAGTACCTTGGGAACTCTCTTTGACTTGTACCACTATCACAAACAAACGTTCTCCACCTGTTCAGCAGTGCTTATATGCTCAAAGACAGACAGTGGGTTTCTATCCTGAGTCTCTGTCTTGCACCTCAATATTATATCTCTTGAAAAACTTTTGGTGATGTAAATTCCTACATTTCCCACATAATCAAGGAAAGGGAGATACATTTGAAGGTTTCCAGAGGGAGATCCCAGCTGCCTGCTTTCTAAAGTAGGACTTTTTCACTCAGTGCCTGAGAATGAGGCTTGTGCTTGAGTGGATTCCATCCCCCATTTGTTTACAGTGTTGTATAATAGACTGAAAGTAGAATATTTCAGACTAACCTAAAGAAAATCTTGCATCTTAAGATTCCTTTTTGAATGATCTCTGCACATTCCCTCGGCGGTGTTTTGAATGCACTTTCAGCCCATTCCAGGAATGTGAATATGAAGAAGTTATCTCAAACAACACTAATTACAGTTGAGTAAGCTTCATGTTTAAGATATCATATGTTGTAAGTGTGATTGTTACTTTGAAAGTATTGCACATCACATCATGGTTATGTGGTGTCTTTTTGGAGAGTAAGACAGTTCTTGGTTTATGTTGTTTACAGTCTGGGATCCTTGTGCATATTTAAATTATACATTTAGAATGTTTCCATTGAGCTCAATGGGACTTCCTAGTCACAATAAGTGGTGTGCTGCATTCTTGCATGTTTTTCCAGGATTGAAGTGTAGAGCAGTGTAACATAATATAGTTAAATGTGCTGATGGCACACTGTGTTGCATATTTTGAGTATATAAGCAATAAAGTTGGGAATTAGTAAGGGATATATACATGGTCAATATGTCACAATTTATGTCATGTTGAAAGTGTATAACCTTGTTAATGGAACAGTGGTATAACCTTAAGTGGAAGGGAATGTCTTTTGTTTTAGCTATAGACTGTCAAGATAATTTTAACTTCGGAAGAGTTTCTAGAGGAAAGGAAAGTCAAAGTTATGTGGTACTTACTATTTTTATATTCATATTTTTCTTAGAAAAGGAAGAAGAATTTGATTGGGCAAAGTATTTGATGGAAGGAGAAGAAATTTACTTTGGCCTCGGCGTAGATACACCAGTAAGTAATTTCTTAGGTAAAAACCCCAACTGTATAAACTGGTTTGAAGTGTATTAGAGACCTGATTGAGTTGTCCTAGTTTGTATGCTCTGCATATTGATTCTTGCAGAATTCCCCAGTACTCTGCTCAATACCATGAAATAAGACAGACCCAAGCAGAATAACAGTAATACAAATACTTTTGTTTTTCACAATGTTTTGACTTAGTCCTGCAATTAAACTGTTTGCTCTGCTGACCCTTGCTGCCACCTAATCAGAGCTTGCTGCAGTTCTGTGATCTTTTCCAGATCTCTCATTTGCTGGTTATTAATGTTGTGTATAACTTAAATCATTCTCTGTTAGACAGTTATGTTAGTCCTAGTGTCCTGAATTTACTTTATAGTGTAAAAAAGAATAGTTAATGTTTGGCTTGAATAGGAGCTGAATATAGATGTGTCTGCTATGTTGTACTGAAGTGTCCTGGGGTTTGTTGTACTTCATAGGATTTGTCTGGAGAAAGTGAAGAGGAAGAGGACACTCAGCCCTTGAGTAGGGAGGACTCGGGTATTCAAGTAGACAGGACACCTTTAGAAGACCAAGATCCAAATAAGAAGACAGTACCTAATGCTTCCTGGAAAGGTTAGAATAAGCTGTAATTCTTCTGATATACATACTAAAATTTAGCAAGGTAATACAGCTTTTTTATTATTCTTTAGTAAGGTATTGTTTTACAGATCTATAATTGTAATATAAGATGTATGTTACTGTTCATTATTAATGGGGTTTTTTACAGTAAAGAAACAATATGGAAAGTTTGGTCTGGTTTCTGTTACTGCCTATGGAGAAGAATTCTGTTCATTCCTGTGGAAATTTACCTGGATATTCCAATATAGAAATGAAAACTTAGTGTAGCATGTAGTTGTATGGATATAATGTAAATTTTTAAGTATCAGAAAGCTGAAAAAAAATTTATTTTCCAACAGAAATAGTTGGCTCATTTGCAGGGATAAAATGTTTCTGAAAAAATAAATGTTTAGTTAAAACACTAGTGGCTTTCTCTTGAATACCTTCAGGGAGTATTAAATGTAGCTGTATTCTTTTTCATAAAATATTGTGGGGTACAGTTTACTTGGCACACGACAACTGCATAGTATATATTATGTAAGCAGTATCTATCTAACTGGGATTAGGCAAAGTTCTCTTGGCAGTCACATTTTAGAAAAAACTGTTTAAGGTAATGTACTAAATGTCTAATAAAAGGAATGTAGTGATAAAGTTGATGACATTTGGAAGTTTATTTTTTAAGTCAGCCTGTTTTTGTATATAGCATTTCAGAATTGCCTGAGACGGAAGCATTTTGTGAGAAAAAATTGCAACCATGTAAATCTTCAAGCTTAAAGAATCATATATCCTGAGCTGGAAGGGACCCTCAGGGATCATCAAAGTTCAACTCCTGGTCCTGCACAGGATCACCCCCAAGAGACACACCATGTGCCTAAGAGTGTTGTCCAGACATTTCTTGGACTCTATCAGGCTGGTGCTATCACTACTTCCCTGGGGAGCCTGTCCCAGTGTGCAACCGCCCTCTAGGTGAAGAACCTTTTCCTAATATCCAACCTAAACATCCCCTGACACAGCTTCAGGCCATCACCTCAGGCCCTGTCACTGGTCACCAGAGAGAAGAGATCAGTGTCTGTTCCTGCACTTTCCCTCATGAGGAAGCTGTGAACCATGGTGAGGTCTCCCCTCAGTGTCCTCTTCTCCAGGCTGAACAGACCAGTTGACCACAGCTGCTCCTCATACGGCTTCCCCTCTAGGGCTGTCACTGTCTTTGTAGCCCTCCTTTGGACACTCTCTTTATAGCTTTTTCTTATATTGTGGCACCCAAAACAGCTCACAGTACCCAGGTGAGGCCTCACCAGTGCTGAGCAGAGCTTATTTTTTAGGACTTTTCAAACATTTGGGAAATGTGGCATTTCTGTATCAATTAGTTTGTGCGCAGTAGTATTAAATTCCCAGTGCAGTAAAGTGTAAATGGTTGTAAATGGTAATTCATTTGAAAAGATCTGTGATTCTGCAGCTGTGTGAACAGGCTTATTAATAACTTTTTCCTGTGTTTTGTAAGCATTTCCTGCACAAATAAAACCACTATGCTGCCTGTCCTGTGTTTTCACAGTCGCTGAGCCTGATGCCCGCAGCTGGCTGGAGCAGCACGTGGTTCCTCAGTACTGGACAGGAAGGGCTCCTCGCTTTTCACATAGTTTGCACTTGCATTCCAACCTGGCTGCAGTCTGGTAAGAACACAATATCACTTACATGTTCCTTCCTGGCATACAATGCTAAATATTGACTTTTTTAAGCCTCTTTAAGATACTATGGCTATGACAATTCACTTAAGAACAGAATTAAAGGGGTGCAAATTTAATAAGATGAACAAATTAACTACTTTTTCTATTAATAGATTCTTATCCTTTTATTTAGTTTTTGTTAAGTTTCTCATGTCAGAGAAGGGGGGGTTTAATTTTTCCAAGACGTGAATCTTAGTGTTGAATTTTGTTTGGCTTGACCCTTATTAAAGTTTCTGAGGACCTAATATAGTTGGGTTGTAAGTGGTCCTGGAAGTGAGGAGTCCCCTAATGTTTAAATTTTAAAAATGTTTTTCGTGCCTCCCTTACAAAGTTAAACATAAATTTTGTGTGGGGAAGGAATTTAAAATAGTATTTTGCCATAATCTGCCATGGTCTTGGAAAGAAAATGAGAATTAAAAATAAAGGGGAGTCTGATTCTTTCCTGGTCCCAAATTTTGACGTGTCAGTAATGAAGGTCATTAGCTTTGCCCTTGGTTTTCTTAATTAAACAAATTTTTTAATGAAGGAGTTATTTTAGTATAAGGTTGTCTAGCCAGCTGTGAACCACAATTTGCAATGAATATTAGAAAATGGGTAAGGTCAATAAAGCAACACTGCTTCTGCTGCAGTGTTGTTAGAAGATGTATGTTTTACATATATATATGGTATATAACTAGTATTACTCAATTTGATCTTTGTGATTTTGAGTGTGATTGTATAACTTTTGCCAATGATGTACTGATGAGTAAAAATACTAAAAATGTAAATAATCATTCTAAATTCTAGTATACTTTGCTAAAATGTGAAAAGGTACTGAGGAAGGTTTACAAAGAATTGCATAAGACAGGATCATAAGAGAAAATTCTTAGGTGACCATGAAAGTTTCTGCTTCTTAAGTAAACTTGTGAGTTAAAGAATTTTCTTCTATGGTTAGAGAAATTGGTATTTTACTTTTAAGCTTAGTATTTTTTCTAGAAAGTAATGATAAGATTTCACAGCACTGAATGAGAAATAACTGAATAGAAATAACTGAATAATTAAAAAAAAAACCAACCCAAACCTACAACCTCCCTCCCACTCCTGCCCCTAAAATAGTGGAAATGCAATGCTTCAGGCATTTGCTACTTAATTTCTTATCTGTATAAGATGAGATGATATTTGGTTATTTTCCACAGTATCTTGCTTAGCAATATGAAAATAAACTGTGCTTTTTTAATATACTTAAAATGTCCCTATGCACATTGAATCTGCTCAGATGTGAGCAGAAGAAAACTAAGCCTAAAGATTATTGCTTCATTCTTACTTTCAGGTGATTCAGCTGTTATTTCAGCCATTAAGTTGTTTTTATTTCCTCTTTTTCTAAGGGACCACCATTTATATACCAGTGATCCTTTGTATGTGCCAGAAGAGAGGACACTGGTCACAGAAACTCAGGTTATACGAGAAACTCTTTGGTAAGTGCAGCATCACAAAGCTTGCATTTTAACTTTTATTGTTTCTCTCAAGGAGATGAGAGGGCTATCTTGGAAGATGTCTGAAGAGGGAATTATTACTGAGCTTTTAATTTACACTGTTTCTGACAGTAAAGATGCTGCATGTGTGTATTAACAATTCACATTTGAGGCACTGGAACAGGTTGTCCAGAGAAGTTGTGGACGCCCCATTCCTGGCAGGTTGGGTGTAGCTCTGAGCAATCTGGTCTGGTGAGAGGGGGTCACTTCATGGCCTGAAGGCTGGAACTAGATGATCTTTAAGGTCCATTCCATTCTGTGATTCATGAAGAAGAAGGTAGCTTACTACTTTTTTTGGCATTGATTATTCAAGTCTAATTGTTAAAAAGAATCAATAGATTTATAAAGCAATGTCCAGTTTTAGAAAGCAGGCTGAGGCATCCTATATCTGGAAATCATCTCAACTGGAAAGAAATTTTAGGAAATATTTACTTTATGCCAGTGTTTAATTGTTTTTGTTCTGGCAACAACTTACAGTACCAATAGCATCATACTTGATCTGAGGTCTCCTGTTACTCAAAGAAAATAAACTTTTAGGCAAGAGAGAGCTAGTTCTTTTATTAATTACATGTAAGTCCATTAAGGGAGAAAATTACTACTCTTTTTGTTTCTTTTCAAGGCTACTTTCAGGAGTGAAAAAGCTTTTTATATTTCAGCTGAATGATGGAAAAGTGACTGTGCGGAATGATATTATTGTAACTCATTTAACCCATGTAAGTTGTTTCTGAATCTCAGAGGAATATGTCATTAGAAATATGTAATTTGTGGGAATAGGAAATTAAACTGCTTGTGGAAATTTCTACAAATTTTCTGCATATTTCTACAATTTTGTTTAGTCTAAATTAGAGCATCTGGCTTAAAACTGAATGGGCTTTTCCTGTATCTGAGAATGTGATGAAGCAATAGCAATTGCAGAATTTTATAGTATTTTAATTCATAAAAATAATATTGTAATTCATTTTATGAAATACAGTTTTTTTTAATATGATTCTAAAGGGTTGGTTCTATTTTTTTTTTTTTTAGAATTGCCTGAGATCTGTATTGGAGCAGATAGCAGCATATGGGCAAGTTGTATTTAGACTACAGAAGTTTATTGATGAAGTGATGGGTCACAGCCCGGAAAGCATAATGCATGGAACAGTTTCCACTCCAAAGAAGACTACTGAAGCTCCATTCAGAACCTACCAAGCTTTTATGTGGGCTTTGTATAAATATTTCATTAGCTTTAAAGAAGAACTTACTGAAATTGAAAAATGTATAATCAACAAAGGTACAGTGCAAGGGAAGTTTTACATGAGGGAGATACACAAATAATTAATACTGACAAATTTTGTTTTCTGTTGGATGTTATTTTATGCATCTTGGGTTTTTTCTTTTATTTCCAGATAAAACAGTCACACTTTCTATAGTAATAGATAAGTTGTCTCCTAGACTGGCACAGCTGAAGGTGCTTCACAAGGTGTTCAGCACAGGAGTAGCAGAAGTGCCACCTGACACTAGAAATGTTGTACGAGCATCTCATCTGCTTAATACCCTCTACAAAGCTATTCTGGAATATGACAGTGTTGGAGAGGCATCTGAGCAAACGGTAGGGGAAATAATTCCTTCCTTAATAGAACAACACACTGGAAAGAACTAAATTAGTTACTAGATCTAGTAACTAATGCATTATTGTTTTTTAACATGAGTTCACTCAACCTGGATGAAAGTGGATTTATGAGAGGATCAAGAACAGTGTTTTCTGAGGACCGAGGGGAGGGACTCTGGAAAATCAGAGGCCAGGAAGCTGTTTCGAAAGAGGGAACTTTGGAATAGTTTTCCCTCCTATTTCTATAACTGTATAATTCAGTTAATGCTGAAATGTGGGGGTTTGGGTTTTTACAGTAACTTGATTATACTATTGAGAATATATTTGATGTCATTGTAGCCTTTTGTTTTCCTGATTTTGATGTTATGAAACCAGAGTGTTTTATCCTTTCTCTTTCAGAGATGTTAGGGTGAAAAGATGCTGTTCGGATTTGTGATGACAAGAGTAACAAGGGGAACTATGAATAATACAGGCTTCCATTAAAAAAAAAAGTTGCAATTTGTATTTTAATGTTTTATCTTTAAAATCCTTAAGTGTAGTTATGTATATGTTACAAACTGATTACACAATTAAGAGATTAGGCTTCACCATATTGATTTCAATGTTTGGTGTAAAAACACTCAGCCAGTTTTTTTCTTTTTTCCTTTGAATTCAGGTATCCCTTTTGTTCTCTCTCTGGGTTGAGACTGTGAGGCCCTACTTACAGACAGTGGATGAGTGGATAGTCCATGGTAATTTGTTTGATCCTGCAAAGGAGTTTATTATTCAGAGGTAGGGATGCTTGATACTAGACACACATAATGCTGTGCAAGTAAACCTGTTGTAGAACCTAGGGTGGAGGGTAACAGTAAAAGTAGGTTTTCACATTTGTTATTTTGCTTAAGAAATAATTTCTTAATCATACTTAATCATAACTTGTCTCAAACTTCCCATTAGAGAAATTACATATATATGGATCTCTACCACATATTGTTGTAGAGTAGAAATCAATTATTTTGGGTTTTTTCTATCTATAGTAAATAATGAGCAGGCTGACTTGGAGTGTACTGCCTTTTTTAAAAAGCAATTAACCATTTTTCAAACCCAAGACATTTGCAAAAATTACAAAATTTACTTTTAAATTCTTCTTTTGATCTTAAGTTGTTATGAATCAAATGCTATTTGTAATTAAAATACTCATTGCTTCTGACTTGTGGTAAAGTTAACACAGTGTCTTGAATTACACGTGCATACCCTAAACATGACTTGAGCTGTTAATTTTTGTTCTGTTGCTATGCTACATTTTGTTGGTCCCTTTTTTTGACAGCTTGGAGTGGAAAGTGAATATAGAAATTAAAGTTCTGGCTTGTAATTACAAATCCATTTTTCTCTATCTGCCAAACTTAATTGAACCTGTGTCTGTTAATGCATGTTGAGATGAGCATGAAGTAAGACAACAGCTCTAGCAATACTTTTGTAATAATTTCTTAGTACCAGAGATCCTTAGCATCCTTATTATGTCCTATTTTTGTGGTTCAGTTGTGTTTTCAGTGCTACCAACAGGGCTGATATTAACTTACATTTATGCTTCATTTTAATTACTAATTTTAATTATCTAATTCAGGTTTTTCCATCTGACTTCAAAGACCAAACTGAGTATCTGATGTAAACAACAAAAGAATCCAAAGTGAACTACAAATTGAGTTTCACCTACTCTAGAATTTTTCAGCTTTCCTAGTAGTAGTTACTTCAGTTTGAGGTTTTAAATAAGTTGGCAAGCCAGTCGCTTATCATTTTGACACTAAGGATGCATGCCACTTGGAATAGTTAACAACCTGGACAAATTTAATTATAAGTGCTCTATTTGACTTGCTGTTGGGGTTTATTTGTTTGTACAGTTGTTTTATCTCCTGTGAGCTAGTTGTTTATGCTTTTCCTAGATAGTTTGCAAATAGGGATGAGCTAATTTTATATGGTTTTGAAAATGCTTCATGACTGTTCTAAGAGAAAGGCAAAGCGCAGAACAAAGAGGATACATGTCCTCTAGTAATTAAGTTTCCTTTTGAAAAGGAAAATACTCAAGAGCTTTTTATTTCTTCACAGAAACAAAAACGTTCCAGTTAATCACAGAGATTTTTGGTATGCTACCTACACGTTATATAGTGTGTCAGAAAAGACAGAGAATGAAGAGAAGATGAGTGATAATGCCAGTGCCAGTTCTGGCAGTGATCAGGCCCCTTCAAGCAGACAGCACACAATGGTTTCTTTTCTGAAACCTGTGCTAAAGCAAATTATCATGGCTGGAAAATCCATGCAGCTGTTGAAGAACCTTCAATGCAAAGATGGTTCTCCACAGCAAGCTGCATCAAGAGGTGAGATGTCCGTTTGTACACTGCTGTGCCTTAGGCTGACTACAGTATGGGTGTATTTTTGGTAATGGGTTTCCCCTGGCTTTAGAATAATGTAATACTCTGTGGAATGCCAGTATTGTGGTGGGTAACTTCAGGTCTGATTGAAAACACTCTTCCAATGCAAAGAAGTGAAAAGAGCAGTTGAAGAAGAGAAGTTGAGAGTTCCACGTTCTTTTTATTGCTTTAAATTTTTCTCAAACTTCTTTTCATGTGCTTACAAAACATTTTTTATGAGACAAAATCAGATTGTATGTTCTAATAGTAAAACTGGTGTTTTTTAATAAATAACTGTTTTCCATTACTCAGTGGTTGAGTAATTTAAGATAGCATGTGGAATTTTTTGTTTTAAGCCTAATCATAAGTAGATCAAAGATGTTTGGGTATCTAGGATATTCACCTTGAGTGATTGTAAAAAATAATACAACATTATAGCTAATGTTGTGTTTGGGGGTTTTTTTGCTCTTTTTTTAAGGAAACAAAATATTTTTTTTTCATTTTCCTGCTTCTTCATGTTTAAAAATAGATAGTTAAATTATTTTGGAGACTCACTTCAGTACATAGTGAAAGATTGTCAGGTGCTAAAAGTTAATTGCCTTTGCACCTGAAGTAGGAAGTTCTTTAACAATCTCAAAAATATTTGATATTTCAGATACCCCCCTGCAGTGCATTTGACCATATGCCTGACGTTAGGCATTGGGCTAGTCCTGTATTTTTAAATATGTATTTGAGGGTATTTTGTTTTCTGAATAGTGGTCTAAATGTAGCATTTTAAAAGTTAGCTTGTAAATGTTGGACTGTGGAGTTCTTTCAGTTCAGATGATGTTGTGTGCAATGTGTTGCCCAATTCAGATGCTGAAAGGAAGAGTTTGTATACGCTGTTCCTGGAATCAGTGCAGTCTCGCTTGCGGCACGGGGAGGAGTCTGTCCCAGACATTATTACAGAGCAGCAGGCCACAAAGCAGAGCCTGATAAAGATGCAGTCCATAGCAGAAAGACACTTGGAATTGGATGATGTCCATGACCCACTGCTGGCTATTAATTTTGCCAGGTAAATGAATGATCTTCCTGCTGTGTTGTTGAAAGCAATATTCAGCTTGATGACATTTGGTAGATCACATTTTCATTACTGCTGCTACTGAAAACAAGCAAGTTCAGAATAAAGGCAAGCACCAACAATCAGCAACAGAAGCTAAATAGACACTCTGCTTGTACATGGTTAAAGAAAAACAATTAAAATCAGTAAGAATGTGCTACCTGCAGTTGGTAGCATAGAAAATTGGAGTAGTCTTTATCATAGCAGGCTTTTAGCAAGTAAGTGATTTAATAGTGAATGCCATTGTAAAATCTGAACTTTTCAATGAGTTTCCTTGGTTTTTGTACACAATATTTTTGATTTGCAGCAAGTATATTCTTAGAAGAATGCAGCTTCAGTTTTGCTGTGCTTAATTCATTTAACTGTAAAAGCCTTCCAAAATTCATGTTACTTGCATAAAAATTCTTCATTCTTCATAGTGAGGGAAATCCTAGAGAGAGTATAAATGTCTTGGAAATTAGCAGGAAGGATAAACTCTGAAAATCTCATGTGATTACTAATAGCTATTAGTAACATAACATAAATATATATATTATATATATATATAATATATATATTATAATATATATATAACATAAATAGCTATTTATGTTTTTACTAAATACTAACAGTTTATTTAAATGTTTTAAAACTGACATTAGAAAAGGAGGAACTTGTTTTAAAGAAATCATAGATAGGACTTGGTTTCCCTTGTTTATTGGGACTATTCTAGTTGTCAAAATTGCTACATTAATTCAATATCTAGCTCATTCAGTCTATCGAGGCAATAGCTGCTATGAGCTGGACTTCCTCTTAGAATGGTTACAACTGGCAACTATCTTTTTAAAGACTATTACAATAATTTGATGCTTTCTTTGTAAAAACAATTACACTTGCCAGATGTGTAACGCAGACACTTTCTTCCCATCATATGATATTATAGATAATATGTTTTCAGGAGTCTGCCTTGAGCAGTTATGTGACTGTAGAATGCTGTCCTCTGTGGTACTCTCATGTCTGGTGATACACAAACAGTATGATGGATCACCTTATAGGCTGGATTCATGCTCTGCTTATAATCAGCTTTTATTACCCCTGCATCATATATTTCAGAGCAAAGGATCCAATGGTTTAAAATCTTTGAAGGTATGACATTGTTTTATACCTTGTATGAATAATGAGCCTTCTTCCCTAAGTATCTTGTTTTATTTTGAAGATTGTATTTGGAACAGAGTGACTTTCATGAGAAGTTTACTGGTGGGGATGTCTGTGTGGATAGATCCTCAGAATCTGTGACCTGCCAGACTTTTGAACTGACACTGAGGTCTTGTCTTTATCCTCACATAGACAAGCAATACTTGGAATGCTGTGGTAATTTGATGCAAACTTTAAAGAAGGATTATAGGTAAGAGAGTAGATTTCTTTTTCCTTGACTTTGTTTTTTTTTATTACCAGTTTTATGTCATCACTAAAAGAAGCAATTCTATGTTGTGTTTCTACTCCAGTTTGATAAACAGCTATAAAGTCATTAAGGAGAAAAGGTATCCTATCTGACATGATAGACTCTTGGGCAAAAACTTGGTCTAGCTTGAATCAACAGCAAAGCTGTCATTTGTCATCAGTGGATGTTTGGTGGGGATATTATTTCCAACAGTATTTCTTAGTAGTGTTGTCATTTTAAATTAATTTCACGGAGAGGGACAGGATTTCCAAACTCTGCTATTTCTGAGAATTACCTAACCTCTAAGATAGCTTCCAGTGAAGTCAGTGGAGCTGTTAAATCTTACAGGGATAAATGTCTTGGTTAAGCAAAGGATTCACTGTAGACTTTGTTATGTTTGTGTTCAATACTGAGATTTTGCTGTGAAGAGTTTTTAAGATTTTTGTTTCTGTAACAGCTGTGTTTTGTATTCAGTTGTATGATGAGACTCAGGAAATGTTATATGTTTCTCCTGTTCAGGCTTGTAGAATATTTGCAGGCAATGAGAAATTTTTTCTTACTTGAAGCTGGAGATACCATGTATGACTTCTATACATCTATTTTTGACAAAATTAGAGAAAAGGAAACTTGGCAGAATATTGCTTTCTTAAATGTTCACCTACAAGAAGCAGTTGGACAACGATATCCTGAGGACAGTGCAAGGTAAAGTGCAAAATATGCTTTAGTTATGTTTCTTTCACACTTAGCTGTATTAATGTACTTCACTTGCATAGCACAATACTAATTATTGTGTACTCATAAAAATAATGTGTTTTAATGAAGTTTTGAGCTGTTCTATTTTCTACCCAAGTCCTCCAGATTAAATCAGACAGTTAATGGTTAGCAGTGAGAAATAGAAATTAGTGAAACTAACTACTCATTTAAAACAGATTCTCACCAATTACATCACTTGTTTCCTTGCATAGGTTGTCAATAGCATTTGAGAGTGTTGATACAGCAAAGAAGAAACTCCCTGTCCACACATTAGATGGTTTGACATTGAGTTACAAGGTAGGGTTAAAATGGCTGCAGTTCTTTTCTTACGCTTACAGATTTGAAATGTTGTGTGAAAGTGACTTACACTTTCTATCTTTGTTATCTTCTCCTCTTCCTAGGTTCCTTGGCCTGTGGATATAGTTATAAGCTTAGAATGCCAAAAAATTTACAATCAAGTTTTTCTGCTCTTGCTGCAAATAAAGTGGGCCAAGTATAGTCTAGATGTTCTACGATTTGATGGTAAGATGCTTCTTCAATGAAAGATACTCTGTTTTGTGGTCTAAGGATATGATTAGTCTTTTGCTTTCTGCAGTAAGTAGTATAAACCAGTTAAATTCTAACTAACCAAAATTCTTGGTTCATTCTATAGAATAATAATTTCTGTTAGTGTCACAAATTATGTGTATTAAGCTGGGTGTGTTTTTCGCTTCTTTTCAGCCTCAGGGACAGCTCCATTCATGCATCCCCTTTGTCTCTTTGATTCAAGTCTAGTTAGTTATATTGGAAGCTTGCTACTTCATTCTACAGACTTTGCTGTTGAAAGAAAGTCTGTCTACCACACCCTAATGTTTATGTATAGTCCTTTTTATGAATAATACCTTGCAGGCAATTTAAGAAAACAAGATGAAAAAAATACTCTATTTGAGGTTGAAAAACAGCAAACTGTTGGGGGATTATAGAAAGATTTTTTATTGGTATTTCCTTCTCCAACTTAATGTTATAATCTTCCTGTCCCATGTAAAGTGGATATAGACTTCATGTCTTAGATGATGGGTTCATCTATATTTTGAACATCAGCTAAGTAATTATCTTCCTGAAAGTATGTGGTTTAAACTTTATGGGTATGACTTTTTGTTTAAGTCTTTCCCAAAAAGCACAACGTTCTTGCTTTTTTTTTTTTTTTTAGAATTAGTCTCTGCTGCAGAAAACTCACAGGTGAAGGAAGGAACATCATCAGAACAAGGAACACTTCCTGTATTTGGACCACAAAAAGAAAGTATAAAACAGCAAATACATCGCATGTTCCTCTTAAGAGTGAAACTTATGCATTTTGTCAACAGCCTGCACAACTACATCATGACTAGGGTTTGTCTTATATCACAATTTCATTTATATTGGCAGCTTTAAAACCTAAAAAGACCCTTCAAACAAAAAGCAAAATGTAAATATAATGTCCTTTCTGCACATGTTTCAGTTTCAACTTGGCCATTTAAAATCTGTAATTCTAAAAATGCTTTAGGAGTTCTACATACATGTGATGGATCTGCGGGGGCTACTGATTCTTTTGTCTGTTTCTCCCAGTTCTAGATGACTTAAGCACAGTAATGTAAGACGAGGTTTCTGTAAGCTGCAGCTTAAGAGCTATTAGGCTTATAAAAGTATTACAACAGATGTTTTAGTTAGATGGATTCTTAAAAATCTCTAGTACACAGTGTATACATGGCCTTTGCAAATACAAAGGCAATGTCTGTAGATACATACCTGCTTTATTATTGCCTTTTTTGCTTTTAATAAAACTAATACATGCTCCAGTTCAGCCTCTCTCAGGATAGTCATTGTACCCTTTGTAGTGGCAATACATCTATTTCTGTGAAGAATGTTGCTGTGTAGTTCTGAGAAGAGCTTGAAATTTTTGCTATTGATAGTAATTTGGAGGCTAATCCTAAAATTTGAGAGGGAAGAGAGAATGAATCATACGATTTCAGGCTCTTTAAAAATATATTGGAAGAGAGTCACAATCACTTGTGTACAGCATTGGATTTAATAACTTTGGTCTTCTTTTTAAGATTCTCCACAGTACAGGCTTGGAGTTTCAGCACCAGGTAGAAGAAGCCAAAGACTTAGATCAATTGATAAAGATTCATTACAGGTATCTATCTACAATTCATGATCGCTGCTTACTGAGAGAAAAGGTGGGTGAAAAATTAGTATGTTTGATTTACTGAGTTATCAGGACAAAAAAGTAGTTTTGTGCTAATTGTGGAGTCTGTTTTGCAGCATATATACTAAGCAATATATAGGTACTCTTGAGGAAGTGGTAGCTTTTCACACTGAGATCCAGTTTCCCTTGCTGTTCTCAGCTCGATTCTATCAAGGAGAGTGTGGGAATCTGTAAAATCAGAGGGTTTTAGGAACTTTGTAAAAGACAAGCCTCAGTTGCTGCAGAATTGTGAACAGTGCTGAAGTATCAGAAAAAATATTTAAGCTGTAGAGAAGATATGGGAAATAGAACAATAGAGCTGTGTAATTTAACTTTCTAAGTTGCAAAAAGTTTATCTAGCAAAGTTAAGCTTATGAATAGAGCTCTGTGCGTTGTCTCTTATAAACAGGCATTGTATTCGAAAATAAGCAACTATTTTAACCAAAGCTACGTATGCTTATGGTGATTAGATAGAATTACTATCAATATACTTTTGCTTTGTGTAATTGGCTAAGAAAAGTATATAGTATGTTGTAACATTAAGTTTTTTTGGCTTGCTGCCAGGACAGCAAGCTGTTTGCATCGCTCCATTATCCTAATCATGTAATGAGACCGATGCTGAAAAATAAACAGCTCAAGACGCTCTCCTAGCAGCCCCCGTCCTGTTTGTGTCTGTATATAAACTGCTAGCGCCAATTGAGAGAGAATAAAATTGAATTCTTTATATTGGGTACTACATGAATTGTTTGTTTCTAGAAGATGGGAGATTTTGACTAACTGAGGCTTGTTAACATTATGGGGATTATACGTAGTGGTATGGCAGGAAATGGAGGTACCTGGATAGCTTTGCCAGCTTTTATCCCAAATACTGTCTGTGCAAAGTCCACATCCAAGTAGTCAGCTGGGAAATTAATTGGAGAACAAATACAAACATCTTCACTTTGGAAGAATCACATGGTGCTTAGGAGATTGTTTTACAGGTCAGGTTAAATGGCATGTGAAGCCTTTGTATTGCAGTGTAATATTGAAAATTATTATGCTTAACAATGAATTTCTGACTTACTCCTTGTGTTTTAATTATTTTAGGTGAGCTTTGTGAAGGAAGCTATAATGAAAGTGTTAAATTTAGTACTGATGTTTGCAGACCGTTGGCAAGCTGGTTTAGGCGCTTGGAAGTAAGTACACATAACTAAAATTCTACATGGTCATAATTTTGCAACTCTAAGTATGATTTTGTGCCCAGAACTGCACCTCCAGGTGAGGCTGCACCAATGCTGAATACAGTGGCACAGTCACCTCCTTTGTCCATCTGGCTGTGCTATGTTTGATGCACCCCAGGATCAGGTTTGCCCTCCTGGCTGCCTGGGCATCCACTCTGCTCACTCCTGTTGAATTCTTATTGACCAGCCCCCTCAGATCCCTTTTTGCAGCCAGTTCTTTCCCCATTTACACTTCTGTTTGTGCAGCCTACTGCTTGAAGGATGGATGATGCTGGGCAAGTCTCCAAGGCTTTGTCAGACACTCAGAAGTTGATGTATGGTCCTGAAGCCAGCTGGTGTGGACTGGCTTACTTCATATTTTTCAGGACTTATTTTCTTTGGCACAGATGCTACCTAAAACTTAGATCCCACTCTCCTGTGACATTAGGAAGTTGCTATTTTTGGCGTGTTTTTCTCATTCAGAGTGTCAGAAATAATTTGTGAATGCTGTCGATAAAGACTGAAACTCAGGACATGTGATTGCATGCTCTTGGCATGAGAAACATGGCAGGAAAAAGTCATAGCTGTTGTCATCTGTATCTTCTTGCGAGAGGGGAAAAAGGAAAGGAGTGACTTTTGAGCTATGTCTTCTCCCTTGACTGGTGAGTGCTGGCTGACAGAGTCCAAAGTGGAATTCAAGAGATTGCTGGATAGTAAAGCAATGTGGGTGTCCCTGTTTCACTGACTGTGGGTTCCCAGTGACCTCCAAAGCAGTAAGGACCAGGAAAGGCTCTCTTGCTTTCATACCTATGTGGGAATGATAGGTGTCAGTAGAATCACACAGCTCCTCCAAGTCACTACAGAGATTTCTAAAATGATGACAAAATTATTAATGCCCTTTTGATGGTGCTCAGATGCTCCTGTCAAAATTGTCTTTGTTTTTTAGAAGTAGCGTGTGCAGGCATAACTGAAGTATTGTAAGTTCAAGCCAGAATTCTATGTAAAGAGTACTTTTGTCATTTACTGTGAAATTTGGTCATATTTTGAAGATAACATAGGGAGGGGTTGGTCTGTTAAGCATTCTCTGTTAAACTGTTTTTTAGGATGGAATCCATAGAGAAGATGGAATCTGATTTTAAAAACTGTCACATGTTTCTTGTAACCGTTCTCAACAAAGCTGTCTGTCGAGGCTCTTTTCCCCATTGTAAGTACATGAGGCTTTTCACATACCCGCACTTACACAAGTTTGCTAGGAATGTGTTTATGTTTTAATCTGTTCTAATGTTTATTGGCACATTTTAAATAATCTTAGTTTGTGAATTATGCACAGAGGGACACCAAGACCTAACCTCTTACTAAGTTTAAGTCATTATTTTTTAAGAGTATTTGTGCCAAGCTTTTCCATGACAGCTATCTTCAGTCTATCTGTTTACTTGATATGGGGAAGGTGTGTAGCCAAGCAAGTGACAAGCAGTTTTCTTAACGAATGAAACTAAGTTCTGGGGGCATAGAAGAGCATTCTTTTTGTTGCTATTGGGAATGACAGCTGTTATATATCTTGAGCAGATAGAATTTTAACGTTATGGTGCCTCAGCTGCAACTACACTGGGCTCTTGACTTGCCCATCTATTGTAAGTTATTTTCTTGGCAGTAGAAACAGCAGAGGATGACATATCTATGCTTCTACTTACAACCTGGTATGAAGTTAAATTGTTCATCAGTGCCAGTTTGAGTTAGGAGGGCAACTGCTCAGTGAGGTTGTGGGGCATCGGCGTTACTGGGATGCAGATAGGTGGTCTCACAGGTTTCTACACCACCTGTAGATGTACCCTGAGAACTTGACTTAGTGGTGGACTGGGCAGTCTTAGGTTAATGTTTGGACTTGATTATTTTAAAGGTCTTTCCCAACCTAAACCCTGTGTTTAAAACGGGTAATATTTGCCATCACTGCTACTCACATCTACAAGAGCTTGTCTGCAGAACCATCCTTGAGAATGCCTTGGTGTATATAAACCTCCACAACGTCTCTTTTATGTACAACAGTATTGCAAACAAAGGAGTTAATTTCTTACCAGTTGTTACCACATGAAATAACTAATGGGTCGCTGATGATGAGTGTGGTGATTTATTATCTAAGCTGTCAGAGACTTACAAAATGTCTTACTCTCCTGAAGTCCTAAAGTATTACAATTTAAACCGGTATCCTCTTAAAGGACAGAATTGAATATTGCAATAAATGTTTGCAGACTGCTGCAAATGCAAATATTAATTATGTTTTTATGGTTTGTTTCACAGTGGAATCTTTAGCTTTGTCACTGATGGCTGGCATGGAGCAAAGTTAACACCCACTTTCACTGAAATAAGAAAGAACTGATAGCAGGATTTATGTTGAAATTCCTGTGTTAAAGAACCGTAAGCATTTTGCACTCCAGTTTAAAATGTATATAGCTAAATGTTGCTGGTGTTTTGGAGCTGTGTAAAATATTTTAAAATGTAAATAATGTACAGGTATTTAAGTGTGTTGGTTGTGGCAGTGTTTGTATAGGCTTCAACATCAAAAAACATGTATAGTGTAAAATTCATTCCATGTAAACAATCTTACTTGAAAATACATAAAATATTTTTCATGCTGAAAAAAGTAATGTTTTTTCTTTAATTATGAGTAATTGATGGTTTACTTTTTCCATTAATTTTTCAGCTTTGAATAGGTCAGGGCAGTGTGGAGTGATGTGACTCAAATCTTGGTGTTTAGAAGGTTGGTTGAGTTAATTTTTGGCCTTTTTTTTCCTTTGCAAAAAGGCTGAGCAACATTCATCGTCTTTGCTTAGTGGTTCTTAAGAAATATTTAAGAAGACTGTTACAAGAAGCTGATGTAAAAAAACCCAAGATTAATTTATCAAAATGGATTATAGCAGAACATAAAATACCAGTATTTTTTCTGTTAAATGTTCAAATGCTTGCTAATTTTAGTGGTAACTGGTCACTTTAAGTAGGATTAAGATGAAAGTGTGTAATGTATTAGTTGTAATGATTGGATTGTTGAGATGTTTCAAATTTGGTCAGATATGACTTGACCTTTATCCTTCTTCTGAGCCTCTTGCAAGCAAACATTTACATCTAATAGCTGATCTCCTGTAAAGCAGTAGATTGTGATACAGAAGTGTACATTTCTGGACAAGTAAATGTGGAATTTGTTCAGCACGAAATGACTTGCCCTGTTTCCTCCCCTTTAAAGTTTCTCTGGAATTGTGGCATCAGTACACCTGCATTAAGAAAGAAAATCAATCATAGCTATTTACCTAATGATTTTTTTAAAATAAATAAAAGATTTGATAATTAGAATTTCACTGTTGTGTGTGTTTCTGCTGAAATTCAGTCAGTAGCTTAAAGTTTGAGAGGTGTTTCTTTAAGGTAAATGAAGTATGTTACTACTGAGACTATGTGTCTCATTATAAAACTATTTTTTCAGCTGTAAACTAATAATTACTTTATATGAAAGTGAATATTTGTGTTTGTGTTTGAACAGGAGATCTCAAGGTTCTTCCAAGTTATAGCTATGAAATGTTTTGAGGAATTTTTTTTTTTTCAAGTATACCACTGAGGAAGTTTCTGCTGCCCTGTAACATGTCTTTTGTTTGACTGAGTGGAGGTTTTGCTTTAGAGAGCAGTATGTTTATGTTGTCCTTTGCTACCACATGACACACTTTTCCAAGTAGATGTTTTTTGTGGTAGCTGGACACCTATTAACAAAAGTAATTTGTACTTCTAGTTTACCATGACTCGCTCTCATTTAAGATTCCAGATTATTTATTTATTGCTAGCCGAGACAGTGCATTGTTTAGTAACTTTCTTATTCAGAGTAAAATTGAGTAGCATATTAAAACTTAGCTTACACTGAGAGTTTTAAAAGACATGCTTGGAAGTTCAGCACTTCTGTGCACTGTTTCATTACTTTTTGAGTATGTCTTGTACTCTGTGCTTTTGAACTATCTAATGTGGTTGCTTTATTTCTGCTTCCTATACAGTGGCTACCTTCAATGAAATTCCTACTTTTCATAGCCTTACCTCGGATAATATTAGTTAGATGTGGGAGAAAAAAATCCTTCAATCCTTCATGTGGTTGAAACAATAATTCCTAGTAAATCCCTTTGCCAGTTTTACTTACTTTATATGAATGACCCTGTGTAAGTGAAAGATTTTGCTGTTTCACCCAATTTCCTGATTAGGAATTAATGTTGCGTTCTGCAGAGAGACTTCTGTGTACTTTGTAGACAAGTGATGTTTTTTCAGCCAGCTTCCAAGATTTTCTCATCACTCATCACAAAAACAGAGTGGAAAGTCTGGCTCTGGAAACATTTACTGATTCTAGTCATGGACATCCTCAGGGTTTAACTTTTTGTGTGTCAGCAATACTTGGCTGACAAATTCCCTTCAATGAGTCAAATCTTATGGCATTCCTTTTTCTTCAGAGCCACAGGAAAAAAAGCAAGTCCTGTCTTTTAGTGTGCTTGCCCTGTGATGCCACCAGGATCTTTCTGTCAGTCCCCTGGCAGCTGTTAAAATGGTGTTTTACCTGTTTGGAGAAAAAAAGGGTTTTATATGAGATATGGGGTATTTTAGCTATTTATTTACTCAGATTTCCTTGTAACATTTTCTGTTTTCTTTACAGAACAGTGTTGTTTCTTGGATTCTTTCTTGAATTCATTCCTTCTGGACGTTTTTTGACCTTGTTTTCAAATTCCTGGTTTTGTCAGTTATTTCTGAATTGAATTGAATCTTAACTTTCAGATACTGTTCCTCTTTGTTAGAGGAGACACAACATTTGAATATGCTTTACTTGCTCTTCTGGAATTGCAAGTAAGCAATTTTGGAGACATTAGGAAAGGTGTAATCTATGTGTATAGATAGATTTCTGTCATAGTCTATTGTTTTGTGAATTGCCAAGTTTAGCTAAAGGAAAGCATAAAACACTCAGCAAAGTGTGTAGAAACAGAACTTTCTAAGCTTCTAAGGGGGTATAAAATTCTTTGGAAAGAACACACTCCGTTATTGGATGCTGTCACAATTTCATTTCTACCTTTATTTGTTCTCATAAACTTCTGGATGCAGTTTTAGCAAAGTTGCAGTATAGAAGCCCTTATTTGACTTGTTACTTTTCTTTCTTCTCTATTTTTTCCTGTGGGCTTCTGTTATCTCTAGGCCACATTTTAGCACTGATTTAGTGGATTCTCCAGTACCTTCTTTGCTCTTTAGTTTTAATAACCCCTAATTAACCTCTAGGTGCTTGAGGACCTTTGGTTGTGTCAAACTTTTGATATAAAAAAAGTTAGCAACCAGGCATTGATCAGATGGTTTCCATGGGAGCATGGTTTAAAGATAGCAGTACTATATTACAGGCTGATTAAAAAATAACAAAAAAATCCTCTGGCATGCTTTTTAATCTTACTAACTAAAGATTTGCAAGTTTTTCAGCTTTCCTCTTGTGCTTCTTTGCACGCTTAGAGAAAAACCTTTCCTCACTGATTGCATTGGTGTTTGCTGGCTGCTGTAGTGTCCTGTTGCTGCACTGTGCATTTAGTGCTGGAAAGGCTGCACAGGATCACAGGTCTGAGGGCCTAGAGAGCTAATGAAGTTTCCAGGGATAGAGGGGCAGGGCTGGGGTCAAGAGTGAGGGGGCTGAATTGAATCAGGGCTAACATACGTGCCCTGATTTCTGCACTGATGTCCTACATGAGCAGAGTGAATATAATTTGTAATGGAATCAAGAAAGATTTTAATGTGTGTTAATGTCTATCAGGGACATTGGGTGGGCTCTGGTGTGGTTTGGCAGCACAGTGTGCAGCAGGCTTGGAAAGCAGGGTGGGGGGACACAGACCCATTGTACACACATATAGAGTTAAATCCCTATGAGTTTACAATAAAGCCTTGGTCTAGTGTTTCAAGGAGCTGGAAAGTAGAAATAGGGAACCCTTCTTGCCCAGATCATTTCAGATGGTGTCACTCAGCTCTAGGAGGGAAATTGGAACTAGGGAGCTGCAGGTGTCATCGTGTGCTAATGAGTGTTTATGAACATGCAGCACACCTGCTGTTGTCAGCTGTGCTCTTGGCAGGACATGGGCACTTGGGGGTAGGAATCTGGCTTTTCCTGGAATTCAAGGTAGGTATGAATGACCACATTGTAGGAGCGGTTGATGGTCTCCTGCACGGTCGGGATGGATGGAGACGAGAGATCTCTAAGGCTAGATCATGGACATGCAGTTTATTGCGAGGGTGTGGGTGCAGAGCCCTGCTGGGAGCTGCCAGCCGCAGCTCAGAGCAGGGCCAAGAGAAGAAGAGAGAGAGAGCGAAAAGAGGCGAAGAAAAGAGACCGAAGTTCCCGTTACAATACATTAAATCACCTCCTGTGTTGAATATGCTGATTCTCAGTAACCAATCTAATACAGGATACAAATCCTATAGCATTTACATACAGCCTATAGGAATCACTACATTACTATATGGTGTTACACTTTAAACCCTAAAAACTACTCTTTCGACCCCTCCTGCCAAGCACGGTCTGCTTCCTGACCCTTGGGCTTGCCCGCAGGCAGAGGGTATTGTTTCATCAACGAGGGGATTACCTGCTCTACCACACCATTGTTTTCCTGTTGTTCAGTAATTAGGAGATCTCAAAGATTGCCTTCATTTCAATCTCATCTATATTTTCTATATTCTCTAAATCTTTCGCCAGGCAATCATATTTATAGGGCTTCCCTGTTCTATCCTCACCAACATCACATCACTGCATTTGTGTAAGGCCTTGTGAAGTGGAGGGCTCCTAATAGGAGTTACGTGTTTAGGTAGCTGGTGTGAGCTTTCTGCTGTGGGTCAGGTTCTCACTTTGCTCATTGAGACCTCTGAGATGCTGCTTTATGCTTGGTCTCTTCTGCTAAAGCTCTCCCAAGTGCTGTGTCCTCTTCACAAGTGCCTATCTCTTGAGAGACAGCTGAAATAGTGTGTTACTGTATGCAATGTGGAACCATACAATATTTTTGTAGCCTTGCTGAGCTTTAAAACCTTTTGCCACATACAATACCAAGTCTGTGCTGACTTCTGATGTGAAAAATCTTGTCCAGTTCTTCAGAGTATGGACAGGTAGCTGATATGTTGCCAGAAGTTGGATTTGATTTTTAAATTGATTTATAGATAATTACCTATTTTCTTATGTGACGTCCTGTTCTTGAGGTCATCGGGACCATTGCCTACCGTGATTTTGTAAATACCTTTCTATGTCAAGTCAAGACAATTTCCTGTTCTTTCTGAGAATGAAAAATCTCTGAACTCATGAAGGTAAGAAAAATTAAATGAATAACTAGATATATTGTTAAGCTTAAACACCAAAATAACTGCAAAACCAGAGAGTAACATCATCTGAGACATAGTAGACATCCAGTGGTAGAACCACAGGATTCCTGTTGAAGTTCTCAGGGTGCTGTGGAATGAAACTCTTCAGTGTAATCCTCTGGGCTCCTGGAAAAGATTGTTTCATTGCCTTTGGATAAATTGCTAAAGCCCAAAGAAGAAAAGTAAAAATAAAGTGAAATGAGCTGGAATTCAGGAAATAGACCTGTGGCTGTCCTGTAGCATAGTGCCTTGATCAAAGGCAAATCCAGTCTTCAGACAATTGCATTAAGCTTGTTACTGCCATATTATCTGATACTTGTGTGGTTTAGGTACAGTGTACATAAATTGCCAGGACAATGATAAATTACTGTTGCAGGTCTTCCTAAAGATTGTTGACAGGCATGGGTTAAAATCAATTCCACCCAAGAAAGGATCTCAAACTGCCGTAAGTCTGGCCTAATAAAAAACACACCTAACTTCCAGAGGCTAGGATATCAGTTAGTGGCTTGATTGGGAATATGTAGATACACGTCTCTTTAGCTACATCTAGAAGGCTTGTGTTCAGTGTGGTAGGGATAATTGAGAAGGGTGAATACAGTAGAGGGAGAAGCAGCTCATGGAGACTTTAGTCAGGTTGAACATCTTTAGTCAAGTACTGTCATTGCACTACTTAAGTTCCACTAAAGTGGAAAGAGCAAGGAGTTGTGAGGGCATTACAGAATTAAATCAGGCAACTGGAATGGTATTATGTGGGCTCACTTAAAATGGTTCCGATAGGCATATCACGTGTTACCATACATGAGACCATAGACATTCAGATGGCAAAAAGTGATTGTTGTGTAATTCCTACATCAAATAATAGAAAAAACCAACACAGATCTTGAGTAGCTGTGTACCATCATTACTTTTTTGTATGATCTTATGTATAGGAATGCTAATAAAAAGCAGATTGCCCCAGCAGTGGGAAAGCAGCTCCTTTGCCCACTCAGTTATTTAGATGGAGATTGCAAGATCTGGGGCATCAGCCAATCCTTGTGACAAGCTGTTGTTTCCTGGACAGGATGGTGCTGGTTGGCAGTCTTGCTTTCATACAGAGCAGCTGCTCCTGGCACCAGCTGGCTGTCAGCAAGTAGGGGAGCCACAGTGGTGGTCTTGCTTGGGACAGACTGGCAGGCTATGAAGTATTGCCCATGTGGGGACAAGCTGCTGTTGATCAGATCTCGTGGGGAGCATTTGACTTTGCTGTCCTTGCTGCTCTGTTGTGGCCTGGTAACAGATGTCATGGCTGATGTAGGCTGAGTGGTTGCATTAACAAGGCTGTTCTGAATTTGCACTTGCTCAGGACGAGGAAACAAAACTAATCCTACTTTACAAAGGAGACAGTCGGGTGTCGCTTTAGAAACATCCAGCTCTGGTTGTATTTTACACTTTTGCTTGAGCTGGGTTAAGAATTTAGGCTGATAAGGAACGGTAATGGTTGAAAGGGATTGAAATGAATTAATTTGGTATATGCAGTCAAAATGTTCATGAATATATACAGACAGAGAAGAATAGCAGCCATGTCCTAGAAAATTAATTGTATCATAGAAAAGACTATGTTGCAGTACTAGGAAAAAACCCATGGCTATGAAGGTGTCTCTGTGATATTATGAAATGCTAATGATAACATTTTGCAATGATGCATAACTTGTCCACAAGCTGTGGAAATTCTTGATGACACGGAAAGGGTGGAATAATGGGATTAGATAATATTTGAAATAATGAAAACTGGGGATCTAGCACCTTATCCCCACTCTTCACAGGCTTTCTTGTAGATGCTATTACAAAAAGGTTATTTAAAGAAACTTGAGGCAGTGCAAACTTTTTGGGAAAAACCCAACAAGCAATAATTGAAGTAAAGCATTAATTATTCTGTTCTCAGCACAAAAATCATTAATAGCACAGTGTCCCCGGAACAGTTGTTGAAAACAGAGACTTAGAAGTGCTTGCTATGGCAACAGTGTGCAGTTTGATTATGATTATAGAGAGGGTTTTCAAGGGTAAATAAAATGTTGGATGCAGCTTAAAGCAGACAAATAAAAGCAAATAGGCTTTGGTGAAAAATGGTTTGGAAGTTCCCATGCTCCCAGGTGACTATTCCCTACGAGGAGTAGTTTGTGGATTCTTTCTGCCATAAAACAGTGTCTGGAAAGAGCAATCTTGACAAGCTTCTGTGAAAAAGAGCATGCAGCTTGATTTTGTGGTGCAGTGTCAAGTTCATTAGATGGAATTTTGAACAAATAAGTAAAGCTGAGCTTCAACGGGAGAGCACTGCGTGGAAAAAGTAAGAAAACTTTAAAATGAGAAAGTACATGTGTTTGGTGTCGTTTACAGAAAAGTTCAAGTGGGAGGCTGCCAAACCTGCCTGGTTTTTATGGTTTTGATTTTAATGAAGTGTGGTTATTTCGGATACAAACACCACAGGCATGAGCACCCTCTGCAGGATGTTTAAAGCGGTTTCCCACGTGATCCCTTTTGATTTTTAAAGGTTAGGTTTTTCGTCCTTACGGCTGGTGTTTTTCCCTCGCCATGCTGGCAGAGTTGTGAAGTGGGAAGCCCCGGCCCTGCCCTGTTACTGCCACCCCGGTGTCGCTGTGGCGCTGGTTTTCCCTGCGGTGGTGCTGGGGCGGGCACTGCATGGCACTGTGTGGGGTTCGTACGAGTGGGCACGGTTGTTCTGGGCGTAGATTTGTGTTCCGAGAGGCAGATTGCCCCGTGTACAGGGCACAGAAAAAGTGGCTTTCATTAAAAGCCAAGGGCCGGTCCCGGACGCAGCTCCGCCGCCTGCGGCAGCTCCGGGATTACTCCCGGCTCCCCGGGAGGAGGAGGAGCCGGGCCGGAGCCTGCCGGGGGCGGGAAGGGGCGGCAGGTTTGGGATGAGGAGGAGGAGCTGGAGCGGCAGGAAGGGTGTTTCCCTGCGCAACTCCCGGCTGAAGTGACTCAGACAGGAAACTCCCTGCCAGGCGCGGCCCAGGAGCGGAGCCGCCGGGCCGACGCGACCCTCGGCGGCCGGGCCGAGCGGAGCCCCCGGGCGGCCGGACGGACAGACAGACGGACGGGCTCCTCCCGCCGCCGGGCAGCGCCGCTCCCGGGAGCCGGCGGAGAGCGGGTGAGCTGCGCTTCCCGGGGCCCTACCCCGGCTTCGGGCGCTTCATCTGCGGGCTCCGCGCCCCGCCGCGCCCCTCTCGCTGGTAACCGTGAGCTCCGTACTCTTATTTGGGGTTGCCTCATCCCCCCCTCGGTGTCTGGGGCTCCCCGGAGCTGGGAGGTGCCGCGGGGGTCCCGCTGCTCGGGCGGTGCCCGGGGCGGAGCGGGAAGGGCCGTGCGGAGCCACGGGCGGGCGGCCCTGGCCTCGGGCGGGCTGGGTCCCTCAGCGGTGGGCACCGAAAAGCCGTTCTTGGTTTTTGTTTCTGGGGGTAAGGATTAGCTTGTTCACTCCCGTGCGTGGCCCCTGTGTCTGCAGCACTCGAGTGGTCACAGTTCTGCCTCCTAGGCTGTCTTGGAGTGGGCTAGATGGGGAAAAAATAAAAGTAAAAAGCTCTATGCAGGTTCATTTCCCTCTTCAGAGGAAGGAGGTGATCTGGAGTGTCTGTCTAAGGACGTGGAATAACTTCCTCATGAGGAACTTGAGAATTGTCCAGTAAAGATAACTATGCTGTAATGGCAGCAGCACTGTAAGCTTGAAAATCCCCAGATGGAGGGTCTGCCACCCCATCCCTCCTCTGTAATGAGCAGAGGTGAAGACAGACATGCACTTCATCTCTCTGAGTATTCCTGTAGTTCATCAACATCTCTGCTAATATTTTGCCTTTCAGTAGGCTCTCATTGCCTTGATTTTTATTCCTGTGCTGTTTGATGGCAGGTTGAAGTAGCATTTAGACATGTAAATGGCTGTTTGTGCCAGCAAGGCTGTTGGGAGGAAGTTGCCTTTGTGGGATGCAGCCAGTCTGCCTCAAGTGCTGGCTGGAGAGCGTGTATTGGAGGAGGAATTTCTTCTTAATTAGAAGGTCATAGCAGGCTTTTCTGTAAACTGTGGGAAATGGAAAGCTTAGGCTAATGAGGACTCCAGTCCTTATTGCATTCCAGTTACTTATTTGGCATAACTTTATTATAATAAGCTTACTGAACATGAATATGCGGTGTTGTGTGGTAGTGTTTTCTTCAAAATTGGATTTATAATAATACTGTAGTGCAATTCAGCAATGTCTGAATTATGTTTTTATTAATTGTACTTAAACTGTTTTATGCTCAGAGAATGTCTGAGCTATGTGATAGAAAAAGCATTGCTGCTCCTTACTTAAGTTCTGATTCTTGACTTCATCTAAGTCCCACTTTTACCTCTAAAATACTTTTTTTAAACTTTTGTAAACACGAAGTTTCTCCTGTTTTAGTATAAAAGACTCTTTAAGTTTTCCCAGGCAACTGGTCTGTGAAGTCTGGCTGGTGTAGGCAGCCAGTTGTCTCTGTAGCTGCCAGGAGGGAGGAGGAGGAATTTGGAAGAAGTCTGTACAGCATTGGGAAGGCTTAACCCCAGTATCATCAAAGCTTGCTTGGCTTGCCCTCTAAAAAGTGTACATCAGTTTTTCTTTGTAGCAGCTTAGATTTATTTTTTAATAGGGACTATGTACTTGATGGTATATCTCTAATGTACTTTGGTTTTCAGGTTGTCAGCTTGTTTATGTATTCTGAGAATAAATCTCTCTGAGTCTTAGGAAAATACCCAAATACTCCCACCCCCAAACATCCCTGCTTGAAAGACTTTGTTTTGTTTACAGGTCTTGGGTTTGTCAGTTTCTTTTGAGGGTCCTGATGCTGACAGTGGTGTTTGAATGGAGTGGTGTGCTCAGTTCTGCTAATTGAAAATTTCTCCCATAATAGATATCACAACATTCAAATTTAAATGGAGCCAAATTGTTTAAGTTGTTTAATTTTTTTAAAAATATATGTTATAAGAAAGGGAATGTTTCACAAACAATTCAGACTTTTCAGTTTTTAAGTTCTGAATGTGTGACTTATAAAAAAGCTCATAGTGCTTTAGTGATGCACCTGTAATATTCAAAGTATTCGTTAACAAAATTCTTGTTTCTTCAGTTTGCCTTAGATGGAAATTGTCTTCTGGGCTTAAACCAAGAGATTCTCTTGGTCCATTATGCTGACTTTGTAGCATAAATTAGTAATTACCAGAAATCTGTTCTGGCTCTGTGTTCCATGTTAGATGTTTGTCTGATACACTCCTTAAGTTTTGGTTAGTGCTTTGTTTATTCATTCTGGGAGAGAATTGTCTTGGAAGGTGGCTTGTTCCCGAGGGTAGATTTTAAAACCTTGCCATAACCCTCTTGTCAGAATCATCTGATTTTTATTTTAAAGTTTGTTTCTCAAAGTTTTCCAAGATATTGAGGTTGAGTTGGAAAATTCAGAGTGATTGGAATTGAGCTGCAAGGTTGGAACAAAAAGATGGAACAAAAAATCCCCACAAAGCTCATTATTTGTGAGAACAGTTGTATTCATCCTCTGGCCTGAAAGCTGCTAGAACTGCTTTCAATGAGAGAAAATTAATTTTAATGTAATTTCCATGCCTATGTGTGCATATCAAGTGGGTTTCATTTTACAGTTTTTGCCCTATGTTCTCTGGGCAAGTTCTTCAAGTGGTTCCTTGGTTTACTTGTTGCTGTACCAACAAGTAAAGTAAACTTGAATGCTGGGCAGCAAGTTTTCCCCTGCTGAGCTGGAAGTCAGCTGTGCGATTGACTTCACTGCTTGGAACAGTGGCTGTGTGAATTTCCACTGTTTATACATTTTAAAATAACTGCAGCTACTATGGCAAGCCCCAAGTTAATAAGCAATTATGCTTGAACCAAGGTAGGTGCTTGTTTACCTGGGGATGCTGCAGGAGCTTGGCAGAGCCCAGGCGTGAGTGGCCGCTGAAGTGGTTCGAGGTGGATCTGTCCGTGCGCGTGGGATTGGGATTCATTTCATGTTCCCAGGGAGGGAGGCAAAGAGGGAGGAGTAAATGTAACAGATTTGTAAATTTCTGATCTGTAGAAAATATACCTTGTTACAAGTGACCTCTGGCAGACTTTACTCTTGAAGGTCATCTTGCTACTTTTTGGCTACTTTGTTATTTGTGTATACAACAAGTGAAAGCCACCTATCCTTGTCCTGGTTTTTGTGCGGAGCTGAGGCAGTAAAATGAAAGAAGGACATTTCAACATTGTGAAATATGACTGTATCCCTACAAAAACTCACAAAGAGCTTGGTAAAGGTGCTTTATATTTTAAACTACATATGTCAGTTCAGGGTTCTTCTTTACGGCATGTCTGCCCTTAGAAGCTGACATTAGTAGGGCTCGGGGGCACACTTTGGTGTGTAATGCTGATAACAGAGTGCCTATTGATTTGCTTTGTTAAAACGTAATTCCATTAATCCACATCACTGCCTTTCTGGTGGTGAAAATAATGTATGATGCATTGATGAGACTTGCTACAAGAAAACAGAGGTTGCAAAACAGCAGTTAATCTTTCTATCTCTTGGCACCAAAAATGTTGTAAGATATTTTGGGTAGCTCCTTATCTCTTGTAAACACACTGGTGAAAATCCTGAAGCATGTTTTCTTCATAAGACTTGAAAGATTTTTCTCTGTGTTAGTATGTACTGTTTACTGTATGCCTCTGTTATGTCTGTAAATATATGTGCACTCACAAATGTTTGTGAAGAAAATCCTATATTCACACACTTCAGTGTTTTGGGGGAAAAGTGACTATCTTGGACTTAAACTGTAAAAAGTGGAGTAGTGGTAAAGGTTATGGTACAAATAATCATCAGGCATTTGCCATCTTTAAAGAAACCCCCTTTCTCTCAGGCTGAGCATCAGCAGATATCAAGTGAATTTATAGCTGTGTAGCCTTTCTGCAGAAAGACCATTGTGGGAGAGGTGATTTAAGGTTGTGGGCAGCCAAGTTGAGCACGGATCTGGCTTGGGGTGTTGGAGAGGGAGCCCATCTCTCCAAGCCTTCCCAGCTGGGGGATGGTGGTGGTCCCTGCTCCTGAGGAGCAGCACTTGTGTCCTGCTGCTCTATCCCTTCCCCACATTTTCTGTAGCTGTTTCATTCTGCCAGACCTCTGCTCCTGCTGGAAGGGACCCCAGCAGGGCATCAGTGTGATGGTGAGCTCAGGAGGGCTCTCAGGGTGGGAATCCCTTCATTGCTACACTACCTGCCTGCCAGGCACCCCCTGTGTGGGACTTAGCCAGCTTGGTCTGCTGTGGATTTGCAGCCCTCTTAGCCAAGCTGTGAGGTCCCTGCTGTGCTCTTCTCAGTGCCTGCAGACAAGTAAAAGTGAACATGGTAGTTCTTTGACTGGGTGGTTGTTCTGTGGTTCTCTGTGTGTTGCCAGGACAGATGCTGTGGCCTAGGCAGAGCTTAAAGTGAGTGTCCTCCACACTCGTGTGTTGTTCTGCTTGTTAACTTTGCTAAAGCTTTTCTTGTTCAAGTAGTCAGGTAACACATATAGAATTGGCACTTCTGATCTTGCTTTCATCAGAGGTAAATGCCAGGGCAGCAGGCTGTGGTGACCTCCTTTTCCCAGTTTGTGAGTGCTCCCAGCTTACAAAGTGGTTATTTGTGGGGTGAACTTGTAGGATTTCTCTGTGCTTGAGCCATATTCTGTGAGATTTTCTCAGTTTAAAAGTCTGTCTTTCAGCAAGCCTTTCACGTGGCTGGTTTTTGCAGGTCTCTTTTCCATCACTGTTGGTCAGGAGGTAATAGAGTGACAAACAAACTTTTTAAAGCCAGTAATTGCTCATTTGGTGGAAAAAAATGCCATCCCCCCTCCTCTCACTCCACTGAAAGGCATCTCAAGAATTCAGTCAGTGTGTAGACTTATGCTTACTAGATGACACTCTCTGCAAATGATTAGCAGGGTTGAGTCTCAGTAATGTTCTTACGAATTACTTTATTCTAAAGTAAAAGAAAAAAAAATAAATTGTGCTTTTGGTTTTAGAAGCAAATACCAGTACTGTGGTTTTATGTTAGTACATGAGTCTCAAGAGTTGACATGCTAAGTAGTGATTCCAGCTGTGCAAATGACACAAGGTGCTTTTGGAGATGCTTGCTTTATACACTACACCTATACAAGAGATTTGTTTCCAGGGTTTAGATAAAAATATGTTAGTACTGTACTTCAGTTTAAAATACTTGAATTCTGACAGGGACATGGACACTTTGTTGGCAGGAAATAAAAATGCTGTTGATCTGAAGCTATTTATAGCCTTCTTTCAGTATACCTCTAATTATTTTAAGTGGTTTCAGTGATATAAAATCAATAAGGAGAGTACACTGAATTATAGATTCTGAGTGTGAAGTTCAGGCAAACTGTCATGACACACGGCTCAAGATACATGTGAATGCTTGTCAGGTGATATCTGAAGTAATGCTTTGGATGAATTTTCACGGAAATTATGAACTTTCTTGTATAAAATACTACAGATGATGAGCTCTTTCTGAGGAAAAATATTTTGTTTTCTCTTCTACTCTGTCCTGTACTATTTCCTTAGTTTTTTTCAAGAGAACTATTAAACCTTTATTTACTTCTTGTCTGATTCACTCTGTCCTCACAGAAATGCACATAATAGTGGATTTTTTAATAGCTTCTGAAACTTGTTGATTTGGTTTTTTTAAATTTTGTTTTCTTTTTCAATACTGTAATTTTGCAAAATTGTACATTATTATTGTACTGATTTAGATAATAAATAAAAGCTACTTTTAAGCATGGATAGTACAAATTTGCCTAAAATACCTTTCAACTTACTTTTCAGATGAAGCTGTGTAATTTTTTTTAACTGAAAGTGGAGACTGTTGTATTGTTGACTTACCAAGTACCTACAGGTATAGAGAAGGAGTGGGAATGACAGCAGACAGCCTCTCTTTCAGAGTAACTTTTATTAAAGCCTTTGTTAAATTTTTAAACTCAAAATAAGGCAACGCTGAAGCCAGAGCTTCAGCTGCAGGCTTGCATTGAAAAAAACCCACTGGGTGTAATGAACGCCTGTTGTGTCATTGGGGGACATAAGCTGTAAGGATGGAGCTGGATGCAAAATGCAGAGGCACTGTGCAAGGGAGACCTGGGGGCTGCCCCTGCCTGGACAGCTGCACCCAGCAGTGGTGGGGAGGGTGTCCTTCCCACAGGCAGGGGTGGTGCCAAGCAGACTCCCCTGAGATGCTGTAAGGCTGACCCTGGGGCAGCCTTCTGTGTAACTGGGCTAAGGAAGGAGAGTGCTGCCCTCCCCTCCCCTGAGAAAACAATGTTGTTTTTTCTTTATTTCTTTCCATTCTTGTGAAATAAAAGTGCAGAACTCACATGCTTTATCAGGAACTGTAGTGATAGGACAAGGAGTAATGGGTGAAATTCATTCCTGTGAAATAAAAGTGCAGAACTCACATGCTTTATCAGGAACTGTAGTGATAGGACAAGGAGTAATGGGTGAAATTCATTCCTGTGAAATAAAAGTGCAGAACTCACATGCTTTATCAGGAACTGTAGTGATAGGACAAGGAGTAATGGGTTCAAACTGAAAGATATGAAATTTAGCTAAAAACTATGGAAGAAATTCCTGACTATGAGGGTGGTGAGGCACTGGCACAGGCTGCCCAGAGAGGCTGTGGGTGCCCCATCCCTGTTCAAGGCCAGGTTGGATGGAGCCTTGAGCAGCCTGGTCTAGTGGAAGGTGTTCTCACTGGTGGCAAGGGGAGATGAACTGTGTGGTCTTTATGGTCCCTTTCAACAAAGTCATTCTATGAGTCCAAATAAACAGTTTGTCTAAGGCTGAGGGGTTTTGTTGTTGCTTAGATGGAAACCTGAAGCCTCCAGACTCTTGTCTTTCTCTCCATCTTTGAGGCTCATCTCTTTTTCCTGTAACATGACCATCCTCCATCCACTGGGGTGCTCAGTTCCCCCGTCCCCAGCTCCTTTCAGCCCACCTACACAAGTGTGCCCTTTTTGATTATAGTACCAGCACTCTGTGTACACCAGACACCAAGGGCAGCCAAGGAGACCATGCTGAGCAGGTGTGAGCAGTCTGTGATGGAAGACTTCATCCTGAGCCATGCCAGGCTCATCCCATGTGAACTTGCTTTCCTTTCTCCTTTCTGGGATGGTTATTGCTTTTGCTGCTCCCTTTCCCATTCTTTGCAGAATGTTCGCAGTGGGAGTGTTACCTTTGCTAAGAAGTGAGAGAGCTTTTCACAGCTGTAGTTACAGTTTTCACATGCTGTAAGTGCTGTGCCTCAGTGCTAAACTGCAGTCTGCTCCAGAGCACTGCTGTGCAGCTTTGCTTCCTACCACCCGTGCAGCAGCAGGATCAGGAACAAGTACAGAAGAAATGCTTGTGCAGCTGCAGGAGAGAGCAGCATCAGCAGAATGCAAAAATGGCAGCAAACTGAGAAGATTAAAAAGGGGTGTGGAGGAGTGAACTGGGTGAGAGGAAAAGAATGCAAAAAAGAGAAGGTGAGGGGGTTGGTCAGGAAGGTGAAATAGTGCAATTCAAAGGTGTAATACCAGAGAATATTAACAGGGTAAGGCAAGTAAGTGTAGCAAGACAGATCTCAGCACACCTAACCTAGAATGAAACAATGCTTAAATCTCTAACTTCATTGAAGTCTGAAGAGAGACCACATACTGCAGAAGGGAGTTCATTCTGTACATTAGTTAGTTCACTCAGAACTAACTCAATTCGGTGAGAACTAATTAGTAAACCAGCACAAACCATCTCAGTCATCTAGCCCCATCAACAGCAGATTTTTTTTTTACATTTGTGACTTATCTTGGGCTTCAGACTTTGGTTCACAGATAAAGCAAACCAAACAAAACACCTCTGTGAATTCTTGTAGCACAAGTTCCATTGCAGAGGGGGGTTGCATGCTGCAGGATGAACTTCAGAGACAGGCCCTCCCTCCTTGTTCATCTAAGTGAGATACTTTTGGAGGAAATTTTAGAGGCTTAGGCTTCTCCCATGCCATCACAATGGATTCTCAAATAAGATAAGTGGAATGGACAAATTAGTTTTTTATTTTTGAAGTGTGTGCATCCTCCACTTGAGCTTCCTACACAGGGATAGCATTTCACCCTGTATTTTGACATCAGGAAGTTGTATCTCTTTTCTAAAGCTTCAAGATGTAGAATGATGCTGCAGATGCATGGTACTGGCCAGACTGCCCTTTGAAATACCTCGTTGTTGCTTGCTGGATCATCATCAACCACTGCAGATGCTGCTGCTGTAGAATTAGTATGTGCTCCTGCTGGCTGCTAACACAGCAGGAAAAGATAAATTCAGTCTTGTGGTGCCTTGCTAGCAAAACTAGAGTGACTCCAGCCAGGTGCTATGGTGCAGGAGTGCTGAGGTTGCACTGTGTTCTCTAGTTGTGGGACAGTTTTCTTACTGAGGCTGTAAAAAGGAGTCATTAGTTTTAGTCATTAGCAGACATATACACAGTGGCAGGCTTCAGGAAAGGCAATTCTGGACTGCCATCACTCACCAGTCTTGGTCTAGGCTTCATTCAAAGAGCCCAAGACTCCCCCATTCCTAATCTGCTGTGATGATAGTAGAATGCCAGACCTTCCTTTTATTGGAAAGTGCTTGAATTCATCCAGGATATTGACAGGGAAGTTACTTGACAAGCATAACTAATTTTTCTCTGAGTCCTGGTGGTCAGTGTGTCAGCAAGCCATTTCAGCTCCATGACAGCATCCTTAGCAGGGCTGTCCTTCTGACCTTGGTTAGCCTGTGGGAGGAACTGTACTGACTCACTGAAGTGTGCCTTTTATGTTGCATTAATGGTGCTGCTGTTGCTTACTGATACTGCCCAGAATTGAGTTTTCCAGGTGATAAGACTGGTGTATCACTGAGCACTTGAACCTTGCTTACACAATCATAGCACAGGCATTGCTTGCATAAAGAGATGGCAGAGATGGAGATTGCTTACTGGGATGTGTCCCTGCAGGAGACAGAAGCTGGACAGGTAACAGTGTGGATTGCATGAAAAATTCACATTTGACTGAACACAAAGAGCTTTTAATGTAGGAAGCTGAGATTTGCTAAAAAAAAAAAAATTAAAGAAAAAAAAATTTCCTCCCATGCTATTAGCTTTATGTTCTTCCCCCAGTCTGTGCCTGCTTGTGGAAGCCTGCAGTTATTGTGAGCCACATCACCCTGTAGGAGTCTAATACTAAACTAATCATTTCTATTATATGGCCATTCTTCTGGGACTTGCTATGATGTTTGGATGAGGTAATGCAGTGCTGGAATTTTTTTCTCTTTTTCACATATTAAGTCTGGTTTTAAATTCCATTCGCAGATGTATTTTTGAAAGCTTAACAGTATGTCAAATCTGTTGCACAAAGGACTGTCAGCTGCTGTTTGCTTTCTTCTGTCTTTTACTTTAATCAGGCAGGCCAGTAAATGATGTGAAAAGCATTTTTCTTTGCTCCTTCAGCTTATGCAAATCTGTTGCTTAGGAACGGAAAGGAGCTCCGGTCCCAAAAGGAACATCTTAGGCTGATCTGCATGGCAAAAAGGCAGATTGTCCTGTCCAGAGCACAGAAAAAGAGCATTCTAACAGAGAAAATCCATCGTGTTGCTGTTCTCTGAAGTGCTTTAGCTATCAGGGTGTTAAAATGTTTTCTTCTCAGTCTGAATTGATAGGTAAGCAGTTGAATGGCTGAGGTCTTTGAAATTTAATTAAAATAGAACTAAAAGGGAGTTTTTGAGAGAGATTTTGGAGGCTTGAAATAAAAATGAATATTTTTGTAATTACTGTGCTGTTCTTGGAAGAGAAAATCCATTCCTTTTGTTCTCTTTCCATTACAAGGGCCCTTTGTGATTGGAATCTCATGGTTTAAATTGGGTAGGAACATTACACTGAATATTTAATCACATTTTCCTAATAGTAAAATTATTTAATTGATTTTCTGCAATCCAATAATATAGAAAAATGACACAATGGGACAAAAAAGCTGAAAATGTTGTGTTGCTGTAGGGATAAAACTTAACTTCTGCTTCTATGCTGACCAATTCTATTCTTGTGGGAATGTTGCCAGTAGTTGCCATGGAGTTTACTGTGGTTTGTCCTAAAGACCCCAGATCAGCAGGCCAGTCAGTCATCTTTTTAAATATACATTCATTTGAATTTATTTCCCTCAGTGTGTGGACTGTGGAATATCTTTGCTTCTCTCTCTTTTTTTTTTTTTTTTTTTTGTAAATAATATGCTTCTCTTCTTCCTGTTCAACTGCAGTACATAAAATTTTCCTGATTTTCTTCTGTCATTTTAAGTAGGGTAAGCTTTGATTTATTTATGCAAAAAGCATTTATTTATTAATTTTTATATTAATATATAATAATTTATTTTAGGCAAAACTACTCATATGGATACATATTTCAATTAATGGATTGCACGGCAATTTAAATCTTCAGTATCCGTGATGCTGAATTTTAATTTAAGATTCAAAGATTCTGCTTTTGCAGACTTGGGAAATAAGAGACACAGTGTCAAAGGAAATTGCTGTTTAAAGTGTAGACATACTTCCTCTTTGTCTTATTTTGAGCCTGGGAACATGTACAAGCACTTGGAGATCAAATGCATCTGTTCAAAACCAAAATGTGTCCAGTGGACTGCAAAAAGGCGTGGGGCATCCCCTCCCAACATAATTTTTCAGTCAAATGAAACACTATTTTCATCTGCAAAGTCAGAAAATATTCAAAAATTTCTGTAGTCCAGCAATTTTTTGTCATTGAAACTCCACCTTAATTAACTCACTCTTTGGCATGATGCCTCTCCATATTTTTAATATGAAATAATTTTTTGCCGCTTTAAATTCCAGTCTTGGAGAGCTTTTTGGGTTACGTAGAGAATGCTGTAACCAAAACCAATTCCCTGGATGTCCCAGAGCACCTCTCCTTCCTTGGGCTGCATTCTCCAGCTGATATTTGCATATGCTTTATTGCTGTTGGACGTGTGCTGGTGTCCAGGGCTTACCCTGGGCTGAGCACATTTGCTTGTGCCACTCACAGACCTCTGAATGTTCTGTGGTAACTTCTCCTGCCATGGGGAGAGAGAGAGAAGCTGTGCTGGAGTGGGTCAGGCTGTGCTGATCCCAGCTCAGAGCGTGGTGTGAGGCCCTGGCTGCCAGCTGCAGCCCAGAGCTGCTGATCCAACCCTTTGTGACCAGGGGCCCCAAACTCTCCTCTCCAGGCCTGGGAACTTGCCCTGCAGTTTGGTGACTATAGGATGTGCTTTTCCTGGGCTGTTTCAGGCTGTTTGAAGTGTAAATATCTGCATTTTGAATGGATGCATGCTCAGTTTAAACTCAGTTTTCTGTGAGCTTTTGGTTAGATAAAGTTAAAAGATATGGAGAGCAATTTTATTTTTTTTTTTAACCCAGAGATGTATTTAAGATACTGGTGTAGTGTGTACCATGGTATCAAGAATGGTGAGATAAGATCAATGCTGGTGTTCCTCTGACTCTTCTCACCCTGAGATTCAGCAGTGACTCAAATCTTTGCACGTTTAGCTCTTCCCAGGTGCTGTCAGAGGTGCTGGGATGGATGTGCCTTTTGGGGCAAGGAGGGAGAGGGTCTGTCAAAAGAGACAGTAGCAGTAGTTGGGCTGCTCTGAAGAGTACAGGACTTCAGGAGAGGTTTGCTCTGCTGTCACTGCAGAAAAAAGTGCCTGTCAGCTGTGGGGTTTAGATTTTAATTATTTTTGTTTATTTCAGGGAAGTTTAACGTTGTAACTCCAACTTCCATAAAGTAAAGCAAGAATTGCAATAGACACAGTTGTGTCCACTGTCTGATCTTTCCAGTATGCAGCAATGTACCAGGAGATGTACTGTAAGGAGCTGACAGCAAAAAACACCTGGAAATCCATTTCCAGATTGTTATCTGTGGCAATCCAGTGTGCTTCAAGAGGGCAGCCTGCTGGCTTACTGCTCTGATGGTTGTGTGAGGATAAATCCTTAGAGATTTCAAAGTGAGGGTGCTTAGATACCCTCAGGGTGTCAAGCCTTTGAGTGAGTGATGCAAAGGAAAAAAGTGCCTGTCAGCTGTGGGATTTAGATTTTAATTATTTTTGTTTATTTCAGGGAATTTTAACATTGTTACTCCAACTTCCATAAAGTAAAGCAAGAATTGTCATAAAGTAAATGCCTCTGCTTGCTGTGTCTAAATCTTCTGAAATTGGCTTTCGCTGTAGCTTGATATTTTCTGCCTTTATTTCTATAGATATTAATTATACTATTTATACAAATTATACTAATTAGTATAGTTAGCTATACTAATTATACTATGAATTGACTGAATTATACTCTTTATCAGTTTTCTGTGGGAATGATCACTTGACAATCTTAGTGCAGGTGATAATGACAGTTTACAAGTAATTTAAATGGCTTATGTGCCTGTATTCTCCAAGGACTTTCCATTCTTTTCCTGTGTATTTTCAAGATACTCAATGTACCTTTTGGGTTTTTTGAAATGCTTTGTGGTAACATGATACCAACCTCATCATCTCCCTGTCTTGTCTCACACAGCCATAACTTTGCATCTGATAACTTTTGTGGTGAAGGGCTTTATTTTTCACCAGCAAGTAGATGTCATCAAACCCAATTATTTGAGGTAGAACTTTAATGTTGGGAATCAATGTCTTTTTGAAACTCATCTGGATAATTTCATAAGACCATTAGAGGACATTTCTGGGAAGTCTTGGCCATAGGCTAAAGAGGAACCATGTGGTAATTTCTACACTTATAAGAAGATCTCAGTAAGGGTACAGTTATCTAAGTTCATTTGCCTTACCCACATTTATATAACTACAAGTTATATTTGTTGGATTCTATACACTCCTACTGAACATGTATAAGAACTGTCTTGTATCATCAAGCATATTTTTTCCTATTTCAGCTATTAATAGGCTGAGTCTTGCTTAACTCTTATCACTGAAAGAAAGCTTAAAAGCTTATTACTTAACTCTCTAGTATTTGGGGGAATTTTTTTTTACCTCTAAGTTTGAGAACAGAATAGTTCCAGCCATCCTTTTTCTCACAGTGATTCTGAAATTAATGCTCTATTATCTGCTGTCCTTATCTTCTCTAGTTCTTATTATTTCTTCTGGTCAGTTTTTTTTGTTTTTGTTTTTTTGTGTGTTTTTTGTTTGTTTGTTTGTTTGTTTGTCCAAAACATTTTTCCCCATAATATGCTCCTGTTCATATTTTCTTACAAATAATCTGAAGCTTCAGGAGGCCCAAAGGAGCATGGCTGAGAGATGCATGCTGGCTGTTTTCTGATATGCTTAGAATTAAGAATACAGACCTTCTGCAAAGACTTAGACATTATTCTGTAGGGATGGAGATGTGGAAATGGTATCTCTACTAGGACTGGCAATCATTTCCTCTAGATATCAAATCAATGTTGTTAGCAGGACACTGTTTACATGCAGTTGCAGGGCTGAGAGCAATGGTGCAGAATTATGACATTTTAAAAAGGTTGCCAGCTCTTTTTTTGTGAATATTTTCAATAATAATCTGGTTCTGAAGTTATATCAAAATGTAAACAATGCTAGAAGAGCTTCCTTTTTTTGGCTTGATTTTTCACATGGACAAAATGTGGGGGACAGCTCAATGCACTTCTCCCACAGCACAAGCTGTTCTGAGCAGGTCAGGCCCATGTGGTGCTCATCTCCTTCAGAAATGAAGAAAAAGAGGATATCCTGGTTTAAGCTACTCTGTGGCCTTTCACTAACATAATGAAAAAAAACCCAAACCCTGGGACTGATATCTCTTGACCCTTGGACACGGTGGGACTTGGTACTGTGAGACTGAAGTTCTTTTCAAACAGGGATTTTTTATGCTTTGAAATCCAGAAAAAGGAACTGGGAATCGGCACAGGCATCGCTCTTCCCTGCTTAGAAAGCTGTGTGTGCTCATCAAACACCAACGTTTAGTAAAACAGCTGGCTGGTGTGTGTGATTCTCTCTCCTCAAGGGAGAATGTCAGACCATGAATGTTGAATGTTCGCTAATTAAGTTGTGTACAACCAGGAAAATATGTTCTTGTTCGTGCATTTTACTTTAGTGCTTTAAGGATGGGTCATAAAAAGATACCAAAGAGAAAAATATTGCTCCAGAAGTAATACTTACGTGTCCTCTGCCTGAGAAAAGCTATCCTGGGGAATTTCATGTGGGTACAGAACTGAAAACACAGCTTTGTAGGAATTTAGTGTGGAAAAAAAAATCAGTTTAGGTAAGTGTCCTCGTGTAACTATAATGATGAGTATGGATCCAGCATTTTAGTCTGTTCTCACTTATGTAAACTCCTAATCAAACTTTTTTTTAAGTAGGTCTGAAGTTTCTGATGTTCTCTGCCATAAAGGAATCTGTTAAAATATTAGCTCTCCTGCCCAGTAACTTCATTTTTTAAAAACTCATGACTATTAAGGAAGCAGAGCTATCCAATTTTGTGTGTTGGGAATTTTAGCTTTTCTTAAATTAATTTTTTTGAGCTTAGGGGAAAGAAAAATCTGGTTTTGCCAGCCCCTCATCATTGTAAATGAGAAACAGCTGTTATCTTTTGGAGCTTGTTTATCAACAAAGATAAAGAAGGGGAGAAAACCCCTGAGTTGGTTCCAGCTGTCGTCCTGCTGTTGCTGTTGTCAAAACTCCTCTGCTCTTTTCTGGGGAGTCAGAGGGGAAATATGAATCACACTCTTGCAACGTTTGCAAATGTGTCAAAGCTGGGCAGGAAGGAGCTGCTTCCTCTTTCGTGTCTTGCTAGATACTGGAGTGCAAAGGCTGGGGAGCAGGGACATTGAACTTGGCCAATGAAATGCCAGGCTTGTGGATTCCTTTGGCAAAATCGCAAAGCGGAGCTGTCAGCGAGCAACCTCAGAGCAAGAGGACATTTACAACTGTCTGTGCCCAATGGCTTTTGTGTTCCTGCTTTGAAAAATTCTGAGCTTTGGGAAATCATGCTGAAGGATTTCAAAAAATGTTCCTTCCCGTATTTCTTTTCACAACCCAGAGGGCAGCAGGAAGCTTTTGTTTCTTACTTGCACCCCTGGCCTGTTAGTGAGGGTTTCCCAGACCTGTGCTATTAAATAGATAGCAGTGTAAGTCAGGTGGGATTTTGGGTTCTATTTTTAAATTGTTTTCTAAGTATTAAAAACAAATCTCATGTCTTATAGTCTGAACTTAGCTGATGCTGGAGGAATCAGCTGCACAGGAGCAAATATTGAGGCCAAAAGCATGCAGGTGTGCTTTCAGGATTGGGATGTACAGGACACATATTCAGAATATTCACTTGTAGTGCTGAGGAAGTAAAAGTCATGAGCTTGGATTTTGTGAATACCTGTCTCTCTTCAATAGCAGGGGCCCAAGTCAGGGTGGACTGTGTTTTAGGAGGAGAAGGAAGATGTGTGGACTGGGGAGAGGGTGATGATACTTACCTTGCATGCAGTGACACCTCCCCTTTACACAGATAGTTGCAGTAGTTTTTGGTGTAGAATGACTGGCCATTCTTCACTATGGGTTTCAGAACAATTTTTGTGGTGCTTTCTTGGAGCCAATGCTTTGTGGCCATTTGCCTGTCTGATGGGGGAGAGGACTGTGGGCCCATTGATCCCACCCCCAGCACATCCCACAGCAGCTGCCCACTGGGTGTTTCTACTTTGACAGGGAGGCTAAGAGGAAGAGGAGTGTCAAGTTGGAAGGAGCCTCTCAGTTGATCTGTTTTCTTTTTTAGCTAAAGCTTGATTTATAGATACTCAGACTCATCTATAAAGTGCCTATAGGTATAGACTCATCTGTAGATGTTCTGACTGCTTGGCAGCTCAGTTTTCTCTAGGGTAAAACTGTTCAGTCTGACCTCCCCACAGGACTTTTGCCCAGCCATGGAAGTTTTTTAGCATGTGTTGATTTATTGAAGGAAGGACACCATGTTCTTTGGTATCTTATTTGAGAATAAGTGTGGTTCTTGTGTTGGATCTGGGTGTAGGCAGGTGTTGGGCAAACATCCTGGCACAGGTTTGCCAGCCAGCACTCCTGTCAGTCCAGTCCTTCATCCCTTTTTGGCAAGGATCACAAATTGCACAATACGAGCACTGGTTTATTTATTTATTTTAACAAAACTGATATGCTCAGGCTGGCAGCAAGGTTTGGGCTGGGCATTCAAGAAGAAACAGACCTATGAGTCTTCCTGTTGGTTGTTGTTTATAAAGTTGTTGGTAAGCTCTCTCCATATGTGGTGCATTAGCTTTGCAGCAATGGCTTGGTGCACAGGGCTGGTCTCTGGAGATAGACAGATAGTTGCTTAATTCCAACCTCCTGGTTGCTTTCTCTCCTTGGGTTTAGGTTTTGGTTCTGGTTTCTTTTGTCAGCTGAGCCCTTCCTTGGAGGTAGGGGAGGCTTTTTCTGTGGATCTTTCTGCAGGAATCTATAATTAGGCAAGAGAAAGTGAGGAGGTGTTTCTGCCAGGCCAATAAAAGTGCAGTGAGTGGTGGGATCACCAGCCCATACCAGCTGTCTTGAACTGAGTTTTTGTCAAAGCTGCATTGGGATCTGCTTGTACCCTCCCTATATGTGGGGATGTAACAAGCCCACGGGATGTCACATGCCAGGCAGGGTCCTGTTCCTCTGGGATGTGGGTGCTCATTGTTCCTTTCCTCCTGGTTAGAGCTGAGGGCAGTGCTCAGCTGCTCCTTGCACCATAGGTGTATGGTTTTTCTCTAGTAAATGGGGGGAAATAACTCTCAAAAAAAGGAGACATCCCAATTAGAGATATTACCTTAAAAATCTATTTTTTTTTCTCTCCACTGAGGAGAATGAGTAGATCATGATACAAAAGTGGGTGACTGAGTTGTTCCACCCCACATTTTCTTAGTAAATTTTCACCACATCACAGAATGGGTAAGGTTGGAAAGGACTACAGTGGCTCACCTGGTCCAATCTCCCTGCTGAAGCACATGGCACAGAATTGCAGCCAGACAGTTCTTGAAAAATTCCAGTGAAGGAGAGTCTACAATTTGTCTGGGCAGCCTGTTCCAGTGCTTGGTCACTGGTCACAGATGGCCCAGATTTCTTCCCATTGCCCTTCTTGGTTCAGAACCCCAGGTAACAGCAGCTGCAAAGGTTTATGGAGATTGCCATGGCCTTGAGGGGTCTCTCATCAGCTACCCAAAGCAGATCTGGCTGTCCTAGGACATGAAACACTGGAACTGGCACCTTTTGACAGCTTGGTCTCCTGAACATGATTTGGTTGTAGAAGCTGTAGTGCATGAAGTTTTGAAAGTACATTGGCTCAAAATTGAGCTTTAGAATCATCATCATTTCCTCTATTTTTGATCTATTTCTGGTGTCCAGCAGTGGGG